>NC_064636.1:158805108-159128020 GCF_023864275.1 Schistocerca cancellata
ATGCACTATTCTTTCTTAACTGATTCTCTCGCTCCCTAACATTGACGAATTAACACAGAAATTGCGTCGGTATGAAATACTATGGGTTATAGGAATTCTCCTTCTAAATCGAGGAACGTTTCTATGCAAACGACAGGAATTTCTTTTGGGATACGAGTTTCTCCTTTCCGATGCAGTATTCCTTCTTTACTGCATTTCTCGCTCCCTCTTATTGACGAATTAACACAGAAATAGCGTCGCTATGAAAAACTATGGGTTTTAGGAATTCTCCTTCTAAATCGAGGAACGTTTCTATGGAAACGACAGGAATGTCTTTTGGGATACGAGTATCTGCTTTTCGATGCACTATTCATTCTTTACTGCATCTCTTGCTCCCTCACATTGACGAATTTACACCGAAATTGCGTCGCTGTGAAATACTGTGGGTTATAGGAATTCTCCTTCTAAATCGAGGAACGTTTCTATGGAAACGACAGGATTTTCTTTTGGGATACGATTATCTCCTTTTCGATGCACTATTACTTCTTTACTGCATCTCTCGCTCCTTAACATTGACGAATTAACACAGAAATTGCGTCGCTATGAAATACTATGGGTTGTAGGAATTCTCCCTCTAAATCGAGGAACGTTTCTATGGAAACGACAGGATTTTCTTTTGGGATACGAGTATCTCCTTTCCGATGCACTATTCTTTCTTTACTGAATCTCTCGCTCCCTCACATTTACGAATTGACACAGAAATTGCGTCGCTATGAAACACTGTGGGTTATAGGAATTCTCCTTCTAAATCGAGGAACGTTTCTATGGAAACGACAGGATTTTCTTTTGGGATACAAGTATCTCCTTTCCGATGCACTATTCCTTTCTTACTGCATCTCTCGCTCCCTCTTATTGACGAATTAACACAGAAATTGCGTCGCTATGAAATACTATGGGTTATAGGAATTCTCCTTGTAAATCGAGGAACGTTTCTATGTAAACGACAGGATTTCATTTGGGATACGAGTATCTCCTTTTCGATGCACAATTCTTTCATTACAGCATCTCTCGCTCTCTCACATTGACGAATAAACACAGAAATTGCGTCGCTATGAAATACTATGGGTAATAGGAATTCTCCTTCTAAATCGAGGAACGTTTCCATGGAAACGACAGGATTGTCTTTTGGGATACGAGTATCTCCTTTCCGATGCACTATTCTTTCTTTACTGATTCTCTCGCTCCCTAACATTGACGAATTAACACAGAAATTGCGTCGCTATGAAATACTATGGGTTTTAAGAATTCTCTTTCTAAATCGAGGAACGTTTCTATGGAAACGACAGGAATGTCTTTTGGGATACGAGTATCTGCTTTTCGATGCACTATTCATTCTTTACTGCATCTCTTGCTCCCTCACATTGACGAATTTACACCGAAATTGCGTCGCTATGAAATACTGTGGGTTTTAGGAATTCTCCTTCTAAATCGAGGAACGTTTCTATGGAAAAGACAGGATTTTCTTTTGGGATACGAGTATCTCCTTTCCGATGCACTATTCTTTCTTTACTGATTCTCTCGCTCCCTAACATTGACGAATTAACACAGAAATTGCGTCGCTATGAAATACTATGGGTAATAGGAATTCTCCTTCTAAATCGAGGAACGATTCTATGGAGACGACAGGATTTTCTTTTGGGATACGAGTATCTCCTTTCCGATGCACTATTCTTTCTTTACTGATTCTCTCGCTCCCTAACATTGACGAATTAACACAGAAATTGCGTCGCTATGAAATACTATGGGTTTTAGGAATTCTCCTTCTAAATCGAGGAACGTTTCTGTGGAAACGACAGGAATGTCTTTTGGGATAGGAGTATCTGCTTTTCGATGCACTATTCATTCTTTACTGCATCTCTTGCTCCCTCAAATTGACGAATTTACACCGAAATTGCGTCGCTATGAAATACTGTGGGTTATAGGAATTCTCCTTCTAAATCGAGGAACGTTTCTATAGAAACGACAGGATTTTCTTTTGGGATACGAGTATCTCCTTTCCGATGCACTATTCTTTCTTTACTGATTCTCTCGCTCCCTAACATTGACGAATTAACATAGAAATTGCGTCGCTATGAAATACTATGGGTAATAGGAATTCTCCTTCTAAATCGAGGAACGTTTCTATGGAAACGACACGATTGTCTTTTGGGATACGAGTATCTCCTTTCCAATGCACTATTCTTTCTTTACTGATTCTCTCGTTCCCTAACATTGACGAATTAACACAGAAATTGCGTCGGTATGAAATACTATGGGTTATAGGAATTCTCCTTCTAAATCGAGGAACGTTTCTATGCAAACGACAGGATTTTCTTTTGGGATACGAGTATCTCCTTTCCGATGCACTATTCCTTCTTTACTGCATCTCTCGCTCCCTAACATCGACGAATTAACACAGAAATTGCGTCGCTATGAAATACTATGGGTAATAGGAATTCTCCTTCTAAATCGAGGAACGTTTCTATGGAAACGACAGGATTTTCTTTTGGGATACGAGTATCTCCTTTCCGATGCACTATTCTTTCTTTACTGATTCTCTCGCTCCCTCACACTTACGAATTGACACAGAAATTGCGTCGCTATGAAACACTATGGGTTATAGGCATTCTTCTTCTAAATCGAGGAACGTTTCTATGCAAACGACAGGATTTTCTTTTGGCATACGAGTATCTCCTTTCCGATGCACTATTCCTTCTTTACTGCATCTCTCGCTCCCTAACATTGACGAATTAACACAGAAATTGCGTCGCTATGAAATACAATGGGTAATAGGAATTCTCCTTCTAAATCGAGGAACATTTCTATGGAAAAGACAGGATTTTCTTTTGGGATACGAGTATCTCCTTTCCGATGCACTATTCTTTCTTTACTGATTCTCTCGCTCCCTAACATTGGCGAATTAACACAGATATTGCGTCGGTATGAAATACTATGGGTTATAGGAATTCTCCTTCTAAATCGCGGAACGTTTTCAATGGAAACGACAGGATAGTCTTTTGGGATACGAGTATCTCCTTTCCGATGCACTATTCTTTCTTTACTGATTCTCTCGCTCCCTAACATTGACGAATTAACACAGAAATTGCGTCGCTATGAAATACTATGGGTTTTAGGAATTCTCCTTCTAAATCGAGGAACGTTTCTGTGGAAACGACAGGAATGTCTTTTGGGATACGAGTATCTGCTTTTCGATGCACTATTCATTCTTTACTGCATCTCTTGCTCCCTCAAATTGACGAATTTACACCGAAATTGCGTCGCTATGAAATACTGTGGGTTATAGGAATTCTCCTTCTAAATCAAGGAACGTTTCTATGGAAAAGTCAGGATTTTCTTTTGGGATACGAGTATCTCCTTTCCGATGCACTATTCTTTCTTTACTGATTCTCTCGCTCCCTAACATTGACGAATTAACATAGAAATTGCGTCGCTATGAAATACTATGGGTAATAGGAATTCTCCTTCTAAATCGAGGAACGTTTCTATGGAAACGACACGATTGTCTTTTGGGATACGAGTATCTCCTTTCCGATGCACTATTCTTTCTTTACTGATTCTCTCGTTCCCTAACATTGACGAATTAACACAGAAATTGCGTCGGTATGAAATACTATGGGTTATAGGAATTCTCCTTCTAAATCGAGGAACGTTTCTATGCAAACGACAGGATTTTCTTTTGGGATACGAGTATCTCCTTTCCGATGCACTATTCCTTCTTTACTGCATCTCTCGCTCCCTAACATCGACGAATTAACACAGAAATTGCGTCGCTATGAAATACTATGGGTAATAGGAATTCTCCTTCTAAATCGAGGAACGTTTCTATGGAAACGACAGGATTTTCTTTTGGGATACGAGTATCTCCTTTCCGATGCACTATTCTTTCTTTACTGATTCTCTCGCTCCCTCACACTTACGAATTGACACAGAAATTGCGTCGCTATGAAACACTATGGGTTATAGGCATTCTCCTTCTAAATCGAGGAACGTTTCTATGCAAACGACAGGATTTTCTTTTGGGATACGAGTTTCTCCTTTCCGATGCAGTATTCCTTCTTTACTGCATTTCTCGCTCCCTCTTATTGACGAATTAACACAGAAATAGCGTCGCTATGAAAAACTATGGGTTTTAGGAATTCTCCTTCTAAATCGAGGAACGTTTCTATGGAAACGACAGGAATGTCTTTTGGGATACGAGTATCTGCTTTTCGATGCACTATTCATTCTTTACTGCATCTCTTGCTCCCTCACATTGACGAATTTACACCGAAATTGCGTCGCTATGAAATACTGTGGGTTATAGGAATTCTCCTTCTAAATCGAGGAACGTTTCTATGGAAACGACAGGATTTTCTTTTGGGATACGATTATCTCCTTTTCGATGCACTATTACTTCTTTACTGCATCTCTCGCTCCCTAACATTGACGAATTAACACAGAAATTGCGTCGCTATGAAATACTATGGGTTGTAGGAATTCTCCCTCTAAATCGAGGAACGTTTCTATGGAAACGACAGGATTTTCTTTTGGGATACGAGTATCTCCTTTCCGATGCACTATTCTTTCTTTACTGAATCTCTCGCTCCCTCACATTTACGAATTGACACAGAAATTGCGTCGCTATGAAACACTGTGGGTTATAGGAATTCTCCTTCTAAATCGAGGAACGTTTCTATGGAAACGACAGGATTTTCTTTTGGGATACAAGTATCTCCTTTCCGATGCACTATTCCTTTCTTACTGCATCTCTCGCTCCCTCTTATTGACGAATTAACACAGAAATTGCGTCGCTATGAAATACTATGGGTTATAGGAATTCTCCTTGTAAATCGAGGAACGTTTCTATGTAAACGACAGGATTTCATTTGGGATACGAGTATCTCCTTTTCGATGCACAATTCTTTCTTTACAGCATCTCTCGCTCTCTCACATTGACGAATAAACACAGAAATTGCGTCGCTATGAAATACTATGGGTAATAGGAATTCTCCTTCTAAATCGAGGAACGTTTCCATGGAAACGACAGGATTGTCTTTTGGGATACGAGTATCTCCTTTCCGATGCACTATTCTTTCTTTACTGATTCTCTCGTTCCCTAACATTGACGAATTAACACAGAAATTGCGTCGCTATGAAATACTATGGGTTTTAGGAATTCTCTTTCTAAATCGAGGAACGTTTCTATGGAAACGAAAGGAATGTCTTTTGGGATACGAGTATCTGCTTTTCGATGCACTATTCATTCTTTACTGCATCTCTTGCTCCCTCACATTGACGAATTTACACCGAAATTGCGTCGCTATGAAATACTGTGGGTTTTAGGAATTCTCCTTCTAAATCGAGGAACGTTTCTATGGAAAAGACAGGATTTTCTTTTGGGATACGAGTATCTCCTTTCCGATGCACTATTCTTTCTTTACTGATTCTCTCGCTCCCTAACATTGACGAATTAACACAGAAATTGCGTCGCTATGAAATACTATGGGTAATAGGAATTCTCCTTCTAAATCGAGGAACGATTCTATGGAGACGACAGGATTTTCTTTTGGGATACGAGTATCTCCTTTCCGATGCACTATTCTTTCTTTACTGATTCTCTCGCTCCCTAACATTGACGAATTAACACAGAAATTGCGTCGCTATGAAATACTATGGGTTTTAGGAATTCTCCTTCTAAATCGAGGAACGTTTCTGTGGAAACGACAGGAATGTCTTTTGGGATAGGAGTATCTGCTTTTCGATGCACTATTCATTCTTTACTGCATCTCTTGCTCCCTCAAATTGACGAATTTACACCGAAATTGCGTCGCTATGAAATACTGTGGGTTATAGGAATTCTCCTTCTAAATCGAGGAACGTTTCTATAGAAACGACAGGATTTTCTTTTGGGATACGAGTATCTCCTTTCCGATGCACTATTCTTTCTTTACTGATTCTCTCGCTCCCTAACATTGACGAATTAACATAGAAATTGCGTCGCTATGAAATACTATGGGTAATAGGAATTCTCCTTCTAAATCGAGGAACGTTTCTATGGAAACGACACGATTGTCTTTTGGGATACGAGTATCTCCTTTCCAATGCACTATTCTTTCTTTACTGATTCTCTCGTTCCCTAACATTGACGAATTAACACAGAAATTGCGTCGGTATGAAATACTATGGGTTATAGGAATTCTCCTTCTAAATCGAGGAACGTTTCTAAGCAAACGACAGGATTTTCTTTTGGGATACGAGTATCTCCTTTCCGATGCACTATTCCTTCTTTACTGCATCTCTCGCTCCCTAACATCGACGAATTAACACAGAAATTGCGTCGCTATGAAATACTATGGGTAATAGGAATTCTCCTTCTAAATCGAGGAACGTTTCTATGGAAACGACAGGATTTTCTTTTGGGATACGAGTATCTCCTTTCCGATGCACTATTCTTTCTTTACTGATTCTCTCGCTCCCTCACACTTACGAATTGACACAGAAATTGCGTCGCTATGAAACACTATGGGTTATAGGCATTCTCCTTCTAAATCGAGGAACGTTTCTATGCAAACGACAGGATTTTCTTTTGGCATACGAGTATCTCCTTTCCGATGCACTATTCCTTCTTTACTGCATCTCTCGCTCCCTAACATTGACGAATTAACACTGAAATTGCGTCGCTATGAAATACAATGGGTAATAGGAATTCTCCTTCTAAATCGAGGAACATTTCTATGGAAAAGACAGGATTTTCTTTTGGGATACGAGTATCTCCTTTCCGATGCACTATTCTTTCTTTACTGATTCTCTCGCTCCCTAACATTGGCGAATTAACACAGATATTGCGTCGGTATGAAATACTATGGGTTATAGGAATTCTCCTTCTAAATCGCGGAACGTTTTCAATGGAAACGACAGGATAGTCTTTTGGGATACGAGTATCTCCTTTCCGATGCACTATTCTTTCTTTACTGATTCTCTCGCTCCCTAACATTGACGAATTAACACAGAAATTGCGTCGCTATGAAATACTATGGGTTTTAGGAATTCTCCTTCTAAATCGAGGAACGTTTCTGTGGAAACGACAGGAATGTCTTTTGGGATACGAGTATCTGCTTTTCGATGCACTATTCATTCTTTACTGCATCTCTTGCTCCCTCAAATTGACGAATTTACACCGAAATTGCGTCGCTATGAAATACTGTGGGTTATAGGAATTCTCCTTCTAAATCAAGGAACGTTTCTATGGAAAAGTCAGGATTTTCTTTTGGGATACGAGTATCTCCTTTCCGATGCACTATTCTTTCTTTACTGATTCTCTCGCTCCCTAACATTGACGAATTAACATAGAAATTGCGTCGCTATGAAATACTATGGGTAATAGGAATTCTCCTTCTAAATCGAGGAACGTTTCTATGGAAACGACACGATTGTCTTTTGGGATACGAGTATCTCCTTTCCGATGCACTATTCTTTCTTTACTGATTCTCTCGTTCCCTAACATTGACGAATTAACACAGAAATTGCGTCGGTATGAAATACTATGGGTTATAGGAATTCTCCTTCTAAATCGAGGAACGTTTCTATGCAAACGACAGGATTTTCTTTTGGGATACGAGTATCTCCTTTCCGATGCACTATTCCTTCTTTACTGCATCTCTCGCTCCCTAACATCGACGAATTAACACAGAAATTGCGTCGCTATGAAATACTATGGGTAATAGGAATTCTCCTTCTAAATCGAGGAACGTTTCCATGGAAACGACAGGATTTTCTTTTGGGATACGAGTATCTCCTTTCCGATGCACTATTCTTTCTTTACTGATTCTCTCGCTCCCTCACACTTACGAATTGACACAGAAATTGCGTCGCTATGAAACACTATGGGTTATAGGCATTCTCCTTCTAAATCGAGGAACGTTTCTATGCAAACGACAGGATTTTCTTTTGGCATACGAGTATCTCCTTTCCGATGCACTATTCCTTCTTTACTGCATCTCTCGCCCCCTAACATTGACGAATTAACACAGAAATTGCGTCGCTATGAAATACAATGGGTAATAGGAATTCTCCTTCTAAATCGAGGAACATTTCTATGGAAAAGACAGGATTTTCTTTTGGGATACGAGTATCTCCTTTCCGATGCACTATTCTTTCTTTACTGATTCTCTCGCTCCCTAACATTGGCGAATTAACACAGATATTGCGTCGGTATGAAATACTATGGGTTATAGGAATTCTCCTTCTAAATCGCGGAACGTTTTCAATGGAAACGACAGGATAGTCTTTTGGGATACGAGTATCTCCTTTCCGATGCACTATTCTTTCTTTACTGATTCTCTCGCTCCCTAACATTGACGAATTAACACAGAAATTGCGTCGCTATGAAATACTATGGGTTTTAGGAATTCTCCTTCTAAATCGAGGAACGTTTCTGTGGAAACGACAGGAATGTCTTTTGGGATACGAGTATCTGCTTTTCGATGCACTATTCATTCTTTACTGCATCTCTTGCTCCCTCAAATTGACGAATTTACACCGAAATTGCGTCGGTATGAAATACTGTGGGTTATAGGAATTCTCCTTCTAAATCGAGGAACGTTTCTATGGAAACGACAGGATTTTCTTTTGGGATACGAGTATCTCCTTTCCGATGCACTATTCTTTCTTTACTGATTCTCTCGCTCCCTAACATTGACGAATTAACATAGAAATTGCGTCGCTATGAAATACAATGGGTAATAGGAATTCTCCTTCTAAATCGAGGAACGTTTCTATGGAAACGACACGATTGTCTTTTGGGATACGAGTATCTCCTTTCCGATGCACTATTCTTTCTTTACTGATTCTCTCGTTCCCTAACATTGACGAATTAACACAGAAATTGCGTCGGTATGAAATACTATGGGTTATAGGAATTCTCCTTCTAAATCGAGGAACGTTTCTATGCAAACGACAGGATTTTCTTTTGGGATACGAGTATCTCCTTTCTGATGCACTATTCCTTCTTTACTGCATCTCTCGCTCCCTAACATCGACGAATTAACACAGAAATTGCGTCGCTATGAAATACTATGGGTAATAGGAATTCTCCTTCTAAATCGAGGAACGTTTCTATGGAAACGACAGGATTTTCTTTTGGGATACGAGTATCTCCTTTCCGATGCACTATTCTTTCTTTACTGATTCTCTCGCTCCCTCACACTTACGAATTGACACAGAAATTGCGTCGCTATGAAACACTATGGGTTATAGGCATTCTCCTTCTAAATCGAGGAACGTTTCTATGCAAACGACAGGATTTTCTTTTGGCATACGAGTATCTCCTTTCCGATGCACTATTCCTTCTTTACTGCATCTCTCGCTCCCTAACATTGACGAATTAACACAGAAATTGCGTCGCTATGAAATACAATGGGTAATAGGAATTCTCCTTCTAAATCGAGGAACATATCTATGGAAAAGACAGGATTTTCTTTTGGGATACGAGTATCTCCTTTCCGATGCACTATTCTTTCTTTACTGATTCTCTCGCTCCCTAACATTGGCGAATTAACACAGATATTGCGTCGGTATGAAATACTATGGGTTATAGGAATTCTCCTTCTAAATCGCGGAACGTTTTCAATGGAAACGACAGGATAGTCTTTTGGGATACGAGTATCTCCTTTCCGATGCACTATTCTTGCTTTACTGATTCTCTCGCTCCCTAACATTGACGAATTAACACAGAAATTGCGTCGCTATGAAATACTATGGGTTTTAGGAATTCTCCTTCTAAATCGAGGAACGTTTCTATGGAAACGACAGGAATGTCTTTTGTGATACGAGTATCTGCTTTTCGATGCACTATTCATTCTTTACTGCATCTCTTGCTCCCTCACATTGACGAATTTACACCGAAATTGCGTCGCTATGAAATACTGTGTGTTATAGGAATTCTCCTTCTAAATCGAGGAACGTTTCTATGGAAACGACAGGATTTTCTTTTGGGATACGAGTATCTCCTTTCCGATGCACTATTCTTTCTTTACTGATTCTCTCGCTCCCTAACATTGACGAATTAACACAGAAATTGCGTCGCTATGAAATACTATGGGTAATAGGAATTCTCCTTCTAAATCGAGGAACGTTTCTATGCAAACGACAGGATTTTCTTTTGGGATACGAGTATCTCCTTTCCGATGCACTATTCTTTCTTTACTGATTCTCTCGCTCCCTCACATTTACGAATTGACACAGAAATTGCGTCACTATGAAACACTATGGGTTATAGGAATTCACCTTCTAAATCGAGGAACGTTTCCATGGAAACGACAGGATTTTCTTTTGGGATACGAGTATCTCCTTTCCGATGCACTATTCCTTCTTTACTGCATCTCTCGCCCCCTCTTATTGACGAATTAACACAGAAATTTCGTCGCTATGGAATACTATGGGTTATAGGAATTCTCCTTCTAAATCGCGGAACGTTTTCAATGGAAACGACAGGATTGTCTTTTGGGATACGAGTATCTCCTTTTCGATGCACTATTCCTTCTTTACTGAAATTCTCGCTCCCTCACATTGACGAATTAACACAGAAATTGCGTCGCTATGAAATACTG
Source organism: Schistocerca cancellata (assembly GCF_023864275.1). NCBI lineage: Eukaryota > Metazoa > Arthropoda > Insecta > Orthoptera > Acrididae > Schistocerca > Schistocerca cancellata. Next base: position 158,815,734 of record NC_064636.1, read on the forward strand.
TGGGTTATAGGAATTCTCCTTCTAAATCGAGCAACGTTTCTATGCAAACGACAGGATTTTCTTTTGGGATACGAGTATCTCCTTTTCGATGCACTATTCCTTCTTTACTGCATCTCTCGCTCCCTCACATTGACGTATTAACACAGAAATTGCGTCGCTATGAAATACTATGGGTAATAGGAATTCTCCTTCTAAATCGAGGAACGTTTCTATGCAAACGACAGGATTTTCTTTTGGGATACGAGTATCTCCTTTCCGATGCACTATTCCTTCTTTACTGCATCTCTCGCTCCCTAACATTGACGAATTAACACAGAAATTGCGTCGGTATGAAATACTATGGGTTATAGGAATTCTCCTTCTAAATCGAGAAACGTTTCTATGCAAACGACAGGATTTTCTTTTGGGATACGAGTATCTCCTTTCCGATGCACTATTCCTTCTTTACTGCATCTCTCGCTCCCTAACATTTACGAATTGACACAGAAATTGCGTCGCTATGAAATACGATGTGTTATAGGAATTCTCCTTCTAAATCGAGGAACGTTTCTATGCAAACGACAGGATTTTCTTTTGGGATACGAGTATCTCCTTTCCGATGCACTATTCCTTCTTTACTGCATCTCTCGCTCCCTAACATTTACGAATTGACACAGAAATTGCGTCGCTATGAAATACTATGGGTAATAGGAATTCACCATCTAAATCGAGGAACGTTTTCAATGGAAACGACAGGATTTTCTTTTGGGATACGAGTATCTCCTTTCCGATGCACTATTCTTTCTTTACTGATTCTCTCGCTCCCTCACATTTACGAATTGACACAGAAATTGCGTCGCTATGAAACACTATGGGCTATAGGAATTCACCTTCTAAATCGAGGAACGTTTCTATGGAAACGACAGGATTTTCTTTTGGGATACGAGTATCTCCTTTCCGATGCACTATTCCTTCTTTACTGCATCTCTCGCTCCCTCTTATTGACGAATTAACACAGAAATTTCGTCGCTATGGAATACTATGGGTTATAGGAATTCTCCTTCTAAATCGCGGAACGTTTTCAATGGAAACGACAGGATTGTCTTTTGGGATACGAGTATCTCCTTTTCGATGCACTATTCCTTCTTTACTGCATCTCTCGCTCCCTCACATTGACGAATTAACACAGAAATTGCGTCGCTATGAAATACTATGGGTAATAGGAATTCTCCATCTAAATCGTGGAACGTTTTCAATGGAAACGACAGGATTGTCTTTTGGGATACGAGTATCTCCTTTCCGATGCACCATTCCTTCTTTACTGCATCTCTCGCTCCCTAACATTTACGAATTGACACAGAAATTGCGTCGCTATGAAATACTATGGGTTATAGGAATTTTCCTTCTAAATCGAGGAACGTTTCTATGCAAACGACAGGATTTTCTTTTGGGATACGAGTATCTCCTTTCCGATGCACTATTCCTTCTTTACTGCATCTCTCGCTCCCTAACATTTACGAATTGACACAGAAATTGCGTCGCTATGAAATACTATGGGTAATAGGAATTCACCTTCTAAATCGAGGAACGTTTTCAATGGAAACGACAGGATTTTCTTTTGGGATACGAGTATCTCCTTTCCGATGCACTATTCTTTCTTTACTGATTCTCTCGCTCCCTCACATTTACGAATTGACACAGAAATTGCGTCGCTATGAAACACTATGGGTTATAGGAATTCACCTTCTAAATCGAGGAACGTTTCTATGGAAACGACAGGATTTTCTTTTGGGATACGAGTATCTCCTTTCCGATGCACTATTCCTTCTTTACTGCATCTCTCGCTCCCTCTTATTGACGAATTAACACAGAAATTTCGTCGCTATGGAATACTATGGGTTATAGGAATTCTCCTTCTAAATCGCGGAACGTTTTCAATGGAAACGACAGGATTGTCTTTTGGGATACGAGTATCTCCTTTTCGATGCACTATTCCTTCTTTACTGAAATTCTCGCTCCCTCACATTGACGAATTAACACAGAAATTGCGTCGCTATGAAATACTGTGGGTTATAGGAATTCTCCTTCTAAATCGAGGAACGTTTCTATGCAAACGACAGGATTTTCTATTGGGATACGAGTATCTCCTTTCCGATGCACTATTCCTTCTTTACTGCACCTCTCGCTCCCTAACATGACGAATTAACACAGAAATTGGGTCGCTATGAAATACTATGGGTAATAGGAATTCTCCTTCTAAATCGAGGAACGTTTCTATGGAAACGGTGGGATTTTCTTTTGGGATACGAGTATCTCCTTTCCGATGCACTATTCGTTCTTTACTGCATCTCTCGCTCCCTCACATTGACGAATTAACACAGAAATTGCGTCGTTATGAAATACTATTGGTTATAGGAATTCTCCCTCTAAATCGAGGAACGTTTCTATGGAAACGACAGGATTTTCTTTTGGAATACGAGTATCTCCTTTTCGATGCACTATTCCTTCTTTACTGCATCTCTCGCTCCCTCACATTGACGAATTTACACACAAATTGCGTCGCTATGAAATACCATGGGTTATAGGAATTCTCCTTCTAAATCGAGGAACGTTTCTATGGAATCAACAGGATTTTCTTTAGGGATACGATAATTTCCTTTCCGATGCACTATTCCTTTTTTACTGCATCTCTCGCTCCCTCACATTGACGAATTAACACAGAAATTGCGTCGCTATGAAATACTATGGGTTATAGGAATTCTCCTTCTAAATCGAGGAACGTTTCTATGGAAACGGCAGGATTCTCTTTTGGGATACGATTATCTCCTATCCGATGCACTATTCCTTCTTTACTGCATCTCTCGCTCCCTAACATTGACGAATTAACACAGAAATTGCGTCGCTATGAAATACTATGGGTTATAGGATTTATCCTTCTAAATCGAGGAACGTTTCTATGGAAACGACAGGATTGTCTTTTGGGATACGAGCATCTCCTTTTCGATGCACTATTCATTCTTTACTGCATCTCTTGCTACCTCACATTGACGAATTTACACAGAAATTGCGTCGCTATGAAATACTGTGGGTTATAGGAATTCTCCTTCTAAATCGAGGAACGTTTCTATGGAAACGACAGGATTTTCTTTTGGGATACGATTATCTTCTTTCCGATGCACTATTCCTTCTTTACTGCATCTCTCGCTCCCTAACATTGACGAATTAACACTGAAATTGCGTCGCTATGAAATACGATGTGTTATAGGAAATCTCCTTCTCAATCGTGGAACTTTTCTATGGAAACGACAGGATTTTCTTTTGGGATACGAGTAACTCCTTTCCGATGCACTATTCCTTCTTTACTGCATCTCTCGCTCGATCACATTTACGAATTAACACAGAAATTGCGTCGCTATGAAATACTATGTGTTATAGGAATTCTCCTTCTAAATCGAGGAACGTTTCTATGGAAACGACAGGATTTTCTTTTGGGATACGAGTAACTCCTTTCCAATTCACTATTTGTTCTTTACTGCATCTCTCGCTCCCTCACATTGACGAATTAACACAGAAATTGCGTCGCTATGAAATACTTATGGTTATAGGAATTCTCCTTCTAAATCGAGGAACGTTTCTATTTAAACGACAGGATTTTCTTTTGGGATACGAGTATCTCCCTTTCGATGCACTATTCCATCTTTACTGCATCTCTCACTCAATCACATTGACGAATTTACACAGAAATTGCGTCGATATGACATACTATGAGTTATAGGAGTTTTCCTTCTAAATCGAGGAACGTTTCTATGGAAACGACAGGATTTCTTTTGGGATACGAGTATCTCCTTTGCGATGCACTATTCCTTCTTTACAGCATCTCTCGCTCCCTCACATTGACGAATAAACACAGAAATTGCGTCGCTACGAAATACTATGGGTTATAGGAATTCTCCTTCTAAATCGCGGAACGTTTCTATGGAAACGACAGGATTGTCTTTTGGGATACGAGTAATTCCTTTTCGATGCACTATTCCTTCTTTACTGCCTCTCTCGCTCCCTCACATTGACGAATTAACACAGAAGTAGCGTCGCTATGAAATACTATGTGTTATAGGAATTCTCCCTCTAAATCGTGGAACGTTTCTATGGAAACGACAGGATTTTCTTTTGGGAGACGAGTATCTCCTTTCCGATGCACTATTATTTCTTTACTGCATCTCTCGTTCCCTCACATTGAGGAATTAACACAGAAATTGCGTCGCTATGAAATACTATGTGTTATAGGAATTCTCCTTCTAAATCGAGGAACGTTTCTATGGAAACGACAGGATTCTCTTTTGTGATACGAGTACCTCCTTTTCGATGCACTATTCCTTCTTTACTGCATCTCTCGCTCCCTCACATTGACGAATTAACACAGAAATTGCGTCGCCATGAAATACTATGGATTATAGGAATTCTCCTTCTCAATCGAGGAACGTTTCTATGGAAACGACAGGATTTTCTTTCGGGATACGAGTATCTCCTTTCCGATGCACTATTCCTTCTTTACTGTATCTCTCGCACGCTCACATTGACGAATTAACACAGAAATTGCGTCGCAATGAAATACTATGGGTTATAGGAATTTTCCTTCTAAATCGAGGAACGTTTCTATGGAATTGACAGGATTTTCTTTTGGGATACGAGTATCTCTTTTCCGATGCACTATTCCTTCTTTACTGCATCTCTCGCTTCCTCACATTGACGAATTAACACAGAAATTGCGTCGCTATGAAATACTAGGGGTTATAGGAATTCTCCTTCTAAATCGAGGAACGTTTCTATGGAAACGGTGGGATTTTCTTTTGGGATACGAGTATCTCCTTTCCGATGTACTATTCGTTCTTTACTGCATCTCTCGCTCCCTCACATTGACGAATTAACACAGAAATTGCGTCGTTATGAAATACTATTGGTTATAGGAATTCTCCTTCTAAATCGAGGAACGTTTCTATGGAAACGACAGGATTTCTTTTGGGATACGAGTATCTCCTTTTCGATGCACCATTCCTTCTTTACTGCATCTCTCGCTCCCTCACATTGACGAATTTACACACAAATTGCGTCGCTATGAAATACTATGGGTTATAGGAATTCTCTTTCTAGATCGAGGAACGTTTCTATGGAATCGACAGGATTTTCTTTAGGGATACGATTATTTCCTTTCCGATGCACTATTCCTTTTTTACTGCATCTCTCGCTCCCTCACATTGACGAATTAACACAGAAATTGCGTCGCTATGAAATACTATGGGTTATAGGAATTCTCCTTCTAAATCGAGGAACGTTTCTATGGAAACGACAGGATTTCTTTTGGGATACGAGTATCTCCTTTTCGATGCACTATTCCTTCTTTACAGCATCTCTCGCTCCCTCACATTGACGAATAAACACAGAAATTGCGTCGCTATGAAATACTATGGGTTATAGGATTTCTCCTTCTAAATCGAGGAACGTTTCTATGGAAACGACAGGATTATCTTTTGGGATACGAGCATCTCCTTTTCGATGCACTATTCATTCTTTACTGCATCTCTTGCTACCTCACATTGACGAATTTACACAGAAATTGCGTCGCTATGAAATACTGTGGGTTATAGGAATTCTCCTTCTAAATCGACGAACGTTTCTATGGAAACGACAGGATTTTCTTTTGGGATACGATTATCTTCTTTCCGATGCACTATTCCTTCTTTACTGCATCTCTCGCTCCCTAACATTGACGAATTAACACAGAAATTGCGTCGCTATGAAATACGATGTGTTATAGGAATTCTCCTTCTGAATCGTGGAACGTTTATATGGAAACGAAAGGACTTTCTTTTGGGATACGAGTAACTCCTTTCCGATGCACTATTCCTTCTTTACTGCATCTCTCGCTCCCTCACATTTACGAATTGACACAGAAATTGCGTCGGTATGAAATTGTATGTGTTATAGGAATTCTCCTTCTAAATCGAGGAACGTTTCGATGGAAACGACAGGATTTTCTTTTGGGATACGATTATCTTCTTTCCAATGCACTATTCTTCTTTACTGCATCTCTCGCTCCCTAACATTGACGAATTAACACAGAAATTGCGTCGCTATGAAATACTATGTGTTATAGGAATTCTCCTTCTAAATCGAGGAACGTTTCAATGGAAACGACAGGATTTTCTTTTGGGATACGAGTAACTCCTTTCCAATTCACTATTTGTTCTTTACTGCATCTCTCGCTCCCTCACATTGACGAATTAACACAGAAATTGCGTCGCTATGAAATACTTATGGTTATAGGAATTCTCCTTCTAAATCGAGGAACGTTTCTATGGAAACGACAGGATTTTCTTTTGGGATACGAGTATCTCCCTTTCGATGCACTATTCCATCTTTACTGCATCTCTCACTCCCTCACATTGACGAATTTACACAGAAATTGCGTCGATATGACATACTATGAGTTATTAGAGTTTTCCTTCTAAATCGAGGAACGTTTCTATGGAAACTACAAGATTTTCTTTTGGGATACGAGTATCTCCTTTCCGATGCACTATTCCTTCTTTACTGCATCTCTCGCTCCTTCTTATTGACGAATTAACACAGAAATTGCGTCGCTATGAAATACTATGGGTTATAGGAATTCTCCTTCTAAATCGCGGAACGTTTCTATGGAAACGACAGGATTGTCTTTTGGGATACGAGTAATTCCTTTTCGATGCACTATTCCTTCTTTACTGCCTCTCTCGCTCCCTCACATTGACGAATTAACACAGAAATAGCGTCGCTATGAAGTACTATGTGTTATAGGAATTCTCCCTATAAATCGAGGAACGTTTCTATGGAAACGACAGGATTTTCTTTTGGGAGACGAGTATCTCCTTTCCGATGCACTATTCCTTCTTTACTGCATCTCTCGTTCCCTCACTTTAAGGAATTAACACAGAAATTGCGTCGCTATGAAATACTATGTGTTATAGGAATTCTCCTTCTAAATCGAGGAACGTTTCTATGGAAACGACAGGATTCTCTTTTGTGATATGAGTATCTCCTTTTCGATGCACTATTCCTTCTTTACTGCATCTCTCGCTCCATCACATTGACGAATTAACACAGAAATTGCGTCGCCATGAAATACTATGGATTATAGGAATTCTCCTTCTCAATCGAGGAACGTTTCTATGGAAACGACAGGATTTTCTTTCGGGATACGAGTATCTCCTTTCCGATGCACTATTCCTTCTTTACTGTATCTATCGCACGCTCACATTGACGAATTAACACAGAAATTGCGTCGCAATGAAATACTATGGGTTATAGGAATTTTCCTTCTAAATCGAGGAACGTTTCTATGGAATCGACAGGATTTTCTTTTGGGATACGAGTATCTTCTTTCCGATGCACTATTCCTTCTTTACTGCATCTCTCGCTCCCTCACATTGACGAATTAACACAGAAATTGCGTCGCTATGAAATACTATGGGTTATAGGAATTCTCCTTCTAAATCGAGGAACGTTTCTATGGAAACGAGAGGATTTTCTTTTGGGATACGAGTATCTCCCTTTCGATGCACTATTCCTTCTTTACTGCGTCTCTCACTCCCTCACATTGACGAATTTACACAGAAATTGCGTCGATATGACATACTATGAGTTATAGGAGTTTTCCTTCTAAATCGAGGAACGTTTCTATGGAAACTACTAGATTTTCTTTTGGGATACGAGTATCTCCTTTCCGATGCACTATTCCTTCTTTACTGCATCTCTCATCCTTCTTATTGACGAATTAACACAGAAATTGCGTCGCTATGGAATACTATGGGTTATAGGAATTCTCCTTGTCAATCGAGGAACGTTTCTATGTAAACGACAGGATTTCTTTTGGGATACGAGTATCTCCTTTGCGATGCACTATTCCTTCTTTACAGCATCTCTCGCTCCCTCACATTGACGAATTTACACACAAATTGCGTCGCTATGAAATACTATTGGTTATAGGAATTCTCCTTCTAAATCGAGGAACGTTTCTATGGAAACGACAGGATTTCTTTTGGGATACGAGTATCTCCTTTTCGATGCACCATTCCTTCTTTACTGCATCTCTCGCTCCCTCACATTGACGAATTTACACACAAATTGCGTCGCTATGAAATACTATGGGTTATAGGAATTCTCTTTCTAGATCGAGGAACGTTTCTATGGAATCGACAGGATTTTCTTTAGGGATACGATTATTTCCTTTCCGATGCACTATTCCTTTTTTACTGCATCTCTCGCTCCCTCACATTGACGAATTAACACAGAAATTGCGTCGCTATGAAATACTATGGGTTATAGGAATTCTCCTTCTAAATCGAGGAACGTTTCTATGGAAACGACAGGATTTCCTTTGGGATACGAGTATCTCCTTTTCGATGCACTATTCCTTCTTTACTGCATCTCTCGCTTCCTCACATTGACGAATCAACACAGAAATTGCGTCGCTATGAAATACTATGGGTTATAGGATTTCTCCTTCTAAATCGAGGAACGTTTCAATGGAAACGACAGGATTTTCTTTTGGGATACGAGTAACTCCTTTCCAATTCACTATTTGTTCTTTACTGCATCTCTCGCTCCCTCACATTGACGAATTTACACACAAATTGCGTCGCTATGAAATACTATGGGTTATAGGAATTCTCCTTCTAGATCGAGGAACGTTTCTATGGAATCGACAGGATTTTCTTTAGGGATACGATAATTTCCTTTCCGATGCACTATTCCTTTTTTACTGCATCTCTCGCTCCCTCACATTGACGAATTAACACAGAAATTGCGTCGCTATGAAATACTATGGGTTATAGGAACTCTCCTTCTAAATCGAGGAACGTTTCTATGGAAACGACAGGATTTCTTTTGGGATACGAGTATCTCCTTTTCGATGCACTATTCCTTCTTTACAGCATCTCCCGCTCCCTCACATTGACGAATAAACACAGAAATTGCGTCGCTATGAAATACTATGGGTTATAGGATTTCTCCCTCTAAATCGAGGAACGTTTCTATGGAAACGACAGGATTGTCTTTTGGGATACGAGTAATTCCTTTTCGATGCACTATTCCTTCTTTACTGCCTCTCTCGCTCCCTCACATTGACGAATTAACACAGAAATAGCGTCGCTATGAAGTACTATGTGTTATAGGAATTCTCCCTATAAATCGAGGAACGTTTCTATGGAAACGACAGGATTTTCTTTTGGGAGACGAGTATCTCCTTTCCGATGCACTATTCCTTCTTTACTGCATCTCTCGTTCCCTCACTTTAAGGAATTAACACAGAAATTGCGTCGCTATGAAATACTATGTGTTATAGGAATTCTCCTTCTAAATCGAGGAACGTTTCTATGGAAACGACAGGATTCTCTTTTGTGATATGAGTATCTCCTTTTCGATGCACTATTCCTTCTTTACTGCATCTCTCGCTCCATCACATTGACGAATTAACACAGAAATTGCGTCGCCATGAAATACTATGGATTATAGGAATTCTCCTTCTCAATCGAGGAACGTTTCTATGGAAACGACAGGATTTTCTTTCGGGATACGAGTATCTCCTTTCCGATGCACTATTCCTTCTTTACTGTATCTATCGCACGCTCACATTGACGAATTAACACAGAAATTGCGTCGCAATGAAATACTATGGGTTATAGGAATTTTCCTTCTAAATCGAGGAACGTTTCTATGGAATCGACAGGATTTTCTTTTGGGATACGAGTATCTTCTTTCCGATGCACTATTCCTTCTTTACTGCATCTCTCGTTCCCTCACTTTAAGGAATTAACACAGAAATTGCGTCGCTATGAAATACTATGTGTTATAGGAATTCTCCTTCTAAATCGAGGAACGTTTCTATGGAAACGACAGGATTCTCTTTTGTGATATGAGTATCTCCTTTTCGATGCACTATTCCTTCTTTACTGCATCTCTCGCTCCATCACATTGACGAATTAACACAGAAATTGCGTCGCCATGAAATACTATGGATTATAGGAATTCTCCTTCTCAATCGAGGAACGTTTCTATGGAAACGACAGGATTTTCTTTCGGGATACGAGTATCTCCTTTCCGATGCACTATTCCTTCTTTACTGTATCTATCGCACGCTCACATTGACGAATTAACACAGAAATTGCGTCGCAATGAAATACTATGGGTTATAGGAATTTTCCTTCTAAATCGAGGAACGTTTCTATGGAATCGACAGGATTTTCTTTTGGGATACGAGTATCTTCTTTCCGATGCACTATTCCTTCTTTACTGCATCTCTCGCTTCCTCACATTGACGAATTAACACAAAAATTGCGTCGCTATGAAATACTATGGGTTATAGGAATTCTCCTTCTAAATCGAGGAACGTTTCTATGGAAACGGTGGGATTTTCTTTTGAGATACGAGTATCTCCTTTCCGATGCACTATTCGTTCTTTACTGCATCTCTCGCTCCCTCACATTGACGATTTAACACAGAAATTGCTTCGTTATGAAATACTATTGGTTATAGGAATTCTCCTTCTAAATCGAGGAACGTTTCTATGGAAACGACAGGATTTTCTTTTGGGATACGAGTATCTCCTTTTCGATGCACTATTCCTTCTTTACTGCATCTCTCGCTCCCTCACATTGACGAATTTACACACAAATTGCGTCGCTATGAAATACTATGGGTAATAGGAATTCTCCTTCTAAATCGAGGAACGTTTCTATGGAATCGACAGGATTTTCTTTAGGGATACGATTATTTCCTTTCCGATGCACTATTCCTTTTTTACTGCATCTCTCGCTCCCTCACATTGACGAATTAACACAGAAATTGCGTCGCTATGAAATACTATGGGTTATAGGAATTCTCCTTCTAAATCGAGGAACGTTTCTATGGAAACGAGAGGATTTTCTTTTGGGATACGAGTATCTCCCTTTCGATGCACTATTCCTTCTTTACTGCATCTCTCACTCCCTCACATTGACGAATTTACACAGAAATTGCGTCGATATGACATACTATGAGTTATAGGAGTTTTCCTTCTAAATCGAGGAACGTTTCTATGGAAACTACTAGATTTTCTTTTGGGATACGAGTATCTCCTTTCCGATGCACTATTCCTTCTTTACTGCATCTCTCATCCTTCTTATTGACGAATTAACACAGAAATTGCGTCGCTATGGAATACTATGGGTTATAGGAATTCTCCTTGTCAATCGAGGAACGTTTCTATGTAAACGACAGGATTTCTTTTGGGATACGAGTATCTCCTTTGCGATGCACTATTCCTTCTTTACAGCATCTCTCGCTCCCTCACATTGACGAATAAACACAGAAATTGCGTCGCTACGAAATACTATGGGTTATAGGAATTCTCCTTCTAAATCGCGGAACGTTTCTATGGAAACGACAGGATTGTCTTTTGGGATACGAGTAATTCCTTTTCGATGCACTATTCCTTCTTTACTGCCTCTCTCGCTCCCTCACATTGACGAATTAACACAGAGATAGCGTCGCTATGAAATACTATGTGTTATAGGAATTCTCCCTCTAAATCGTGGAACGTTTCTATGGAAACGACACGATTTTCTTTCGGGATACGAGTATCTCCTTTCCGATGCACTATTCCTTCTTTACTGTATCTCTCGCACGCTCACATTGACGAATTAACACAGAAATTGCGTCGCAATGAAATACTATGAGTTATAGGAATTTTCCTTCTAAATCGAGGAACGTTTCTATGGAATTGACAGGATTTTCTTTTGGGATACGAGTACCTCTTTTCCGATGCACTATTCCTTCTTTACTGCATCTCTCGCTTCCTCACATTGACGAATCAACACAGAAATTGCATCGCTATGAAATACTATGGGTTATAGGAATTCTCCTTCTAAATCGAGGAACGTTTCTATGGAAACGGTGGGATTTTCTTTTGGGATACGAGTATCTCCTTTCCGATGAACTATTCGTTCTTTACTGCATCTCTCGCTCCCTCACATTGACGAATTAACACAGAAATTGCGTCGTTATGAAATACTATTGGTTATAGGAATTCTCCTTCTAAATCGAGGAACGTTTCTATGGAAACGACAGGATTTTCTTTTGGGATACGAGTATCTCCTTTTCGATGCACAATTCCTTCTTTACTGCATCTCTCGCTCCCTCACATTGACGAATTTACACACAAATTGCGTCGCTATGAAATACTATGGGTTATAGGAATTCTCCTTCTAGATCGAGGAACGTTTCTATGGAATCGACAGGATTTTCTTTAGGGATACGATAATTTCCTTTCCGATGCACTATTCCTTTTTTACTGCATCTCTCGCTCCCTCACATTGACGAATTAACACAGAAATTGCGTCGCTATGAAATACTATGGGTTATAGGAACTCTCCTTCTAAATCGAGGAACGTTTCTATGGAAACGACAGGATTTCTTTTGGGATACGAGTATCTCCTTTTCGATGCACTATTCCTTCTTTACAGCATCTCCCGCTCCCTCACATTGACGAATAAACACAGAAATTACGTCGCTATGAAATACTATGGGTTATAGGATTTCTCCCTCTAAATCGAGGAACGTTTCTATGGAAACGACAGGATTATCTTTTGGGATACGAGCATCTCCTTTTCGATGCACTATTCATTCTTTACTGCATCTCTTGCTACCTCACATTGACGAATTTACACAGAAATTGCGTCGCTATGAAATACTGTGGGTTATAGGAATTCTCCTTCTAAATCGAGGAACGTTTCTATGGAAACGAAAGGATTTTCTTTTGGGATACGATTATCTTCTTTCCGATGCACTATTCCTTCTTTACTGCATCTCTCGCTCCCTAACATTGACGAATTAACACAGAAATTGCGTCGCTATGAAATACGATGTGTTATAGGAATTCTCCTTCTGAATCGTGGAACGTTTCTATGGAAACGAAAGGACTTTCTTTTGGGATACGAGTAACTCCTTTCCGATGCACTATTCCTTCTTTACTGCATCTCTCGCTCCCTCACATTTACGAATTGACACAGAAATTGCGTCGCTATGAAATACGATGTGTTATAGGAATTCTCCTTCTGAATCGTGGAACGTTTCTATGGAAACGACAGGATTTTCTTTTGGGAGACGAGTATCTCCTTTCCGATGCACTATTATTTCTTTACTGCATCTCTCGTTCCCTCACATTGAGGAATTAACACAGAAATTTCGTCGCTATGAAATACTATGTGTTATAGGAATTCTCCTTCTAAATCGAGGAACGTTTCTATGGAAACGACAGAATTCTCTTTTGTGATACGAGTATCTCCTTTTCGATGCACTATTCCTTCTTTACTGCATCTCACGCTCCCTCACATTGACTAATTAACACAGAAATTGCGTCGCCATGAAATACTATGGATTATAGGAATTCTCCTTCTCAATCGAGGAACGTTTCTATGGAAACGACACGATTTTCTTTCGGGATACGAGTATCTCCTTTCCGATGCACTATTCCTTCTTTACTGTATCTCTCGCACGCTCACATTGACGAATTAACACAGAAATTGCGTCGCAATGAAATACTATGGGTTATAGGAATTTTCCTTCTAAATCGAGGAACGTTTCTATGGAATTGACATGATTTTCTTTTGGGATACGAGTACCTCTTTTCCGATGCACTATTCCTTCTTTACTGCATCTCTCGCTTCCTCACATTGACGAATCAACACAGAAATTGCATCGCTATGAAATACTGTGGGTTATAGGAATTCTCCTTCTAAATCGAGGAACGTTTCTATGGAAACGGTGGGATTTTCTTTTGGGATACGAGTATCTCCTTTCCGATGTACTATTCGTTCTTTACTGCATCTCTCGCTCCCTCACATTGACGAATTAACACAGAAATTGCGTCGTTATGAAATACTATTGGTTATAGGAATTCTCCTTCTAAATCGAGGAACGTTTCTATGGAAACGACAGGATTTTCTTTTGGGATACGAGTATCTCCTTTTCGATGCACAATTCCTTCTTTACTGCATCTCTCGCTCCCTCACATTGACGAATTTACACACAAATTGCATCGCTATGAAATACTATGGGTTATAGGAATTCTCCTTCTAGATCGAGGAACGTTTCTATGGAATCGACAGGATTTTCTTTAGGGATACGATTATTTCCTTTCCGATGCACTATTCCTTTTTTACTGCATCTCTCGCTCCCTCACATTGACGAATTAACACAGAAATTGCGTCGCTATGAAATACTATGGGTTATAGGAATTCTCCTTCTAAATCGAGGAACGTTTCTATGGAAACGACAGGATTTCTTTTGGGATACGAGTATCTCCTTTTCGATGCACTATTCCTTCTTTACAGCATCTCTCGCTCCCTCACATTGACGAATAAACACAGAAATTGCGTCGCTATGAAATACTATGGGTTATAGGATTTCTCCCTCTAAATCGAGGAACGTTTCTATGGAAACGACAGGATTATCTTTTGGGATACGAGCATCTCCTTTTCGATGCACTATTTATTCTTTACTGCATCTCTTGCTACCTCACATTGACGAATTTACACAGAAATTGCGTCGCTATGAAATACTGTGGGTTATAGGAATTCTCCTTCTAAATCGAGGAACGTTTCTATGGAAACGACAGGATTTTCTTTTGGGATACGATTATCTTCTTTCCGATGCACTATTCCTTCTTTACTGCATCTCTCGCTCCCTAACATTGACGAATTAACACAGAAATTGCGTCGCTATGAAATACGATGTGTTATAGGAATTCTCCTTCTGAATCGTGGAACGTTTCTATGGAAACGAAAGGACTTTCTTTTGGGATACGAGTATCTCCTTTCCGATGCACTATTCCTTCTTTACTGCATCTCTCGCTCCCTCACATTTACGAATTGACACAGAAATTGCGTCGGTATGAAATAGTATGTGTTATAGGAATTCTCCTTCTAAATCGAGGAACGTTTCGATGGAAACGACAGGATTTTCTTTTGGGATACGATTATCTTCTTTCCAATGCACTATTCTTCTTTACTGCATCTCTCGCTCCCTAACATTGACGAATTAACACAGAAATTGCGTCGCTATGAAATACTATGTGTTATATTAATTCTCCTTCTAAATCAAGGAACGTTTCTATGGAAACGACAGGATTTTTTTTTGGGATACGAGTAACTCCTTTCCAATTCACTATTTGTTCTTTACTGCATCTCTCGCTCCCTCACATTGACGAATTAACACAGAAATTGCGTCGCTATGAAATACTTATGGTTATAGGAATTCTCCTTCTAAATCGAGGAACGTTTCTATGGAAACGACAGGATTTTCTTTTGGGATACGAGTATCTCCCTTTCGATGCACTATTCCATCTTTACTGCATCTCTCACTCCCTCACATTGACGAATTTACACAGAAATTGCGTCGATATGACATACTATGAGTTATAGGAGTTTTCCTTCTAAATCGAGGAACGTTTCTATGGAAACTACAAGATTTTCTTTTGGGATACGAGTATCTCCTTTCCGATGCACTATTCCTTCTTTACTGCATCTCTCGCTCCTTCTTATTGACGAATTAACACAGAAATTGCGTCGCTATGAAATACTATGGGTTATAGGAATTCTCCTTCTAAATCGCGGAACGTTTCTATGGAAACGACAGGATTGTCTTTTGGGATACGAGTAATTCCTTTTCGATGCACTATTCCTTCTTTACTGCCTCTCTCGCTCCCTCACATTGACGAATTAACACAGAAATAGCGTCGCTATGAAATACTATGTGTTATAGGAATTCTCCCTCTAAATCGAGGAACGTTTCTATGGAAACGACAGGATTTTCTTTTGGGTGACGAGTATCTCCTTTCCGATGCACTATTCATTCTTTACTGCATCTCTCGTTCCCTCACATTAAGGAATTAACACAGAAATTGCGTCGCTATGAAATACAATGTGTTATAGGAATTCTCCTTCTAAATCGAGGAACGTTTCTATGGAAACGACAGGATTCTCTTTTGTGATACGAGTATCTCCTTTTCGATGCACTATTCCTTCTTTACTGCATCTCTCGCTCCCTCACATTGACGAATTAACACAGAAATTGCTTCGCCATGAAATACTATGGATTATAGGAATTCTCCTTCTCAATCGAGGAACGTTTCTATGGAAACGACAGGATTTTCTTTCGGGATACGAGTATCTCCTTTCCGATGCACTATTCCTTCTTTACTGTATCTATCGCACGCTCACATTGACGAATTAACACAGAAATTGCGTCGCAATGAAATACTATGGGTTATAGGAATTTTCCTTCTAAATCGAGGAACGTTTCTATGGAATCGACAGGATTTTCTTTTGGGATACGAGTATCTTCTTTCCGATGCACTATTCCTTCTTTACTGCATCTCTCGCTTCCTCACATTGACGAATTAACACAAAAATTGCGTCGCTATGAAATACTATGGGTTATAGGAATTCTCCTTCTAAATCGAGGAACGTTTCTATGGAAACGGTGGGATTTTCTTTTGAGATACGATTATCTCCTTTCCGATGCACTATTCGTTCTTTACTGCATCTCTCGCTCCCTCACATTGACGAATTAACACAGAAATTGCTTCGTTATGAAATACTATTGGTTATAGGAATTCTCCTTCTAAATCGAGGAACGTTTCTATGGAAACGACAGGATTTTCTTTTGGGATACGAGTATCTCCTTTCGATGCACTATTCCTTCTTTACTGCATCTCTCGCTCCCTCACATTGACGAATTTACACACAAATTGCGTCGCTATAAAATACTATGGGTAATAGGAATTCTCCTTCTAAATCGAGGAACGTTTCTATGGAATCGACAGGATTTTCTTTAGGGATACGATTATTTCCTTTCCGATGCACTATTCCTTTTTTACTGCATCTCTCGCTCCCTCACATTGACGAATTAACACAGAAATTGCACCGTTATGAAATACTATGGGTTATAGGAATTCTCCTTCTAAATCGAGGAACGTTTCTATTGAAACGAGAGGATTTTCTTTTGGGATACGAGTATCTCCCTTTCGATGCACTATTCCTTCTTTACTGCATCTCTCACTCCCTCACATTGACGAATTTACACAGAAATTGCGTCGATATGACATACTATGAGTTATAGGAGTTTTCCTTCTAAATCGAGGAACGTTTCTATGGAAACTACAAGATTTTCTTTTGGGATATGAGTATCTCCTTTCCGATGCACTATTCCTTCTTTACTGCATCTCTCATCCTTCTTATTGACGAATTAACACAGAAATTGCGTCGCTATGGAATACTATGGGTTATAGGAATTCTCCTTCTAAATCGAGGAACGTTTCTATGTAAACGACAGGATTTCTTTTGGGATACGAGTATCTCCTTTGCGATGCACTATTCCTTCTTTACAGCATCTCTCGCTCCCTCACATTGACGAATAAACACAGAAATTGCGTCGCTATGAAATACTATGGGTTATAGGAATTCTCCTTCTAAATCGCGGAACGTTTCTATGGAAACAACAGGATTGTCTTTTGGGATACGAGTAATTCCTTTTCGATGCACTATTCCTTCTTTACTGCCTCTCTCTCTCCCTCACATTGACGAATTAACACAGAAATAGCGTCGCTATGAAATACTATGTGTTATAGGAATTCTCCCTCTAAATCGAGGAACGTTTCTATGGAAACGACAGAATTTTCTTTTGGGAGACGAGTATCTCCTATCCGATGCACTATTCCTTCTTTACTGCATCTCTCGTTCCCTCACATTGAGGAATTAACACAGAAATTGCGTCGCTATGAAATACTATGTGTTATAGGAATTCTCCTTCTAAATCGAGGAACGTTTCTATGGAAACGACAGGATTTTCTTTTGGGATACGAGTATCTCCCTTTCGATGCAATATTCCTTCTTTACTGTATCTCTCGCACGCTCACATTGACGAATTAACACAGAAATTGCGTCGCAATGAAATACTATGGGTTATAGGAATTTTCCTTCTAAATCGAGGAACGTTTCTATGGAATCGACAGGATTTTCTTTTGGGATACGAGTATATCCTTTGCAATGCACTATTCCTTCCTTACTGCATCTCTCGCTTCCTCACATTGACGAATTAACACAGAAATTGCGTCGCTATGAAATACTATGGGTTATAGGAATTCTCCTTCTGAATCGAGGAACGACAGGATTTTCCTTTGTGATACGATTATCTCGTTTTCGATGCACTAGTCCTTCTTTACTGCATCTCTCGCTCCCTCACATTTACGAATTGACACAGAAATTGCGTCGCCATGAAACACTATGGGTTATAGGAATTCTCCTTCTAAATCGAGGAACGTTTCTATGGAAACGACAGGATTTTCTTTTGGGATACGAGAATCTCCTTTTCGATGCACCATTCCTTCTTTACTGCATCTCTCGCTCCCTCACATTGACGAATTTACACACAAATTTCGTCGCTATGAAATACTATGGGTTATAGGAATTCTCCTTCTAAATCGAGGAACGTTTCCATGGAATCGACAGGATTTTCTTTAGGGATACGATTACTTCCTTTCCGATGCACTATTCCTTTTTTACTGCATCTCTCGCTCCCTCACATTGACGAATTAACACAGAAATTGCGTAGCTATGAAATACTATGGGTTATAGGAATTCTCCTTCTAAATCGAGGAACGTTTCTATGGAAACGACAGGATTTTCTTTTGGGATACGATTATCTCCTTTCCGATGCACTATTCCTTCTTTACTGCATCTCTCGCTACCTAACATTGACGAATTAACACAGAAATTGCGTCGCTATGAAATACTATGTGTTATAGGAATTCTCCTTCTAAATCGAGGAACGTTTCTATGGAAACGACAGGATTTCTTTTGGGATACGAGTATCTCCTTTTCGATGCACTATTCCTTCTTTACAGCATCTCTCGCTCCCTCACTTTGACGAATAAACACAGAAATTGCGTCGCTATGAAATACTATGGGTTATAGGAATTCTCCTTCTAATTCGCGGAACGTTTCTATGGAAACGACAGGATTGTCTTTTGGGATACGAGTATCTCCTTTTCGATTCACTATTCCTTCTTTACTGCAACTCTCGCTCCCTCACATTGACGAATTAACACAGAAATTGCGTCGCTATGAAATACTATGGGTTATAGGAATTCTCCTTCTAAATCGAGGAACGTTTCTATGCAAACGACAGGATTTTCTTTTGGGAGACGAGTATCTCCTTTCCGATGCACTATTCCTTCTTTACTGCATATCTCGCTCCCTCTTATTGACGAATTAACACAGAAATTGCGTCGCTTTGAAATACTATGGGTTATAGGAATTCTCCTTCTAAATCGAGGAACGTTTCTATGAAAACGACGGGATTTTCTTATGGGATACGATTATCCTCTTTCCGTTGCACTATTCCTTCTTTACTGCATCTATCGCTCCCTAACATTGACGAATTAACACAGAAATTGCGTCGCTATAAAATACTATGTATTATAGGAATTCTCCTTCTAAATCGTGGAACGTTTCTATGGAAACGACAGGATTTTCTTTTGGGATACGAGTATCTACTTTCCGATGCACTATTCCTCCTTTACTGCATCTCTCGCTCCCTCACATTGACGAATTTACACACAAATTGCGTCGCTATAAAATACTATGGGTTATAGGAATTCTCTTTCTAAATCGAGGAACGTTTCTATGGAAACGACAGGATTTTCTTTTGGGATACGATTATCTCCTTTCCGATGCACTATTCCTTCTTTACTGCATCTCTCGCTCCCCAACATTGACGAATTAACACAGAAATTGCGACGCTAGAAATACTATGTGTTATAGGAATTCTCCTTCTAAATCTCCTTTTCGATGCACTATTCCTTCTTTACAGCATCTCTCGCTCCCTCACATTGACGAATAAACACAGAAATTGCATCGCTATGAAATACTATGGGTTAGAGGAATTCTCCTTCTAAATCGCGGAACGTTTCTATGGAAACGACAGGATTGTCTTTTGGGATACGAGTATCACCTTTTCGATGCACTATTCCTTCCTTACTGCAACTCTCGCGCCCTCACATTGACGAATTAACACAGAAATTGCGTCGCTATGAAATACTATGGGTTATAGGTATTCTCCTTCTAAATCGAGGAACGTTTCTATGCAAACGACAGGATTTTCTTTTGGGATACGAGTATCTCCTTTCCGATGCACTATTCCTTCTTTACTGCATCTCTCGCTCCCTAACATTGACGAATTAACACAGAAATTGCGTCGCTATAAAATACTATGTGTTATAGGAATTCTCCTTCTAAATCGAGGAACGTTTCTATGGAAACGACAGGATGTTCTTTTGGGATACGAGTATCTCCTTTCCGATGCACTTTTCCTTCTTTACTGCATCTCTCGCTCCCTCACATTTACGAATTGACACAGAAATTGCGTCGCTATGAAATACTATGGGTTATAGGAATTCTCCTTCTAAATCGAGGAACGTTTCTATGGAAACGACAGGATTTTCTTTTGGGATACGAGTATCTCCCTTTCGATGCACTATTCCTTCTTTACTGCATCTCTCACTCCCTCACATTTAGGAATTTACACAGAAATTGCGTCGCTATGAAATACTATGGGTTATAGGTATTCTCCTTCTAAATCGAGGAACGTTTCTATGCAAACGACAGGATTTTCTATTCGGATACGAGTATCTCCTTTCCGATGCACAATTCCTTCTTTTCTGCATATCTCGCTCCCTCTTATTGACGAATTAACACAGAAATTGCGTCGCTATGAAATACTATGGGTTATAGGAATTCTCCTTCTAAATCGAGGAACGTTTCTATGGAAACGACAGAATTGTATTTTGGGATACGAGTATCTCCTTTTCGATGCACTATTCCTTCTTTACTGCAACTCTCGCTCCCTCACATTGACGAATTAACACAGAAATTGCGTCGCTATGAAATACTATGGGTTATAGGAATTCTCCTTCTAAATCGAGGAACGTTTCTATGCAAACGACAGGATTTTCTTTTGGGATACGAGTATCTCCTTTCCGATGCACTATTCCTTCTTTACTGCATATCTCGCTCCCTCTTATTGACGAATTAACACAGAAATTGCGTCGCTATGAAATACTATGTGTTATAGGAATTCTCCTTCTAAATCAAGGAACGTTTCTATGGGAACGACAGGATTTTCTTTTGGGATACGAGTATCTCCCTTTCGATGCACTATTCCTTCTTTACTGCATCTCTCACTCCCTCACATTGAGGAATTTACACAGAAATTGCGTCGCTATGAAATACTATGGGTTATAGGAGTTTTCATTCTAAATCGAGGAACGTTTCTATGGAAATTACAAGATTTTCTTTTGGGATACGAGTATCTCCTTTTCGATGCACTATTCCTTCTTTACTGCATCTCTCGCTCCTTCTTATTCACGAATTAACACAAAAATTGCGTCGCTATGAAATACTATGGTTTATAGGAATTCTCCTTGTAAATCGAGGATCGTTTCTATGTAAACGACAGGATTTCCTTTGGGATACGAGTATCTCCTTTTCGATGCACTATTCCTTCTTTACTGCATAACTCGCTCCCTCTTATTGACGAATTAACACAGAAATTGCGTCGCTATGAAATATTATGGGTTATAGGAATTCTCCATCTAAATCGAGGAACGTTTCTATGGAATCGAAAGGACTTTCTTTAGGGATACGATTATTTCCTTTCCGATGCACTATTCCTTTTATACTGCATCTCTCGCTCCCTCAAATTGACGAATTAACACAGAAATTGCGTCGCTATGAAATACTATGGGTTATAGGAATTCTCCTTCTAAATCGAGGAACGTTTCTATGGAAACGACAGGATTTTCTTTTGGGATACGATTATCTCCTTTCCGATGCACTATTCCTTCTTTACTGCATCTCTCGCTCCCTAACATTGACGAATTAACACAGAAATTGCGTCGCTATGAAATACTATGTGTTATAGGAATTCTCCTTCTAAATCGAGGAACGTTTCTATGGAAACGACAGGATTTTTTTGGGATACGAGTATCTCAATTTCGATGCACTATTCCTTCTTTACAGCATCTCTCGCTCCCTCACATTGACGAATAAACACAGAAATTGCGTCGCTATGAAATACTATGGGTTATAGGAATTCTCCTTCTAAATCGCGGAACGTTTCTATGGAAACGACAGGATTGTCTTTTGGGATACGAGTATCTCCTTTCCGATGCACTATTCCTTCTTTACTGCATATCTCGCTCTCTCTTATTGACGAAGTAACACAGAAATTGCGTCGCTATGAAATACTATGGGTTATAGGAATTCTCCTTGTAAATCGAGGAACGTTTCTATGGAAACGACAGGATTGTCTTTTGGGATACGAGTATCTCCTTTTCGATGCACTATTCCTTCTTTACTGCAACCCTCACTCCCTCACATTGCCGAATTAACACAGAAATTGCGTCGCTATGAAATACTATGGGTTATAGGAATTCTCCTTCTAAATCGAGGAACGTTTCTATGCAAACGACAGGATTTTCTTTTGGGATATGAGTATCTCCTTTACGATGCACTATTCCTTCTTTACTGCATATCTCGCTCCCTCTTATTGACGAATTAACACAGAAATTGCGTCGCTATGAAATACTATGTGTTATAGGAATTCTCCATCTAAATCGAGGAATGTTTTTATGGAAACGACAGGATTTTCTTTTGGGATACGATTATCCTCTTTCCGATGCACTATTCCTTCTTTACTGCATCTCTCGCTCCCTAACATTGACGAATTAACACAGAAATTGCGTCGCTATAAAATACTATGTGTTATAGGAATTCTCCTTCTAAATCGAGGAACGTTTCTATGGAAACGACAGGATGTTCTTTTGGGATACGAGTATCTCCTTTCCGATGCACTATTCCTTCTTTACTGCATCTCTCGCTCCCTCACATTGACGAATTAACACAGAAATTGCGTCGCTATGAAATACTATGTGTTATAGGAATTCTCCTTCTAAATCGAGGAACGTTTCTATGGAAACGACAGGATTTTCTTTTGGGATACGAGTATCTCCCTTTCGATGCACTATTCCTTCTTTACTGCATCTCTCACTCCCTCACATTGAGGAATTTACACAGAAATTGCGACGCTATGAAATACTATGGGTTATAGGAGTTTTCCTTCTAAATCGAGGAACGTTTCTATGGAAATTACAAGATTTTCTTTTGGGATTCGAGTATCTCCTTTTCGATGCACTATTCCTTCTTTACTGCATCTCTCGCTCCTTCTTATTGACGAATTAACACAGAAATTGCGTCGCTATGGAATACTATGGGTTATAGGAATTATCCTTCTAAATCGAGGAAAGTTTCAATGGAAACGACAGGATTTCTTTTGGGATACGAGTATCTCCTTTTCGATGCACTATTCCTTCTTTACAGCATCTCTCGCTTCCTCACATTGACGAATAAACACAGAAATTGCGTCGCTATGAAATACTATGGGTTATAGGAATTCTCCTTCTAAATCGCGGAACGTTTCTATGGAAACGACAGGATTGTCTTTTGGGATACGAGTAATTCCTTTTCGATGCACTATTCCTTCTTTACTGCATCTCTCGCTCCCTCACATTGACGAATTAACACAGAAATTGCTTCGAAATTAAATACTATGTGTTATAGGAATTCTCCCTCTACATCGAGGAACGTTTCTATGGAAACGACAGGATTTTCTTTTGGGAGACGAGTATCTCCTTTCCGATGCACTATTCCTTCTTTACTGCATCTCTCGCTCCCTCACATTGACGACTTAACATAGAAATTGCGTCGCTATGAAATACTATGGGTTATAGGAATTCTCCTTCTAAATCGAGGAACGTTTCTATGGAAACGAGAGGATTTTCCTTTGTGATACGATTATCTCCTTTTCGATGCACTAGTCCTTCTTTACTGCATCTCTCGCTCCCTCACATTGACGAATTAACACAGAAATTGCGTCGCCATGAAATACTATGGGTTAAAGGAATTCTCCTTCTCAATCGAGGAACGTTTCTATGGAAACGACAGGATTTTCTTTTGGGATACGAGTATCTCCTTTCCGATGCACTATTCCTTCTTTACTGCATCTCTCGCACGCTCACATTGACGAATTAACACAGAAATTGCGTCGCAATGAAATACTATGGGTTATAGGAATTTTCCTTCTAAATCAATGAACGTTTCTATGGAAACGACAGGATTTTCTTTTGGGATACGAGTATCTCCCTTTCGATGCACTATTCCCTCTTTACTGCATCTCACACTCCCTCACATTTAGGAATTTACACAGAAATTGCGTCGCTATGAAATACTATGGGTTATAGGTATTCTCCTTCTAAATCGAGGAACGTCTCTATGCAAACGACAGGATTTTCTATTCGGATACGAGTATCTCCTTTCCGATGCACAATTCCTTCTTTTCTGCATATCTCGCTCCCTCTTATTGACGAATTAACACAGAAATTGCGTCGCTATGAAATACTATGGGTTATAGGAATTCTCCTTCTAAATCGAGGAACGTTTCTATGGAAACGACAGAATTGTATTTTGGGATACGAGTATCTCCTTTTCGATGCACTATTCCTTCTTTACTGCAACTCTCGCTCCCTCACATTGACGAATTAACACAGAAATTGCGTCGCTATGAAATACTATGGGTTATAGGAATTCTCCTTCTAAATCGAGGAACGTTTCTATGCAAACGACAGGATTTTCTTTTGGGATACGAGTATCTCCTTTCCGATGCACTATTCCTTCTTTACTGCATATCTCGCTCCCTCTTATTGACGAATTAACACAGAAATTGCGTCGCTATGAAATACTATGTGTTATAGGAATTCTCCTTCTAAATCAAGGAACGTTTCTATGGAAACGACAGGATTTTCTTTTGGGATACGAGTATCTCCCTTTCGATGCACTATTCCTTCTTTACTGCATCTCTCACTCCCTCACATTGAGGAATTTACACAGAAATTGCGTCGCTATGAAATACTATGGGTTATAGGAGTTTTCATTCTAAATCGAGGAACGTTTCTATGGAAATTACAAGATTTTCTTTTGGGATACGAGTATCTCCTTTTCGATGCACTATTCCTTCTTTACCGCATCTCTCGCTCCTTCTTATTCACGAATTAACACAAAAATTGCGTCGCTATGAAATACTATGGTTTATAGGAATTCTCCTTGTAAATCGAGGATCGTTTCTATGTAAACGACAGGATTTCCTTTGGGATACGAGTATCTCCTTTTCGATGCACTATTCCTTCTTTACTGCATAACTCGCTCCCTCTTATTGACGAATTAACACAGAAATTGCGTCGCTATGAAATACTATGTGTTATAGGAATTCTCCTTCTAAATCGAGGAACGTTTCTATGGAAACGACAGGATTTTCTATTGGGATACGATTATCTCCTTTCCGATGCACTATTCCTTCTTTACTGCTTCTCTCGCTGCCTAACATTGACGAATTAACACAGAAATTGCGTCGCTAGAAATACTATGTGTTATAGGAATTCTCCCTCTAAATCTCCTTTTCGATGCACTATTCCTTCTCTACTGCATCTCTCGCTCCCTAACATTGACGAATTAACACAGAAATTGCGTCGCTATGAAATACTATGTGTTATAGGAATTCTCCTTCTAAATCGTGGAAAGTTTCTATGGAAACGACAGGATTTTATTTTGGGATACGAGTATCTCCTTTCCGATGCACTATTCCTTCTTTACTGCATCTCTCGCTCCCTCACATTGACGAATTAACACAGAAATTGCGTCGCTATGAAATATTATGGGTTATAGGAATTCTCCATCTAAATCGAGGAACGTTTCTATGGAATCGAAAGGATTTTCTTTAGGGATACGATTATTTCCTTTCCGATGCACTATTCCTTTTATACTGCATCTCTCGCTCCCTCAAATTGACGAATTAACACAGAAATTGCGTCGCTATGAAATACTATGGGTTATAGGAATTCTCCTTCTAAATCGAGGAACGTTTCTATGGAAACGACAGGATTTTCTTTTGGGATACGATTATCTCCTTTCCGATGCACTATTCCTTCTTTACTGCATCTCTCGCTCCCTAACATTGACGAATTAACACAGAAATTGCGTCGCTATGAAATACTATGTGTTATAGGAATTCTCCTTCTAAATCGAGGAACGTTTCTATGGAAACGACAGGATTTTTTTGGGATACGAGTATCTCAATTTCGATGCACTATTCCTTCTTTACAGCATCTCTCGCTCCCTCACATTGACGAATAAACACAGAAATTGCGTCGCTATGAAATACTATGGGTAATAGGAATTCTCCTTCTAAATCGAGGAACGTTTCTATGGAAACGACAGGATTGTCTTTTGGGATACGAGTATCTCCTTTCCGATGCACTATTCCTTCTTTACTGCATATCTCGCTCTCTCTTATTGACGAAGTAACACAGAAATTGCGTCGCTATGAAATACTATGGGTTATAGGAATTCTCCTTGTAAATCGAGGAACGTTTCTATGGAAACGACAGGATTGTCTTTTGGGATACGAGTATCTCCTTTTCGATGCACTATTCCTTCTTTACTGCAACCCTCGCTCCCTCACATTGCCGAATTAACACAGAAATTGCGTCGCTATGAAATACTATGGGTTATAGGAATTCTCCTTCTAAATCGAGGAACGTTTCTATGCAAACGACAGGATTTTCTTTTGGGATATGAGTATCTCCTTTCCGATGCACTATTCCTTCTTTACTGCATATCTCGCTCCCTCTTATTGACGAATTAACACAGCAATTGCGTCGCTATGAAATACTATGTCTTATAGGAATTCTCCTTCTAAATCGAGGAATGTTTTTATGGAAACGACAGGATTTTCTTTTGGGATACGATTATCCTCTTTCCGATGCACTATTCCTTCTTTACTGCATCTCTCGCTCCCTAACATTGACGAATTAACACAGAAATTGCGTCGCTATAAAATACTATGTGTTATAGGAATTCTCCTTCTAAATCGAGGAACGTTTCTATGGAAACGACAGGATGTTCTTTTGGGATACGAGTATCTCCTTTCCGATGCACTATTCCTTCTTTACTGCATCTCTCGCTCCCTCACATTGACGAATTAACACAGAAATTGCGTCGCTATGAAATACTATGTGTTATAGGAATTCTCCTTCTAAATCGAGGAACGTTTCTATGGAAACGACAGGATTTTCTTTTGGGATACGAGTATCTCCCTTTCGATGCACTATTCCTTCTTTACTGCATCTCTCACTCCCTCACATTGAGGAATTTACACAGAAATTGCGACGCTATGAAATACTATGGGTTATAGGAGTTTTCCTTCTAAATCGAGGAACGTTTCTATGGAAATTACAAGATTTTCTTTTGGGATTCGAGTATCTCCTTTTCGATGCACTATTCCTTCTTTACTGCATCTCTCGCTCCTTCTTATTGGCGAATTAACACAGAAGTTGCGTCGCTATGGAATACTATGGGTTATAGGAATTATCCTTCTAAATCGAGGAACGTTTCAATGGAAACGACAGGATTTCTTTTGGGATACGAGTATCTCCTTTTCGATGCACTATTCCTTCTTTACAGCATCTCTCGCTTCCTCACATTGACGAATAAACACAGAAATTGCGTCGCTATGAAATACTATGGGTTATAGGAATTCTCCTTCTAAATCGAGGAACGTTTCTATGGAAACGAGAGGATTTTCCTTTGTGATACGATTATCTCCTTTTCGATGCACTAGTCCTTCTTTACTGCATCTCTCGCTCCCTCACATTGACGAATTAACACAGAAATTGCGTCGCCATGAAATACTATGGGTTATAGGAATTCTCCTTCTCAATCGAGGAACGTTTCTATGGAAACGACAGGATTTTCTTTTGGGATACGAGTATCTCCTTTCCGATGCACTATTCCTTCTTTACTGCATCTCTCGCACGCTCACATTGACGAATTAACACAGAAATTGCGTCGCAATGAAATACTATGGGTTATAGGAATTTTCCTTCTAAATCAATGAACGTTTCTATGAAAACGACAGGATTTTCTTTTGGGATACGAGTAACTCCTTTCCGATGCACTATTCCTTCTCTACTGCATCTCTCGCTCCCTCACATTTACGAATTGACACAGAAATAGCGTCGCCATGAAACACTATGTGTTATTGGATTTCTTCTTCTAAATCGAGGAACGTTTCTATGGAAACAACAGGATTTTCTTTTGGGATACGGGTATCTCCTTTTCGATGCACTATTCCTTCTTTACTGCATCTCTCGCTTCCTCACATTGCGAATTAACACAGAAATTGCGTCGCTATGAAATACTATGGGTTATAGGAATTCTCCTTGTATATCGAGGAACGTTTCTATGGAAACGACAGGATTTTCTTTTCGGATACGAGTATCTCCTTTCCGATGCACTATTCCTTCTTTACTGTATATCTCGCTCCCTCTTATTGACGAATTAACACAGAAATTGCGTCGCTATGAAATACTATGTGTTATAGGAATTCTCCTTCTGAATCGAGGAACGTTTCTATGGAAACGACTGGATTTTCTTTTGGGATACGATTATCCTCTTTCCGATGCACTATTCCTTCTTTACTGCATCTCTCGCTCCCTAACATTGACGAATTAACACAGAAATTGCGTCGCTATAAAGTACTATGTGTTATAGGAATTCTCCTTCTAAATCGAGGAACGTTTCTATGGGAACGACAGGATGTTCTTTTGGGATACGAGTATCTCCTTTCCGATGCACTATTCCTTCTTTACTGCATCTCTCGCTCCCTCACATTGACGAATTAACACAGAAATTGCGTCGCCATGAAATACTATGGGTTATAGGAATTCTCCTTCTAAATCGAGGAACGTTTCTATGGAAACGACAGAATTGTATTTTGGGATACGAGTATCTCCTTTTCGATGCACTATTCCTTCTTTACTGCAACTCTCGCTCCCTCACATTGACGAATTAACACAGAAATTGCGTCGCTATGAAATACTATGGGTTATAGGAATTCTCCTTCTAAATCGAGGAACGTTTCTATGCAAACGACAGGATTTTCTTTTGGGATACGAGTATCTCCTTTCCGATGCACTATTCCTTCTTTACTGCATATCTCGCTCCCTCTTATTGACGAATTAACACAGAAATTGCGTCGCTATGAAATACTATGTGTTATAGGAATTCTCCTTCTAAATCAAGGAACGTTTCTATGGAAACGACAGGATTTTCTTTTGGGATACGAGTATCTCCCTTTCGATGCATTATTCCTTCTTTACTGCATCTCTCACTCCCTCACATTGAGGAATTTACACAGAAATTGCGTCGCTATGAAATACTATGGGTTATAGGAATTTTCATTCTAAATCGAGGAACGTTTCTATGGAAATTACAAGATTTTATTTTGGGATACGAGTATCTCCTTTTCGATGCACTATTCCTTCTTTACTGCATATCTCGCTCCCTCTTATTGACGAATTAACACAGAAATTGCGTCGCTATGAAATACTATGTGTTATAGGAATTCTCCTTCTAAATCGAGGAACGTTTCTATGGAAACGACAGGATTTACTATTGGGATACGATTATCTCCTTTCCGATGCTCTATTCCTTCTTTACTGCATCTCTCGCTGCCTAACATTGACGAATTAACACAGAAATTGCGTCGCTAGAAATACTATGTGTTATAGGAATTCTCCTTCTAAATCTCCTTTTCGATGCACTATTCCTTCTCTACTGCATCTCTCGCTCCCTAACATTGACGAATTAACACAGAAATTGCGGCGCTATAAAATACTATGTGTTATAGGAATTCTCCTTCTAAATCGTGGAACGTTTCTATGGAAACGACAGGATTTTATTTTGGGATACGAGTATCTCCTTTCCGATGCACTATTCCTTCTTTACTGCATCTCTCACTCCCTCACATTGACGAATTAACACAGAAATTGCGTCGCTATGAAATATTATGGGTTATAGGAATTCTCCATCTAAATCGAGGAACGTTTCTATGGAATCGAAAGGACTTTCTTTAGGGATACGATTATTTCCTTTCCGATGCACTATTCCTTTTATACTGCATCTCTCGCTCCCTCAAATTGACGAATTAACACAGAAATTGCGTCGCTATGAAATACTATGGGTTATAGGAATTCTCCTTCTAAATCGAGGAACGTTTCTATGGAAACGACAGGATTTTCTTTTGGGATACGATTATCTCCTTTCCGATGCACTATTCCTTCTTTACTGCATCTCTCGCTCCCTAACATTGACGAATTAACACAGAAATTGCGTCGCTATGAAATACTATGTGTTATAGGAATTCTCCTTCTAAATCGAGGAACGTTTCTATGGAGACGACAGGATTTTTTTGGGATACGAGTATCTCAATTTCGATGCACTATTCCTTCTTTACAGCATCTCTCGCTCCCTCACATTGACGAATAAACACAGAAATTGCGTCGCTATGAAATACTATGGGTTATAGGAATTCTCCTTCTAAATCGCGGAACGTTTCTATGGAAACGACAGGATTGTCTTTTGGGATACGAGTATCTCCTTTCCGATGCACTATTCCTTCTTTACTGCATATCTCGCTCTCTCTTATTGACGAAGTAACACAGAAATTGCGTCGCTATGAAATACTATGGGTTATAGGAATTCTCCTTGTAAATCGAGGAACGTTTCTATGGAAACGACAGGATTGTCTTTTGGGATACGAGTATCTCCTTTTCGATGCACTATTCCTTCTTTACTGCAACCCTCGCTCCCTCACATTGCCGAATTAACACAGAAATTGCGTCGCTATGAAATACTATGGGTTATAGGAATTCTCCTTCTAAATCGAGGAACGTTTCTATGCAAACGACAGGATTTTCTTTTGGGATATGAGTATCTCCTTTCCGATGCACTATTCCTTCTTTACTGCATATCTCGCTCCCTCTTATTGACGAATTAACACAGAAATTGCGTCGCTATGAAATACTATGTGTTATAGGAATTCTCCTTCTAAATCGAGGAATGTTTTTATGGAAACGACAGGATTTTCTTTTGGGATACGATTATCCTCTTTCCGATGCACTATTCCTTCTTTACTGCATCTCTCGCTCCCTAACATTGACGAATTAACACAGAAATTGCGTCGCTATAAAATACTATGTGTTATAGGAATTCTCCTTCTAAATCGAGGAACGTTTCTATGGAAACGACAGGATGTTCTTTTGGGATACGAGTATCTCCTTTCCGATGCACTATTCCTTCTTTACTGCATCTCTCGCTCCCTCACATTGACGAATTAACACAGAAATTGCGTCGCTATGAAATACTATGTGTTATAGGAATTCTCCTTCTAAATCGAGGAACGTTTCTATGGAAACGACAGGATTTTCTTTTGGGATACGAGTATCTCCCTTTCGATGCACTATTCCTTCTTTACTGCATCTCTCACTCCCTCACATTGAGGAATTTACACAGAAATTGCGACGCTATGAAATACTATGGGTTATAGGAGTTTTCCTTCTAAATCGAGGAACGTTTCTATGGAAATTACAAGATTTTCTTTTGGGATTCGAGTATCTCCTTTTCGATGCACTATTCCTTCCTTACTGCATCTCTCGCTCCTTCTTATTGACGAATTAACACAGAAATTGCGTCGCTATGGAATACTATGGGTTATAGGAATTATCCTTCTAAATCGAGGAACGTTTCAATGGAAACGACAGGATTTCTTTTGGGATACGAGTATCTCCTTTTCGATGCACTATTCCTTCTTTACAGCATCTCTCGCTTCCTCACATTGACGAATAAACACAGAAATTGCGTCGCTATGAAATACTATGGGTTATAGGAATTCTCCTTCTAAATCGCGGAACGTTTCTATGGAAACGACAGGATTGTCTTTTGGGATACGAGTAATTCCTTTTCGATGCACTATTCCTTCTTTACTGCATCTCTCGCTCCCTCACATTGACGAATTAACACAGAAATTGCTTCGAAATTAAATACTATGTGTTATAGGAATTCTCCCTCTACATCGAGGAACGTTTCTATGGAAACGACAGGATTTTCTTTTGGGAGACGAGTATCTCCTTTCCGATGCACTATTCCTTCTTTACTGCATCTCTCGCTCCCTCACATTGACGACTTAACATAGAAATTGCGTCGCTATGAAATACTATGGGTTATAGGAATTCTCCTTCTAAATCGAGGAACGTTTCTATGGAAACGAGAGGATTTTCCTTTGTGATACGATTATCTCCTTTTCGATGCACTAGTCCTTCTTTACTGCATCTCTCGCTCCCTCACATTGACGAATTAACACAGAAATTGCGTCGCCATGAAATACTATGGGTTAAAGGAATTCTCCTTCTCAATCGAGGAACGTTTCTATGGAAACGACAGGATTTTCTTTTGGGATACGAGTATCTCCTTTCCGATGCACTATTCCTTCTTTACT
Source organism: Schistocerca cancellata (assembly GCF_023864275.1). Taxonomy (NCBI): domain Eukaryota; kingdom Metazoa; phylum Arthropoda; class Insecta; order Orthoptera; family Acrididae; genus Schistocerca; species Schistocerca cancellata. Next base: position 158,848,287 of record NC_064636.1, read on the forward strand.
GCATCTCTCGCACGCTCACATTGACGAATTAACACAGAAATTGCGTCGCAATGAAATACTATGGGTTATAGGAATTTTCCTTCTAAATCAATGAACGTTTCTATGGAAACGACAGGATTTTCTTTTGGGATACGAGTATCTCCCTTTCGATGCACTATTCCTTCTTTACTGCATCTCTCACTCCCTCACATTTAGGAATTTACACAGAAATTGCGTCGCTATGAAATACTATGGGTTATAGGTATTCTCCTTCTAAATCGAGAAACGTTTCTATGCAAACGACAGGATTTTCTATTCGGATACGAGTATCTCCTTTCCGATGCACAATTCCTTCTTTTCTGCATATCTCGCTCCCTCTTATTGACGAATTAACACAGAAATTGCGTCGCTATGAAATACTATGGGTTATAGGAATTCTCCTTCTAAATCGAGGAACGTTTCTATGGAAACGACAGAATTGTATTTTGGGATACGAGTATCTCCTTTTCGATGCACTATTCCTTCTTTACTGCAACTCTCGCTCCCTCACATTGACGAATTAACACAGAAATTGCGTCGCTATGAAATACTATGGGTTATAGGAATTCTCCTTCTAAATCGAGGAACGTTTCTATGCAAACGACAGGATTTTCTTTTGGGATACGAGTATCTCCTTTCCGATGCACTATTCCTTCTTTACTGCATATCTCGCTCCCTCTTATTGACGAATTAACACAGAAATTGCGTCGCTATGAAATACTATGTGTTATAGGAATTCTCCTTCTAAATCAAGGAACGTTTCTATGGAAACGACAGGATTTTCTTTTGGGATACGAGTATCTCCCTTTCGATGCACTATTCCTTCTTTACTGCATCTCTCACTCCCTCACATTGAGGAATTTACACAGAAATTGCGTCGCTATGAAATACTATGGGTTATAGGAGTTTTCATTCTAAATCGAGGAACGTTTCTATGGAAATTACAAGATTTTCTTTTGGGATACGAGTATCTCCTTTTCGATGCACTATTCCTTCTTTACCGCATCTCTCGCTCCTTCTTATTCACAAATTAACACAAAAATTGCGTCGCTATGAAATACTATGGTTTATAGGAATTCTCCTTGTAAATCGAGGATCGTTTCTATGTAAACGACAGGATTTCCTTTGGGATACGAGTATCTCCTTTTCGATGCACTATTCCTTCTTTACTGCATAACTCGCTCCCTCTTATTGACGAATTAACACAGAAATTGCGTCGCTATGAAATACTATGTGTTATAGGAATTCTCCTTCTAAATCGAGGAACGTTTCTATGGAAGCGACAGGATTTTCTATTGGGATACGATTATCTCCTTTCCGATGCACTATTCCTTCTTTACTGCATATCTCGCTCTCTCTTATTGACGAAGTAACACAGAAATTGCGTCGCTATGAAATACTATGGGTTATAGGAATTCTCCTTGTAAATCGAGGAACGTTTCTATGGAAACGACAGGATTGTCTTTTGGGATACGAGTATCTCCTTTTCGATGCACTATTCCTTCTTTACTGCAACCCTCGCTCCCTCACATTGCCGAATTAACACAGAAATTGCGTCGCTATGAAATATTATGGGTTATAGGAATTCTCCATCTAAATCGAGGAACGTTTCTATGGAATCGAAAGGATTTTCTTTAGGGATACGATTATTTCCTTTCCGATGCACTATTCCTTTTATACTGCATCTCTCGCTCCCTCAAATTGACGAATTAACACAGAAATTGCGTCGCTATGAAATACTATGGGTTATAGGAATTCTCCTTCTAAATCGAGGAACGTTTCTATGGAAACGACAGGATTTTCTTTTGGGATACGATTATCTCCTTTCCGATGCACTATTCCTTCTTTACTGCATCTCTCGCTCCCTAACATTGACGAATTAACACAGAAATTGCGTCGCTATGAAATACTATGTGTTATAGGAATTCTCCTTCTAAATCGAGGAACGTTTCTATGGAAACGACAGGATTTTTTTGGGATACGAGTATCTCAATTTCGATGCACTATTCCTTCTTTACAGCATCTCTCGCTCCCTCACATTGACGAATAAACACAGAAATTGCGTCGCTATGAAATACTATGGGTTATAGGAATTCTCCTTCTAAATCGCGGAACGTTTCTATGGAAACGACAGGATTGTCTTTTGGGATACGAGTATCTCCTTTCCGATGCACTATTCCTTCTTTACTGCATATCTCGCTCTCTCTTATTGACGAAGTAACACAGAAATTGCGTCGCTATGAAATACTATGGGTTATAGGAATTCTCCTTGTAAATCGAGGAACGTTTCTATGGAAACGACAGGATTGTCTTTTGGGATACGAGTATCTCCTTTTCGATGCACTATTCCTTCTTTACTGCAACCCTCGCTCCCTCACATTGCCGAATTAACACAGAAATTGCGTCGCTATGAAATACTATGGGTTATAGGAATTCTCCTTCTAAATCGAGGAACGTTTCTATGCAAACGACAGGATTTTCTTTTGGGATATGAGTATCTCCTTTCCGATGCACTATTCCTTCTTTACTGCATATCTCGCTCCCTCTTATTGACGAATTAACACAGAAATTGCGTCGCTATGAAATACTATGTCTTATAGGAATTCTCCTTCTAAATCGAGGAATGTTTTTATGGAAACGACAGGATTTTCTTTTGGGATACGATTATCCTCTTTCCGATGCACTATTCCTTCTTTACTGCATCTCTCGCTCCCTAACATTGACGAATTAACACAGAAATTGCGTCGCTATAAAATACTATGTGTTATAGGAATTCTCCTTCTAAATCGAGGAACGTTTCTATGGAAACGACAGGATGTTCTTTTGGGATACGAGTATCTCCTTTCCGATGCACTATTCCTTCTTTACTGCATCTCTCGCTCCCTCACATTGACGAATTAACACAGAAATTGCGTCGCTATGAAAAACTATGTGTTATAGGAATTCTCCTTCTAAATCGAGGAACGTTTCTATGGAAACGACAGGAATTTCTTTTGGGATACGAGTATCTCCCTTTCGATGCACTATTCCTTCTTTACTGCATCTCTCACTCCCTCACATTGAGGAATTTACACAGAAATTGCGACGCTATGAAATACTATGGGTTATAGGAGTTTTCCTTCTAAATCGAGGAACGTTTCTATGGAAATTACAAGATTTTCTTTTGGGATTCGAGTATCTCCTTTTCGATGCACTATTCCTTCTTTACTGCATCTCTCGCTCCTTCTTATTGGCGAATTAACACAGAAATTGCGTCGCTATGGAATACTATGGGTTATAGGAATTATCCTTCTAAATCGAGGAACGTTTCAATGGAAACGACAGGATTTCTTTTGGGATACGAGTATCTCCTTTTCGATGCACTATTCCTTCTTTACAGCATCTCTCGCTTCCTCACATTGACGAATAAACACAGAAATTGCGTCGCTATGAAATACTATGGGTTATAGGAATTCTCCTTCTAAATCGCGGAACGTTTCTATGGAAACGACAGGATTGTCTTTTGGGATACGAGTAATTCCTTTTCGATGCACTATTCCTTCTTTACTGCATCTCTCGCTCCCTCACATTGACGAATTAACACAGATATTGCTTCGCTATTAAATACTATGTGTTATTGGAATTCTCCCTCTAAATCGAGGAACGTTTCTATGGAAACGACAGGATTTTCTTTTGGGAGACGAGTATCTCCTTTCCGATGCACTATTCCTTCTTTACTGCATCTCTCGCTCCCTCACATTGACGACTTAACATAGAAATTGCGTCGCTATGAAATACTATGGGTTATAGGAATTCTCCTTCTAAATCGAGGAACGTTTCTATGGAAACGAGAGGATTTTCCTTTGTGATACGATTATCTCCTTTTCGATGCACTAGTCCTTCTTTACTGCATCTCTCGCTCCCTCACATTGACGAATTAACACAGAAATTGCGTCGCCATGAAATACTATGGGTTATAGGAATTCTCCTTCTCAATCGAGGAACGTTTCTATGGAAACGACAGGATTTTCTTTTGGGATACGAGTATCTCCTTTCCGATGCACTATTCCTTCTTTACTGCATCTCTCGCACGCTCACATTGACGAATTAACACAGAAATTGCGTCGCAATGAAATACTATGGGTTATAGGATTTTTCCTTCTAAATCAATGAACGTTTCTATGGAAACGACAGGATTTTCTTTTGGGATACGAGTAACTCCTTTCCGATGCACTATTCCTTCTCTACTGCATCTCTCGCTCCCTCACATTTACGAATTGACACAGAAATAGCGTCGCCATGAAACACTATGTGTTATTGGATTTCTTCTTCTAAATCGAGGAACGTTTCTATGGAAACGACAGGATTTTCTTTTGGGATACGGGTATCTCCTTTTCGATGCACTATTCCTTCTTTACTGCATCTCTCGCTTCCTCACATTGCGAATTAACACAGAAATTGCGTCGCTATGAAATACTATGGGTTATAGGAATTCTCCTTGTATATCGAGGAACGTTTCTATGGAAACGACAGGATTTTCTTTTCGGATACGAGTATCTCCTTTCCGATGCACTATTCCTTCTTTACTGTATATCTCGCTCCCTCTTATTGGCGAATTAACACAGAAATTGCGTCGCTATGAAATACTATGTGTTTTAGGAATTCTCCTTCTGAATCGAGGAACGTTTCTATGGAAACGACTGGATTTTCTTTTGGGATACGATTATCCTCTTTCCGATGCACTATTCCTTCTTTACTGCATCTCTCGCTCCCTAACATTGACGAATTAACACAGAAATTGCGTCGCTATAAAGTACTATGTGTTATAGGAATTCTCCTTCTAAATCGAGGAACGTTTCTATGGGAACGACAGGATGTTCTTTTGGGATACGAGTATCTCCTTTCCGATGCACTATTCCTTCTTTACTGCATCTCTCGCTCCCTCACATTTACGAATTGACACAGAAATTGCGTCGCTATGAAATACTATGGGTTACAGGAATTCTCCTTCTAAATCGAGGAACGTTTCTATGGAAACGACAGGATTTTCTTTTGGGATACGAGTATCTCCCTTTCGATGCACTATTCCTTCTTTACTGCATCTCTCACTCCCTCACATTGAGGAGTTTACACAGAAATTGCGTCGCTATGAAATACTATGGGTTATAGGAGTTTTCCTTCTAAATCGAGGAACGTTTCTATGGAAATTACAAGATTTTCTTTTGGGATACGAGTATCTCCTTTTCGATGCACTATTCCTTCTTTACTGCATCTCTCGCTCCTTCTTATTGACGAATTAACACAAAATTGCGTCGCTATGAAATACTATGGTTTATAGGAATTCTCCTTGTAAATCGAGGATCGTTTCTATGTAAACGACAGGATTTCTTTTGGGATACGAGTATCTCCTTTTCGATGCACTATTCCTTCATTACAGCATCTCTCGCTTCCTCATATTGACGAATAAATACAGACATTGCGTCGCTATGAAATACTATGGGTTATAGGAATTCTCCTTCTAAATCGCGGAACGTTTCTATGGAAACGACAGGATTGTCTTTTGGGATACGAGTAATTCCTTTTCGATGCACTATTCCTTCTTTACTGCATCTCTCGCTCCCTCACATTTACGAATTAACACAGAAATTGCGTCGCTATGAAATACTATGGGTTATAGGAATTCTCCTTCTAAATCGAGGAACGTTTCTATGCAAACGACAGGATTTTCTTTTGGGATACGAGTATCTCCTTTCCGATGCACTATTCCTTCTTTACTGCATATCTCGCTCCCTCTTATTGACGAATTTACACACAATTTGCGTCGCTATGAAATACTATGGGTTATAGGAATTCTCCTTCTAAATCGAGGAACGTTTGTATGGAAACGACAGGATTGTCTTTTGGGATACGAGTATCTCCTTTTCGATGCACTATTCCTTCTTTACTGCAACTCTCGCTCCCTCACATTGCCGAATGAACACAGAAATTGCGTCGCTATGAAATACTATGGGTTATAGGAATTATCCTTCTAAATCGAGGAACGTTTCTATGCAAACGACAGAATTTTCCTTTGGGATATGAGTATCTCGTTTCCGATGCACTATTCCTTCTTTACTGCATATCTCGCTCCCTCTTATTGACGAATTAACACAGAAATTGCGTCGCTATGAAATACTATGTGTTATAGGAATTCTCCTTCTAAATCGAGGAATGTTTTTATGGAAACGACAGGATTTTCTTTTGGGATACGATTATCCTCTTTCCGATGCACTATTCCTTCTTTACTGCATCTCTCGCTCCCTAACATTGACGAATTAACACAGAAATTGCGTCGCTATAAAATACTATGTGTTATAGGAATTCTCCTTCTAAATCGAGGAACGTTTCTATGGAAACGACAGGATGTTCTCTTGGGATACGAGTATCTCCTTTCCGATGCACTATTCCTTCTTTACTGCATCTCTCGCTCCCTCACATTTACGAATTGACACAGAAATTGCGTCGCTATGAAATACTATGTGTTATAGGAATTCTCCTTCTAAATCGAGGAACGTTTCTATGGAAACGACAGGATTTTCTTTTGGGATACGAGTATCTCCCTTTCGAAGCACTATTCCTTCTTTACTGCATCTCTCACTCCCTCACATTGAGGAATTTACACAGAAATTGCGACGCTATGAAATACTATGGGTTATAGGAGTTTTCCTTCTAAATCGAGGAACGTTTCTATGGAAATTACAAGATTTTCTTTTGGGATACCAGTATCTCCTTTTCGATGCACTATTCCTTCTTTACTGCATCTCTCACTCCCTAACATTGACGAATTAACACAGAAATTGCGTCGCTATAAATTACTATGTGTTATAGGAATTCTCCTTCTAAATCGAGGAACGTTTCTATGGAAACGACAGGATGTGTTCTTGGGATACGAGTATCTCCTTTCCGATGCACCATTCCTTCTTTTCTGCATGTCTCGCTCCCTCACATTGACGAATTAACACAGAAATTGCGTCGCTATGAAATACTATGTGTTATAGGAATTCTCCTTCTAAATCGAGGAACGTTTCTATGGAAACGACAGGATTTTCTTTTGGGATACGAGTATCTCCCTTTCGAAGCACTATTCCTTCTTTACTGCATCTCTCACTCCCTCACATTGAGGAATTTACACAGAAATTGCGTCGCTATGAAATACTATGGGTTATAGGAGTTTTCCTTCTAAATCGAGGAACGTCTCTATGGAAATTACAAGATTTTCTTTTGGGATACGAGTATCTCCTTTTCGATGCACTATTCCTTCTTTACTGCATCTCTCGCTCCTTCTTATTGACGAATTAACACAGAAATTGCGTCGCTATAAAATACTATGGTTTATAGGAATTCTCCTTGTAAATCGAGGATCGTTTCTATGTAAACGACAGGATTTCTTTTGGGATACGAGTATCTCCTTTTCGATGCACTATTCCTTCATTACAGCATCTCTCGCTTCCTCATATTGACGAATCAATACAGAAATTGCGTCGCTATGAAATACTATGGGTTATAGGAATTCTCCTTCTAAATCACGGAACGTTTCTATGGAAACGACAGGATTGTCTTTTGGGGTACGAGTAATTCCTTTTCGATGCACTATTCCTTCTTTACTGCGTCTCTCGCTCCCTCACATTTACGAATTAACACAGAAATTGCGTCGATATGAAATACTATGGGTTATAGGAATTCTCCTTCTAAATCGAGGAACGTTTCTATGCAAACTACAGGATTTTCTTTTGGGATACGAGTATCTCCTTTCCGATGCACTATTCCTTCTTTACTGCATATCTCGCTCCCTCTTATTGACGAATTTACACACAATTTGCGTCGCTATGAAATACTATGGGTTATAGGAATTCTCCTTCTCAGTCGAGGAACGTTTGTATGGAAACGACAGGATTGTCTTTTGGGATACGAGTATCTCCTTTTCGATGCACTATTCCTTCTTTACTGCAACTCTCGCTCCCTCACATTGCCGAATGAACACAGAAATTGCGTCGCTATGAAACACTATGGGTTATAGGAATTATCCTTCTAAATCGAGGAACGTTTCTATGCAAACGACAGGATTTTCCTTTGGGATATGAGTATCTCCTTTCCGATGCACTATTCCTTCATTACTGCATATCTCGCTCCCTCTTATTGACGAATTAACACAGAAATTGCGTCGCTATGAAATACTATGTGTTATAGGAATTCTCCTTCTAAATCGAGGAATGTTTTTATGGAAACGACAGGATTTTCTTTTGGGATACGATTATCCTCTTTCCGATGCACTATTCCTTCTTTACTGCATCTCTCGCTCCCTAACATTGACGAATTAACACAGAAATTGCGTCGCTATAAAATACTATGTGTTACAGGAATTCTCCTTCTAAATCGAGGAACGTTTCTATGGAAACGACAGGATGTTCTCTTGGGATACGAGTATCTCCTTTCCGATGCACTATTCCTTCTTTACTGCATCTCTCGCTCCCTCACATTTACGAATTGACACAGATATTGCGTCGCTATGAAATACTATGTGTTATAGGAATTCTCTTTCTAAATCGAGGAACGTTTCTATGGAAACGACAGGATTTTCTTTTGGGATACGAGTATCTCCCTTTCGAAGCACTATTCCTTCTTTACTGCATCTCTCACTCCCTCACATTGAGGAATTTACACAGAAATTGCGACGCTATGAAATACTATGGGTTATAGGAGTTTTCCTTCTAAATCGAGGAACGTTTCTATGGAAATTACAAGATTTTCTTTTGGGATACGAGTATCTCCTTTTCGATGCACTATTCCTTCTTTACTGCATCTCTCGCTCCCTAACATTGACGAATTAACACAGAAATTGCGTCGCTATAAATTACTATGTGTTATAGGAATTCTCCTTCTAAATCGAGGAACGTTTCTATGGAAACGACAGGATGTGTTCTTGGGATACGAGTATCTCCTTTCCGATGCACTATTCCTTCTTTACTGCATGTCTCGCTCCCTCACATTGACGAATTAACACAGAAATTGCGTCGCTATGAAATACTATGTATTATAGGAATTCTCCTTCTGAATCGAGGAACGTTTCTATGGAAACGACAGGATTTTCTTTTGGGATACGAGTATCTCCCTTTCGATGCACTATTCCTTCTTTACTGCATCTCTCCTCCCTCACATTGAGGAATTTACACAGAAATTGCGACGCTATGAAATACTATGGGTTATAGGAGTTTTCTTTCTAAATCGAGGAACGTTTCTATGGAAATTACAAGATTTTCTTTTGGGATACGAGTATCTCCTTTTCGATGCACTATTCCTTCTTTACTGCATCTCTTGCTCCTTCTTATTGACGAATTAACACAGAAATTGCGTCGCTATGGAATACTATGGGTTATTGGAATTATCCTTCTAAATCTAAGAACGTTTCTATGGAAAAGACAGGATTTCTTTTGGGATACGAGTATCTCCTTTTCGATGCACTATTCCTTCTTTACAGCATCTCTCGCTTCCTCACATTGACGAATAAACACAGAAATTGCGTCGCTATGAAATACTATGGGTTATAGGAATTCTCCCTCTAAATCGCGGAACGTTTCTATGGAAACGACAGGATTGTCTTTTGGGATACGAGTAATTCCTTTTCGATGCACTATTCCTTCTTTACTGCATCTCTCGCTCCCTCACATTGACGAATTAACACAGAAATTGCGTCGCAATGAAATACTATGGGTTATAGGAATTTTCCTTCTAAATCAATGAACGTTTCTATGGAAACGACAGGATTTTCTTTTGGGATACGAGTAACTCCTTTCCGATGCACTATTCCTTCTCTACTGCATCTCTCGCTCCCTCACATTTACGAATTGACACAGAAATAGCGTCGCCATGAAACACTATGGCTTATAGGATTTCTTCTTCTAAATCGAGGAACGTTTCTATGGAAACGACAGGATTTTCTTTTGGGATACGAGTATCTCCTTTTCGATGCACTATTCCTTCTTTACTGCATCTCTCGCTTCCTCACATTGCGAATTAACACAGAAATTGCGTCGCTATGAAATACTATGGGTTATAATAATTCTCCTTGTAAATCGAGGAACGTTTCTATGGAAACGACGGGATTTTTTTTGGGATACGAGTATCTCCTTTCCGATGCACTATTCGTTCCTTACTGCATCTCTCGCTCCCTCACATTGACGAATTAACACAGAAATTGCGTCGCTATGAAATACTATTGGTTATAGGAATTCTCCTTCTAAATCGAGGAACGTTTCTATGGAAACGACAGGATTTTCTTTTGGGATACGAGTATCTCCTTTTCGATGCACTATTCCTTCTTTACTGCATCTCTCGCTCCCTCACATTGACGAATTTACACAGTAATTGCGTCGCTATGAAATACTATGGGTTATAAGAATTCTCCTTCTAAATCGAGGAACGTTTCTATGGAATCGACAGGATTTTCTTTTGGGATACGAGTATCTCCTTTCCGATGAACTATTCGTTCTTTACTGCATCTCTCGCTCCCTCACATTGACGAATTAACACAGAAATTGCGTCGCTATGAAATACTATGGGTTATAGGAATTCTCCTTCTAAATCGAGGAACGTTTCTATGCAAACGACAGGATTTTCTTTTGGGATACGAGTATCTCCTTTCCGATGCACTATTCCTTCTTTACTGCATCTCTCGCTCCCTCTTATTGACGAATTAACACAGAAATTGCGTCGCTATGAAATACTATGGGTTATAGGAATTCTCCTTCTAAATCGAGGAACGTTTCTATGGAAACGACAGGAATGTCTTTTGGGATACGAGTATCTCCTTTTCGATGCACTATTCCTTCTTTACAGCATCTCTCGCTCCCTCACATTGACGAATAAACACAGAAATTGCGTCGCTATGAAATACTATGGGTTATAGGAATTCTCCTTCTAAATCGCGGAACGTTTCAATGGAAACAACTGGATTGTCTTTTGGGATACGAGTATCTACTTTTCGATGCACTATTCCTTCTTTACTGCAACACTCGCTCCCTCACATTGACGAATTAACACAGAAATTGCGTCGCTATGAAATACTATGCGTTATAGGAATTCTCCTTCTAAATCGAGGAACGTTTCTATGCCAACGACAAGATTTTCTTTTGGGATACGATTATCCTCTTTCCGATGCACTATTCCTTCTTTACTGCATCTTTCGCTCCCTAACATTGACGAATTAACACAGAAATTGCGTCGCTATAAAATACTATGTGTTATAGGAATTCTCCTTCTAAATCGTGGAACGTTTCTATGGAAACGACAGGATTTTCTTTTGGGATACGAGTATCTCCTTTCCGATGCACTATTCCTGCTTTACTGCATCTCTCGCTCCCTCACATTTACGAATTGACACAGAAATTGCGTCGCTATGAAACACTATGGGTTATAGGAATTCTCCTTCTAAATCGAGGAACGTTTCTTTGGAAACGACAGGATTTTCTTTTGGTATACGAGTATCTCCGTTTCGATGCACTATTCCTTCTTTACTGCATCTCTCGCTCCCTCTCATTGACGAATTATCACAGAAATTGCGTCGCTATGAAATACTATGGGTTATAGGAATTCTCCTTCTAAATCGAGGAACTTTTCTATGGAAACGACAGGATATTCTTTTGGGATACGAGTAACTCCTTTCCAATGCACGATTCGTTCTTTACTGCATCTCTCGCTCCCTCACATTGACGAATTAACACAGAAATTGCGTCGCTATGATATACTATTGGTTATAGGAATTCTCCTTCTAAATCGAGGAACGTTTCTATGGAAACGACAGGATTTTCTTTTGGGATACGAGTATCTCCCTTTCGATGCACTATTCCTTCTTTACTGCATCTCTCACTCCCTCACATTGACGAATTTACACAGAAATTGCGTCGCTATGAAATACTATGGGTTATAGGAGTTTTCCTTCTAAATCGAGGAACGTTTCTATGGAAATTACAAGATTTTCTTTTGGGATACGAGTATCTCCTTTTCGATGCACTATTCCTTCTTTAGTGCATCTCTCGCTCCTTCTTATTGACGAATTAACACAGAAATTGCGTCGCCATGAAATACTATGGGTTATAGGAATTCTCCTTCTCAATCGAGAAACGTTTCTATGGAAACGACCGAATTTTCTTTTGGGATACGAGTATCTCCTTTTCGGTGCACTATTCCTTCTTTACTGCATCTCTCGCCTCCTCACATTGCGAATTAACACAGAAATTGCGTCGCTATGAAATACTATGGGTTAAAGGAATTCCCCTTGTAAATCGAGGAACGTTTCTATGGAAACGACGGTTTTTTTTTTGGGATACGAGTATCTCCTTCCGATGCACTATTCGTTCTTTACTGCATCTCTCGCTCCCTCACATTGACGAATTAACACAGAAATTGCGTCGCTATGAAATACTATTGGTTATAGGAATTCTCCTTCTAAATCGAGGAACGTTTCTATGGAAACGACAGGATTTTCTTTTGGGATACGAGTATCTCCTTTTCGATGCACTATTCCTTCTTCACTGCATCTCTCGTTCCCTCACATTGTCGAATTTACACAGTAATTGCGTCGCTATGAAATACTATGGGTTATAAGAATGCTCGTTCTAAATCGAGGAACGTTTCTATGGAATCGATAGGATTTTCTTTTGGGATACGAGTATCTTCTTTCCAATGAACTATTCGTTCTTTACTGCATCTCTCGATCCCTCACATTGACGAATTAACACAGAAATTGCGTCGCTATGAAATACTATGGGTTATAGGAATTCTCCTTCTAAATCGAGGAACGTTTCTATGGAAACGACAGGAATGTCTTTTGGGATACGAGTATCTACTTTTCGATGCACTATTCCTTGTTTACTGCATCACTCGCTCCCTCACATTGACGAATTAACACAGAAATTGCGTCGCTATGAAATACTATGCGTTAAAGGAATTCTCCTTCTAAATCGTGGAACGTTTCTATGGAAACGACAGGATTTTCTTTTGGGATACGAGTATCACCTTCCCGATGCACTATTCCTTCTTTACTGCATATCTCGCTCCCTCACATTTACGAATTGACACAGAAATTGCGTCGCTATGAAACACTATGGGTTATAGGAATTCTCCTTCTAAATCGAGGAACGTTTCTATGGAAACGACAGGATTTTCTTTTGGGATACGAGTATCTCCGTTTCGATGCACTATTCCTTCTTTACTGCATCTCTCGCTCCCTCTCATTGACGAATTATCACAGAAATTGCGTCGCTATGAAATACTATGGGTTATAGGAATTCTCCTTCTAAATCGAGGAACTTTTCTATGGAAACGACAGGATATTCTTTTGGGATACGAGTAACTCCTTTCCAATGCACTATTCGTTCTTTACTGCATCTCTCGCTCCCTCACATTGACGAATTAACACAGAAATTGCGTCGCTATGATATACTATTGGTTATAGGAATCCTCCTTCTTAATCGAGAAACGTTTCTATGGAAACGAGAGGATTTTTTTTTGGGATACGAGTATCTCCCTTTCGATGCACTATTCCTTCTTTACTGCATCTCTCACTCCCTCACATTGACGAATTTACACAGAAATTGCGTCGCTATGAAATACTATGGGTTATAGGAGTTTTCCTTCTAAATCGAGGAACGTTTCTATGGAAATTACAAGATTTTCTTTTGGGATACGAGTATCTCCTTTTCGATGCACTATTCCTTCTTTACTGCATCTCTCGCTCCTTCTTATTGACGAATTAACACAGAAATTGCGTCGCCATAAAATACAATGGGTTATAGGAATTCTCCTTCTCAATCGAGAAACGTTTCTATGGAAACGACCGGATTTTCTTTTGGGATACGAGTATCTCCTTTCCGATGCACTATTCCTTCTTTACTGCATCTCTCGCACGCTCGCATTGATGAATTAACACAGAAATTGCGTCGCAAAGAAATACTATGGGTTATAGGAATTTTCCTTCTAAATCAATGAACGTTTCTATGGAAACGACAGGATTTTCTTTTGGGATACGAGTATCTCCTTTTCGATGCGCTATTCCTTCTTTACAGCATCTCTTGCTCCCTCACATTGACGAATAAACACAGAAATTGCGTCGCTATGAAATACTATGGGTTATAGGAATTCTCCTTCTAAATCGCGGAAAGTTTCTATGGAAACGACAGGATTGTCTTTTGGGATCCGAGTATCTCCTTTTCGATGCACTATTCCTTCTTTACTGCATCTCTCGCTCCCTCACATTGACGAATTAGCACAGAAATTGCGTCGCCATGAAATACTAAGGGTTATAGGAATTCTCCATCTCAATCGAGGAACGTTTCTATGGAAACGACAGGATTTTCTTTTGGGATACGAGTATCTCCTTTCCGATGCACTATTCGTTCTTTACTGCATTTCTCGCTCCCTCACATTGACGAACTAACACAGAAATTGCGTCGCTTTGGAATACTATGGGTTATAGGAATTCTCCTTCTAAATCGAGGAACGTTTCTATGGAAACGTCAAGATTTTTTTTTGGGATACGAGTATCTCCTTTTCGATGCACTATTCCTTCTTTACAGCATCTCTCGCTCCCTGACATTGACGAATTAACACCGAAATTGCGTCGCTGTGAAATACTATGGGTTATAGGAATTCTCCTTCTAAATCGAGGAACGTTTCTATGGAATCGACAGGATTTTATTTTGAGACACGAGTATCTCCTTTTCGATGCACTACTCCTTCTTTACTGCATCTCTCGCTCCCTCACATTGACGATTTAACACAGAAATTGCGTCGCTATGAAATACTATGGGTTATAGGAATTGTCCTTCTAAATCGAGGAACTTTTCTATGGAAACGACAGGATTTTCTTTAGGGATACGATTATCTTCTTTCCGATGCACTATTCCTTTTTTAATGCATCTCTCGCTCCCTCTTATTGACGAATTAACACAGAAAATGCGGCGCTATGAAATACTATGGTTTATAGGCATTCTCCTTCTAAATCGAGGAACTTTTCTATGGAAAATACAGGATTTTCTTTTGGGATACGATTATCTCATTTTCGATGCACTATTCCTTCTTTACTGCATCTCTCGCTCCCTCACATTGACGAATTTACACAGAAATAGCGTCGCTATGAAATACTATGGGTTATAGTAATTCTCCTTCTAAATCGAGAAACATTTCTATGGAAAAGACAGGATTTTCTTTAGGGATACGATTATCTCCTTTCCGATGCACTATTCCTTTTTTACTGCATCTCTCGCTCCCTCACATTGACGAATTAACACAGAAATTGCGTCGTTATGAAATACTATGGGCTATAGGAATTCTCCTTCTAAATCGAGGAACATTTCTATGGAAACGACAGTCTTTTCTTTTGGGATACTAGTATCTCCTTTCCGATGCACTATTCGCTCTTTACTGCATCTCTCGCTCCCTCACATTGACGAATTAACACAGAAATTGCGTCGTTATGAAATACTATTGGTTATAAGAATTCTCCTTCTAAATCGAGGAACGTTTCTATGGAAACGACAGGATTTTCTTTTGGGATACGAGTATCACCTTCCCGATGCACTATTCCTTCTTTACTGCATCTCTCGCTCCCTCACATTTACGAATTGACACAGAAATTGCGTCGCTATGAAACACTATGGGTTATAGGAATTCTCCTTCTAAATCGAGGAACGTTTCTATGGAAACGACAGGATTTTCTTTTGGGATACGAGTATCTCCGTTTCGATGCACTATTCCTTCTTTACTGCATCTCTCGCTCCCTCTCATTGACGAATTATCACAGAAATTGCGTCGCTATGAAATACTATGGGTTATAGGAATTCTCCTTCTAAATCGAGGAACTTTTCTATGGAAACGACAGGATATTCTTTTGGGATACGAGTAACTCCTTTCCAATGCACTATTCGTTCTTTACTGCATCTCTCGCTCCCTCACATTGACGAATTAACACAGAAATTGCGTCGCTATGATATACTATTGGTTATAGGAATTCTCCTTCTTAATCGAGAAACGTTTCTATGGAAACGAGAGGATTTTCTTTTGGGATACGAGTATCTCCCTTTCGATGCACTATTCCTTCTTTACTGCATCTCTCACTCCCTCACATTGACGAATTTACACAGAAATTGCGTCGCTATGAAATACTATGGGTTATAGGAGTTTTCCTTCTAAATCGAGGAACGTTTCTATGGAAATTACAAGATTTTCTTTTGGGATACGAGTATCTCCTTTTCGATGCACTATTCCTTCTTTACTGCATCTCTCGCTCCTTCTTATTGACGAATTAACACAGAAATTGCGTCGCCATGAAATACTATGGGTTATAGGAATTCTCCTTCTCAATCGAGAAACGTTTCTATGGAAACGACCGGATTTTCTTTTGGGATACGAGTATCTCCTTTCCGATGCACTATTCCTTCTTTACTGCATCTCTCGCACGCTCGCATTGATGAATTAACACAGAAATTGCGTCGCAAAGAAATACTATGGGTTATAGGAATTTTCCTTCTAAATCAATGAACGTTTCTATGGAAACGACAGGATTTTCTTTTGGGATACGAGTATCTCCTTTTCGATGCGCTATTCCTTCTTTACAGCATCTCTTGCTCCCTCACATTGACGAATAAACACAGAAATTGCGTCGCTATGAAATACTATGGGTTATAGGAATTCTCCTTCTCAATCCAGGGACGTTTCTATGGAAACGGCAGGATTTTCTTTTGGGATCCAAGTATCTCCTTCTCGATGCACTATTCCTTCTTTACTGCATCTCTCGCTCCCTCACATTGACGAATTAGCACAGAAATTGCGTCGCCATGAAATACTAAGGGTTATAGGAATTCTCCATCTCAATCGAGGAACGTTTCTATGGAAACGACAGGATTTTCTTTTGGGATACGAGTATCTCCTTTCCGATGCACTATTCGTTCTTTACTGCATTTCTCGCTCCCTCACATTGACGAACTAACACAGAAATTGCGTCGCTTTGGAATACTATGGGTTATAGGAATTCTCCTTCTAAATCGAGGAACGTTTCTATGGAAACGTCAGGATTTTTTTTTGGGATACGAGTATCTCCTTTTCGATGCACTATTCCTTCTTTACAGCATCTCTCGCTCCCTGACATTGACGAATTAACACCGAAATTGCGTCGCTGTGAAATACTATGGGTTATAGGAATTCTCCTTCTAAATCGAGGACGTTTCTATGGAATCGACAGGATTTTATTTTGAGACACGAGTATCTCCTTTTCGAGGCACTACTCCTTCTTTACTGCATCTCTCGCTCCCTCACATTGACGATTTAACACAGAAATTGCGTCGCTATGAAATACTATGGGTTATAGGAATTGTCCTTCTAAATCGTGGAACGTTTCTATGGAAACGACAGGATTTTCTTTTGGGATACGAGTATCACCTTCCCGATGCACTATTCCTTCTTTACTGCATATCTCGCTCCCTCACATTTACGAATTGACACAGAAATTGCGTCGCTATGAAACACTATGGGTTATAGGAATTCTCCTTCTAAATCGAGGAACGTTTCTATGGAAACGACAGGATTTTCTTTTGGGATACGAGTATCTCCGTTTCGATGCACTATTCCTTCTTTACTGCATCTCTCGCTCCCTCTCATTGACGAATTATCACAGAAATTGCGTCGCTATGAAATACTATGGGTTATAGGAATTCTCCTTCTAAATCGAGGAACTTTTCTATGGAAACGACAGGATATTCTTTTGGGATACGAGTAACTCCTTTCCAATGCACTATTCGTTCTTTACTGCATCTCTCGCTCCCTCACATTGACGAATTAACACAGAAATTGCGTCGCTATGATATACTATTGGTTATAGGAATTCTCCTTCTTAATCGAGAAACGTTTCTATGGAAACGAGAGGATTTTTTTTTGGGATACGAGTATCTCCCTTTCGATGCACTATTCCTTCTTTACTGCATCTCTCACTCCCTCACATTGACGAATTTACACAGAAATTGCGTCGCTATGAAATACTATGGGTTATAGGAGTTTTCCTTCTAAATCGAGGAACGTTTCTATGGAAATTACAAGATTTTCTTTTGGGATACGAGTATCTCCTTTTCGATGCACTATTCCTTCTTTACTGCATCTCTCGCTCCTTCTTATTGACGAATTAACACAGAAATTGCGTCGCCATAAAATACAATGGGTTATAGGAATTCTCCTTCTCAATCGAGAAACGTTTCTATGGAAACGACCGGATTTTCTTTTGGGATACGAGTATCTCCTTTCCGATGCACTATTCCTTCTTTACTGCATCTCTCGCACGCTCGCATTGATGAATTAACACAGAAATTGCGTCGCAAAGAAATACTATGGGTTATAGGAATTTTCCTTCTAAATCAATGAACGTTTCTATGGAAACGACAGGATTTTCTTTTGGGATACGAGTATCTCCTTTCCGATGCACTATTCGTTCTTTACTGCATTTCTCGCTCCCTCACATTGACGAACTAACACAGAAATTGCGTCGCTTTGGAATACTATGGGTTATAGGAAGTCTCCTTCTAAATCGAGGAACGTTTCTATGGAAACGACAGGATTTTATTTTGAGACTCGAGCATCTCCTTTTCGATGCACTATTCCTTCTTTACTGCATCTCTCGCTCCCTCACATTGACGAATTAACACAGAAATTGCGTCGCTATGAAATACTATGGGTAATAGGAATTGTCCTTCTAAATCGAGGAACGTTTCTATGCAAACGACAGGATTTCCTTTTGGGATACGAGTATCTCCTTTCAGATGCACTATTCCTTTTTTACTGCTTCTCTCGCTCCCTCACATTGACGAATTGACACAGAAATTGCGTCGTTATGAAATACTATGGGCTATAGGAATTTTCCTTCTAAATCGAGGAACATTTCTATGGAAACGACAGGATTTTCTTTTGGGATACGAGTATCTCCTTTCCGATGCACTATTCCTTTTTTAATGCATCTCTCGCTCCCTCTTATTGACGAATTAACACAGAAAATGCGGCGCTATGAAATACTATGGGTTATAGGAATTCTCCTTCTAAATCGAGGAACTTTTCTATGGAAACGACAGGATTTTCTTTAGGGATACGATTATCTACTTTCCGATGCACTATTCTTTTTTTAATGCATCTCTCGCTCCCTCTTATTGACGAATTAACACAGAAAATGCGGCGCTATGAAATACTATGGATTATAGGCATTCTCCTTCTAAATCGAGGAACTTTTCTATGGAAACTGCAGGATTTTCTTTTGGGATACGATTATCTCATTTTCGATGCCCTATTCCTTCTTTACTGCATCTCTCGCTCCCTCACATTGACGAATTTACACATAAATAGCGTCGCTATGAAATACTATGGGTTATAGTAATTCTCCTTCTAAATCGAGAATTATTTCTATGGAAACGACAGGATTTTCTTTAGGGATACGATTATCTCCTTTCCGATGCACTATTCCTTTTTTACTGCATCTCTCACTCCCTCACATTGACGAATTAACACAGAAATTGCGTCGTTATGAAATACTATTGGTTATAAGAATTCTCCTTCTAAATCGAGGAACGTTTCTATGGAAACGACAGGATTTTCTTTTGGGATACGAGTATCACCTTCCCGATGCACTATTCCTTCTTTACTGCATCTCTCGCTCCCTCACATTTACGAATTGACACAGAAATTGCGTCGCTATGAAACACTATGGGTTATAGGAATTCTCCTTCTAAATCGAGGAACGTTTCTATGGAAACGACAGGATTTTCTTTTGGGATACGAGTATCTCCGTTTCGATGCACTATTCCTTCTTTACTGCATCTCTCGCTCCCTCTCATTGACGAATTATCACAGAAATTGCGTCGCTATGAAATACTATGGGTTATAGGAATTCTCCTTCTAAATCGAGGAACTTTTCTATGGAAACGACAGGATATTCTTTTGGGATACGAGTAACTCCTTTCCAATGCACTATTCGCTCTTTACTGCATCTCTCGCTCCCTCACATTGACGAATTAACACAGAAATTGCGTCGCTATGATATACTATTGGTTATAGGAATTCTCCTTCTTAATCGAGAAACGTTTCTATGGAAACGAGAGGATTTTCTTTTGGGATACGAGTATCTCCCTTTCGATGCACTATTCCTTCTTTACTGCATCTCTCACTCCCTCACATTGACGAATTTACACAGAAATTGCGTCGCTATGAAATACTATGGGTTATAGGAGTTTTCCTTCCAAATCGAGGAACGTTTCTATGGAAATTACAAGATTTTCTTTTGGGATACGAGTATCTCCTTTTCGATGCACTATTCCTTCTTTACTGCATCTCTCGCTCCTTCTTATTGACGAATTAACACAGAAATTGCGTCGCCATGAAATACTATGGGTTATAGGAATTCTCCTTCTCAATCGAGAAACGTTTCTATGGAAACGACCGGATTTTCTTTTGGGATACGAGTATCTCCTTTCCGATGCACTATTCCTTCTTTACTGCATCTCTCGCACGCTCGCATTGATGAATTAACACAGAAATTGCGTCGCAAAGAAATACTATGGGTTATAGGAATTTTCCTTCTAAATCAATGAACGTTTCTATGGAAACGACAGGATTTTCTTTTGGGATACGAGTATCTCCTTTTCGATGCGCTATTCCTTCTTTACAGCATCTCTTGCTCCCTCACATTGACGAATAAACACAGAAATTGCGTCGCTATGAAATACTATGGGTTATAGGAATTCTCCTTCTCAATCGAGGGACGTTTCTATGGAAACGGCAGGATTTTCTTTTGGGATCCAAGTATCTCCTTTTCGATGCACTATTCCTTCTTTACTGCATCTCTCGCTCCCTCACATTGACGAATTAGCACAGAAATTGCGTCGCCATGAAATACTAAGGGTTATAGGAATTCTCCATCTCAATCGAGGAACGTTTCTATGGAAACGACAGGATTTTCTTTTGGGATACGAGTATCTCCTTTCCGATGCACTATTCGTTCTTTACTGCATTTCTCGCTCCCTCACATTGACGAACTAACACAGAAATTGCGTCGCTTTGGAATACTATGGGTTATAGGAATTCTCCTTCTAAATCGAGGAACGTTTCTATGGAAACGTCAGGATTTTTTTTTGGGATACGAGTATCTCCTTTTCGATGCACTATTCCTTCTTTACAGCATCTCTCGCTCCCTGACATTGACGAATTAACACCGAAATTGCGTCGCTGTGAAATACTATGGGTTATAGGAATTCTCCTTCTAAATCGAGGAACGTTTCTATGGAATCGACAGGATTTTATTTTGAGACACGAGTATCTCCTTTTCGAGGCACTACTCCTTCTTTACTGCATCTCTCGCTCCCTCACATTGACGATTTAACACAGAAATTGCGTCGCTATGAAATACTATGGGTTATAGGAATTGTCCTTCTAAATCGAGGAACTTTTCTATGGAAACGACAGGATTTTCTTTAGGGATACGATTATCTTCTTTCCGATGCACTATTCCTTTTTTAATGCATCTCTCGCTCCCTCTTATTGACGAATTAACACAGAAAATGCGGCGCTATTAAATACTATGGTTTATAGGCATTCTCCTTCTAAATCGCGGAACTTTTCTATGGAAAATACAGGATTTTCTTTTGGGATACGATTATCTCATTTTCGATGCACTATTCCTTCTTTACTGCATCTCTCGCTCCCTCACATTGACGAATTTACACAGAAATAGCGTCGCTATGAAATACTATGGGTTATAGGAATTCTCCTTCTAAATCGAGAAACATTTCTATGGAAAAGACAGGATTTTCTTTAGGGATACGATTATCTCCTTTCCGATGCACTATTCCTTTTTTACTGCATCTCTCGCTCCCTCACATTGACGAATTATCACAGAAATTGCGTCGTTATGAAATACTATGGGCTATAGGAATTCTCCTTCTAAATCGAGGAACATTTCTATGGAAACGACAGTCTTTTCTTTTGGGATACGAGTATCTCCTTTCCGATGCACTATTCGCTCTTTACTGCATCTCTCGCTCCCTCACATTGACGAATTAACACAGAAATTGCGTCGTTATGAAATACTATTGGTTATAAGAATTCTCCTTCTAAATCGAGGAACGTTTCTATGGAAACGACAGGATTTTCTTTTGGGATACGAGTATCTCCTTTTCGATGCACTATTCTTTCTTTACTGCATATCTAGCTCCCTCTCATCGACGAATTTACACAAAAATTGCGTCGCTATGAAATACTATGTGTTATAGTAATTCTCCTTCTAAATCGAGGAACTTTTCTATGGAAACGACAGGATTTTCTTTAGGGATACGATTATCTCCTTTCCGTTGCACTATTCCTTTTTTAATGCATCTCTCGCTCCCTCTTATTGACGAATTAACACAGAAAATGCGGCGCTATGAAATACTATGGTTTATAGGCATTCTCCTTCTAAATCGAGGAACGTTTCTATGGAAACGACAGGATTTTCTTTTGGGATACGAGTATCACCTTCCCGATGCACTATTCCTTCTTTACTGCATCTCTCGCTCCCTCACATTTACGAATTGACACAGAAATTGCGTCGCTATGAAACACTATGGGTTATAGGAATTCTCCTTCTAAATCGAGGAACGTTTCTATGGAAACGACAGGATTTTCTTTTGGGATACGAGTATCTCCGTTTCGATGCACTATTCCTTCTTTACTGCATCTCTCGCTCCCTCTCACTGACGAATTATCACAGAAATTGCGTCGCTATGAAATACTATGGGTTATAGGAATTCTCCTTCTAAATAGAGGAACATTTCTATGGAAACGACAGGATTTTCTTTTGGGATACGAGTATCTCCTTTCCGATGCACTATTCCTTCTTTACTGCATATCTCGCTCCCTCACATTGACGAATTTACACAGAATTGGCGTCGCTATGAAATACTATGGGTTATAGTAATTCTCCTTCTGAATCGAGGAACGTTTATATAGAAACGACAGGATTTTGTTTAGGGATACGATTATCTCCTTTCCGATGCACTATTCCTTTTTTACTGCATCTCTCGCTCCCTCACATTGACGAATTAACACAGAAATTGCGTCGTTATGAAATACTATGGGTTATATGAATTCTCCTTCTAAATCGAGGATCGTTTCTATTTAAACGACAGGATTATCAATTGGGATACGAGTATCTCCTTTTCGATGCACTATTCCTTCTTTACTGCATATCTCGCTCCCTCACATTGACGAATTTACACAGAAATTGCGTCGCTATGAAATACTATGGGTTATAGTAATTCTCCTTCTAAATCGAGGAACGTTTCTATGGAAACGACAGGATTTTCTTTAGGGATACGATTATCTCCTTTCCGATGCACTATTCCTTTTTTACTGCATCTCTCGCTCCCTCACATTGACGAATTAACACAGAAATTGCGTCGTTATGAAATACTATGGGTTATAGGAATTCTCCTTCTAAATCGAGGAACATTTCTATGGAAACGACAGGATTTTCTTTTGGGATACGAGTATCTCCTTTCCGATGCACTGTTCCTTCTTTACTGCATATCTCGCTCCCTCACATTGACGAATTTACACAGAAATTGCGTCGCTATGAAATACTATGGATTATAGTAATTCTCCTTCTAAATCGAGGAACGTTTCTATAGAAACGACAGCAGTTTCTTTAGGGATACGATTATCTCCTTTCCGATGCACTATTCCTTTTTAACTGCATCTCTCGCTCCCTCACATTGACGAATTAACACAGACATTGCGTCGTTATGAAAGACTATGGGTTATAGGAATTCTCCTTCTAAATCGAGGATCGTTTCTATGGAAACGACAGGATTATCAATTGGGATACGAGTAACTCCTTTCCGATGCACTATTCCTTCTTCACTGCATCTCTCGCTCCCTCACATTGACGAATTAACACAGAAATTTCTTCGCTATGAAATACTATGGGTTATAGGAATTGTCCTTCTAAATCGAGGAACATTTCTATGGAAACGACAGGATTTTCTTTTGGGATACGAGTATCTCCTTTCCGATGCACTATTCGTTCCTTACTGCATCTCTCGCTCCCTCACATTGACGAATTAAAACAGAAATTGCGTCGCCATAAAATACTATTGGTTATAAGAATTCTCCTTCTAAATCGAGGAACGTTTCTATGGAAACGACAGGATTCCCTTTTGGGATACGAGTATCTCCTTTTCGATGCACTATTCCTTCTTTACTGCATATCTCGCTCCCTCACATTGACGAATTTACACAGAAATTGCGTCGCTATGAAATACTATGGGTTATAGGAATTCTCCCTCTAATTCGAGGAACGTTTCTATGGAAACGACAGGATTTTCTTTAGGGATACGATTATCTCCTTTTCGATGCACTATTCCTTCTTTACTGCATCTCTCGCTCCCTCTTATTGACGATTTAACACAGAAAGTGCGGCGCTATGAAATACTATGGTTTATAGGAATTCTCCTTCTAAATCTAGGAACTTTTCTATAGAAACTACAGGATTTTCTTTTGGGATACGAGTATCTCATTTTCGATGCACTATTCCTTCTTTACTGCATCTCTCGCTCCCTCACATTGACGAATTAACACAGAAATTTCGTCGCTATGAAATACTATGGGGTATAGGAATTCTCCTCCTAAATCGAGGAACATTTCTATAGAAACGACAGGATTTTCTTTAGGGATACGAGTATCTCCTTTCCGATGCACTATTCGTTCTTTACTGCTTCTCTCGCTCCCTCACATTGACGAATTAACACAGAAATTGCGTCGCTATGAAATACTAAGGTTATAAGAATTCTCCTTCTAAATCGAGGAACGTTTCTATGGAAACGACAGGATTTTCTTTTGGGATACGAGTATCTCCTTTGTGATGCACTATTCCTTCTTTACTGCATATCTCGCTCCCTCACATTGACGAATTAACACAGAAATTGCATCGCTATGAAATACTATGGGCTATAGGGATTCTCCTTCTAAATCGAGGAACGTTTCTATGGAAACGACAGGATACGAGTATCTCCTTTCCGATGCACTATTCGTTCTTTACTGCATCTCTCGCTCCCGCAAATTGACGAATTAACACAGAAATTGCGTCGCTATGAAATACTATTGGTTATAAGAATTCTCCTTCTAAATCGAGGAACGTTTCTATGGAAACGACAGGATTTTCTTTTGGGATACGAGTATCTCCTTTTCGATGCACTATTCCTTCTTTACTGCATATCTCGCCCCCTCAGATTGACGAATTTACACAGAAATTGCGTCGCTATGAAATACTATGGGTTATAGGAATTCTCCTTCTAAATCGACGAACGTTTCTATGGAAACGACAGGATTTTCTTTAGGGATACGATTATCTCCTTTCCGATGCACTATTCCTTTTTTACTGCATCTCTCGCTCCGTCACATTAACGAATTAACAAAAAAATTGCGTCGCTGTGAAATACTATGGGTTATAGGAATTCTCCTTCTCAGCCGAGGAACGTTTCTATGCAAACGACAGGATTTTCTTTTGGGATACGAGTATATCCTTTCCGATTCACTATTCGTTCTTTACTGCATCTCTCGCTCCGTGACATTGACGAACTAACACAGAAATTGCGTCGCTATTTAATACTATTGGTTATAGGAATTCTCCTAAATCGAGGAACGTTTCTATGGAAACGTCAGGATTTTCTTTTGGGATACGAGTATCTCCTTTTCGATTCACTACTCCTTCTTTACAGCATCTCTCGCTCCCTCACATTGATGAATTAACACCGAAATTGCGTCGCTATGAAATACTATGGGTTATAAGAATTCTCCGTCTAAATCGAGGAACGTTTCTATGGAAACGACAGGGTATTCTTTTGGGATACGAATATCTCCTTTCCGATGCGCTATTCCTTCTTTACTGCATCTCTCACTCCCACACATTGACGAATTAACACAAAAATTGCTTCGCTTTGAAATACTATGGGTTATAGGAATTCTCCTTCTAAATCGAGGAACGTTTCTATGGAAACGACAGGATTTTATTTTGAGACTCGAGCATCTCCTTTTCGATGCACTATTCCTTCTTTACTGCATCTCTCGCTCCCTCACATTGACGAATTAACACAGAAATTGCGTCGCTATGAAATACTATGGGTAATAGGAATTGTCCTTCTAAATCGAGGAACGTTTCTATGCAAACGACAGGATTTCCTTTTGGGATACGAGTATCTCCTTTCAGATGCACTATTCCTTTTTTACTGCTTCTCTCGCTCCCTCACATTGACGAATTGACACAGAAATTGCGTCGTTATGAAATACTATGGGCTATAGGAATTTTCCTTCTAAATCGAGGAACATTTCTATGGAAACGACAGGATTTTCTTTTGGGATACGAGTATCTCCTTTCCGATGCACTATTCCTTTTTTAATGCATCTCTCGCTCCCTCTTATTGACGAATTAACACAGAAAATGCGGCGCTATGAAATACTATGGGTTATAGGAATTCTCCTTCTAAATCGAGGAACTTTTCTATGGAAACGACAGGATTTTCTTTAGGGATACGATTATCTACTTTCCGATGCACTATTCTTTTTTTAATGCATCTCTCGCTCCCTCTTATTGACGAATTAACACAGAAAATGCGGCGCTATGAAATACTATGGATTATAGGCATTCTCCTTCTAAATCGAGGAACTTTTCTATGGAAACTGCAGGATTTTCTTTTGGGATACGATTATCTCATTTTCGATGCCCTATTCCTTCTTTACTGCATCTCTCGCTCCCTCACATTGACGAATTTACACATAAATAGCGTCGCTATGAAATACTATGGGTTATAGTAATTCTCCTTCTAAATCGAGAATTATTTCTATGGAAACGACAGGATTTTCTTTAGGGATACGATTATCTCCTTTCCGATGCACTATTCCTTTTTTACTGCATCTCTCATTCCCTCACATTGACGAATTAACACAGAAATTGCGTCGTTATGAAATACTATGGGCTATAGGAATTCTCCTTCTAAATCGAGGATCGTTTCTATTTAAACGACAGGATTATCAATTGGGATACGAGTATCTCCTTTTCCATGCACGATTCCTTCTTTACTGCATATCTTCCTCCCTCACATTGACGAATTTACACAGAAATTGCGTCGCTATGAAATACTATGGATTATAGTAATTCTCCCTCTAAATCGAGGAACGTTTCTATAGAAACGACAGGAGTTTCTTTAGGGATACGATTATCTCCTTTCAGATGCACTATTCCTTTTTTACTGCATCTCTCGCTCCCTCACATTGACGAATTAAAACAGAAATTGCGTCGCCATGAAATACTATTGGTTATAAGAATTCTCCTTCTAAATCGAGGAACGTTTCTATGGAAACGACAGGATTTCCTTTTGGGATACGAGTATCTCCTTTTCGATGCACTATTCCTTCTATACTGCATATCTCGCTCCCTCACATTGACGAATTTACACAGAAATTGCGTCGCTATGAAATACTATGGGTTATAGGAATTCTCCCTCTAATTCGAGGAACGTTTCTATGGAAACGACAGGATTCTCTTTAGGGATACGATTTTCTCCTTTTCGATGCACTATTCCTTCTTTACTGTATCTCTCGCTCCCTCTTATTGACGATTTAACACAGAAAATGCGGCGCTATGAAATACTATGGTCTATAGGAATTCTCCTTCTAAATCTAGGAACTTTTGTATGGAAACTACAGGATTTTCTTTTGGGATACGAGTATCTCAATTTCGATGCACTATTCCTTCTTAACTGCATCTCTCGCTCCGTCACATTGACGAATTAACACAGAAATTTCGTCGCTATGAAATACTATGGGGTATAGGAATTCTCCTTCTAAATCCAGGAACATTTCTATAGAAACGACAGGATTTTCTTTAGGGATACGAGTATCTCCTTTCCGATGCACTATTCCTTTTTTAATGCATCTCTCGCTCCCTCTTATTGACGAATTAACACAGAAAATGCGGCGCTATGAAATACTATGGATTATAGGCATTCTCCTTCTAAATCGAGGAACTTTTCTATGGAAACTGCAGGATTTTCTTTTGGGATACGATTATCTCATTTTCGATGCCCTATTCCTTCTTTACTGCTTCTCTCGCTCCCTCACATTGACGAATTAACACAGAAATTGCGTCGCTATGAAATACTAAGGTTATAAGAATTCTCCTTCTACATCGAGGAACGTTTCTATGGAAACGACAGGATTTTCTTTTGGGATACGAGTATCTCCTTTTTGATGCACTATTCCTTCTTTACTGCATATCTCGCTCCCTCACATTGACGAATTTACACAGAAATTGCGTCCCTATGAAATACTATGGGTTATAGTAATTCTCCTTCTAAATCGAGGAACGTTTCCATAGAAATGACAGGATTTTCTTTAGGGATACGATTATCTCCTTTCCGATGCACTATTCCTTCTTTACTGCATCTCTCGCTCGCACACATAGACGAATTAACACAGAAATTGCGTCGTTATAAAATACTATGGGTTATATGAATTCTCCTTCTAAATCGAGGATCGTTTCTATTTAAACGACAGGATTATCAATTGGGATACGAGTATCTCCTTTCCGATGCACTATTCCTTCTTTACTGCATCTCTCGCTCCCTCACATTGACGAATTAACACAGAAATTGCGTCGCTATGAAATACTATGGGTTATAGTAATTCTCCTTCTAAATCGAGGAACGTTTCTATAGAAACGACAGGATTTTCTTTAGGGATACGATTATCTCTTTTCCGATGCACTATTCCTTTTTTACTGCATCTCTCGCTCCCTCACATTGACGAATTAACACACAAATTGCGTCGTTATGAAATACTATGGGTTATAGGAATTCTCCTTCTAAATCGAGGATCGTCTCTATTGAAACCACAGGATTATCTACTGGGATACGAGTATCTCCTTTCCGATGCACTATTCCTTCTTCACTGCATCTCTCGCTCCCTCACATTGACGAATTAACACAGAAATTTCTTCGCTATGATATACTATTGGTTATAAGAATTCTCCTTCTAAATCGAGGAACGTTTCTATGGAAACGACAGGATTTTCTTTTGGGATACGAGTATCTCCTTTTCGATGCACTATTCCTTCTTTACTGCATATATCGCTCCCTCACATTGACGAATTTACACAGAACTTGCGTCGCTATGAAATACTATGGGTTATAGGAATTCTCCTTCTAAATCGAGGATCGTTTCTATGGAAACGACAGGATTATCAATTGGGATACGAGTATCTCCTTTCCGATGCACTCTTTAGTGCATCTCTCGCTCCCTCACATTGACGAATTAACACAGAAATTGCGTCGCTATGAAATACTATGGGTTACAGGAATTCTCCTACTAAATCGAGGAACGTTTCTATGGAAACGACAGGATTTTCTTTAGGGATACGATTATCTCCTTTCCGATGCAGTATTCCTTTTTTACTGCATTTCTCGATCCCTCCTATTGACGAATTAACACAGAAATTGCGTCGTTATGAAATACTATGAGTTATAGGAATTCTTTTTCTAAATCGAGGATCGTTTCTATGGAAACGACAGGATTATCAATTGGGATACAAGTATCTACTTCCCGATGCACTATTCCTTCTTTACTGCATCTCTCGCTCCCTCTTATTGACGATTTAACACAGAAAATGCGGCGCTATGAATGACTATGGTTTATAGGAATTCTCGTTCTAAATCTAGGAACTTTTCTATGGAAACTACAGGATTTTCTTTTCGGATACGAGTATCTCATTTTCGATGCACTATTCCTTCTTTACTGCATCTCACGCTCCCTCACATTGACGAATTAACACAGAAATTTCGTCGCTATGAAATACTATGGGTTGTAGGGATTCTCCTTCTAAATCGAGGAACATTTCTATGGAAACGACAGGATTTTCTTTAGGGATACGAGTATCTCCTTTCCGATGCACTATTCGTTCTTTACTGCATCTCTCGCTCCCTCACATTGACGAATTAACACAGAAATTGCGTCGCTATGAAATACTATTGGTTATAAGAATTCTCCTTCTAAATCGAGGAACGTTTCTATGGAAACGACAGGATTTTCTTTTGGGATACGAGTATCTCCTTTTCGATGCACTATTCCTTCCTTTATGCATCTCTCGCTCCCTCTTATTGACGAACTAACACAGAAATTGCATCGCTATGAAATACTATGGGTTATAGGAATTCTCCTACTAAATCGAGGGACGTTTCTATGGAAACGACAGGATTTTCTTTAGGGATACTATTATCTCCTTTCCGATGCACTATTCGTTCTTTACTGCATCTCTCGCTCCCACACATTGACGAATTAACACAGAAATTGCGTCGTTATGAAATACTATGGGTTATAGGAATTCTCCTTCTAAATCGAGGATCATTTCTATGGAAACGAAAGGATTATCAATTGGGATACGAGTATCTCCTTTCCGATGCACCATTCCTTCTTTACTGCATCTCTCGCTCCCTCACATTGACGAATTTACACAGAAATTGCGTCGCTATGAAATACCATGGGTTATAGTAATTCTCCTTCTAAATCGAGGAACGTTTCTATAGAAACGACAGGATTTTCTTTAGGGATACGATTATCTCCTTTCCGATGCACTATTCCTTTTTTACTGCATCTCTCGCTCCCTCACATTGACGAATTAACACATAAATTGCGTCGTTGTGAAATACTATGGGTTATAGGAATTCTCCTTCTAAATCGAGGATCGTTTCTATTGAAACGACAGGATTATCTATTGGGATACGAGTATCTCCTTTCCGATGCACTATTCCTTCTTCACTGCATCTCTCGCTCCCTCACATTGACGAATTAACACAGAAATTTCTTCGCTATGAAATACTATTGGTTATAAGAAGTCTCCTTCTAAATCGAGGAACGTTTCTATGGAAACGACAGGATTTTCTTTTGGGATACGAGTATCTCCTTTTCGATGCACTATTCCTTCTTTACTGCATATCTCGCTCCCTCACATTGACGAATTTACACAGAAATTGCGTCGCTATGAAATACTATGGGTTATAGGAATTGTCCTTCTAAATCGAGGAACGTTTCTATGCAAACGACAGGATTTTCTTTTAGGATACGAGTATCTCCTTTCCGATGCACTATTCGTTCTTTACTGCTTCTCTCGCTCCCTCACATTGACGAATTAACACAGAAATTGCGTCGCTATGAAATACTAAGGTTATAAGAATTCTCCTTCTAAATCGAGGAACGTTTCTATGGAAACGACAGGATTTTCTTTTGGGATACGAGTATCTCCTTTGTGATGCACTATTCCTTCTTTACTGCATATCTCGCTCCCTCACATTGACGAATTTACACAGAAATTGCGTCCCTATGAAATACTATGGGTTATAGTAATTCTCCTTCTAAATCGAGGAACGTTTCTATAGAAACTACAGGATTTTCTTTAGGGATACGATTATCTCCTTTCCGATGCACTATTCCTTCTTTACTGCATCTCTCGCTCCCTCACATTGACGAATTAACACAGAAATTGCGTCGTTATGAAATACTATGGGTTATATGAATTCTCCTTCTAAATCGAGGATCGTTTCTAATTAAACGACAGGATTATCAATTGGGATACGAGTATCTCCTTTCCGATGCACCATTCATTCTTTACTGCATCTCTCGCTCCCTCACATTGACGAATTTACACAGAAATTGCGTCGCTATGAAATACCACGGGTTATAGTAATTCTCCTTCTAAATCGAGGAACGTTTCTATAGAAACGACAGGATTTTCTTTAGGGATACGATTATCTCCTTTCCGATGCACTATTCCTTTTTTACTGCATCTCTCGCTCCCTCACATTGACGAATTAACACATAAATTGCGTCGTTGTGAAATACTATGGGTTATAGGAATTCTCCTTCTAAATCGAGGATCGTTTCTATTGAAACGACAGGATTATCTATTGGGATACGAGTATCTCCTTTCTGATGCACTATTCCTTCTTCACTGCATCTCTCGCTCCCTCACATTGACGAATTAACACAGAAATTTCTTCGCTATGAAATACTATTGGTTATAAGAAGTCTCCTTCTAAATCGAGGAACGTTTCTATGGAAACGACAGGATTTTCTTTTGGGATACGAGTATCTCCTTTTCGATGCACTATTCCTTCTTTACTGCATATCTCGCTCCCTCACATTGACGAATTTACACAGAAATTGCGTCGCTATGAAATACTATGGGTTATAGGAATTGTCCTTCTAAATCGAGGAACGTTTCTATGCAAACGACAGGATTTTCTTTTAGGATACGAGTATCTCCTTTCCGATGCACTATTCCTTTTTTACTGCATCTCTCGCTCCCTCACATTGACGAATTAACACAGAAATTGCGTCGTTATGAAATACTATGGGCTATAGGAATTCTTCTTCTAAATCGAGGAACATTTCTATGGAAACGACAGGATTTTCTTTTGGGATACGAGTATCTCCTTTCCGATGCAATATTCCTTCTTTACTGCATATCTTGCTCCCTCACATTGACGAATTTACACAGAAATTGCGTCGCTATGAAATACTATGGGTTATAGTAATTCTCCTTCTGAACCGAGGAACGTTTCTATAGAAACGACAGGATTTTCTTTAGGGATACGATTATCTCCTTTCCGATGCACTATTCCTTTTTTACTGCATCTCTCGCTCCCTCACATTGACGAATTAACACAGAAATTGCGTCGTTATGAAATACTATGGGTTATATGAATTCTCCTTCTAAATCGAGGATCGTTTCTATTTAAACGACAGGATTATCAATTGGGATACGAGAATTTCCTTTTCGATGCACTATTCCTTCTTTACTGCATATATCGCTCCCTCACATTGACGAATTTACACAGAAATTGCGTCGCTATGAAATACTATGGGTTATAGGAATTCTCCTTCTAAATCGAGGAACATTTCTATGGAAACGACAGGATTTTCGTTAGGAATACGATTATCTCCTTTCCGATGCACTATTCCTTTTTTACTGCATCTCTCGCTCCCTCACATAGACGAATTAACGCAGAAATTGCGTCGTTATGAAATACTATGGGTTATAGGAATACTCCTTCTAAATCGAGGATCGTTTCTATGGAAACGACAGGATTATCAATTGGGATACGAGTATCTCCTTTCTGATGCACTCTTTACTGCATCTCTCGCTCCCTCACATTGACGATTTAACACAGAAATTGCGTCGCTATGAAATACTATGGGTTATAGGAATTCTCCTTCTAAATCGCGGAACGTTTCTATGGAAACAACAGGATTTTCTTTAGGGATACGATTATCTCCTTTCCGATGCACTATTCCTTTTTTACTGCATTTCTCGATCACTCACATTGACGAATTAACACAGAAATTGCGTCGTTATGAAATACTATGAGTTATAGGAATTCTTCTTCTAAATCGAGGATCGTTACTATGGAAACGACAGGATTATCAATTGGGATACAAGTATCTACTTCCCGATGCACTATTCCTTCTTTACTGCATCTCTCGCTCCCTCTTATTGACGATTTAACACAGAAAGTGCGGCGCTATAAAATACTATGGTTTATAGGAATTCTCCTTCTAAATCTAGGAACTTTTCTATGGAAACTACAGGATTTTCTTTTGGGATACGAGTATCTCCTTTTCGATGCACTATTCCTTCTTTACTGCATCTCTCGATCCCTCACATTGACGAATTAACACAGAAATTGCGTCGTTATGAAATACTATGAGTTATAGGAATTCTTCTTCTAAATCGAGGATCGTTACTATGGAAACGACAGGATTATCAATTGGGATACAAGTATCTACTTCCCGATGCACTATTCCTTCTTTACTGCATCTCTCGCTCCCTCACATTGACGAATTAACACAGAAATTTCGTCGCTATGAAATACTATGGGCTATAGGGATTCTCCTTCTAAATCGAGGAACGTTTCTATGGAAACGACAGGATACGAGTATCTCCTTTCCGATGCACTATTCGTTCTTTACTGCATCTCTCGCTCCCTCATATTGACGAATTAACACAGAAATTGCGTCGCTATGAAATACTATTGGTTATAAGAATTCTCCTTCTAAATCGAGGAACGTTTCTATGGAAACGACAGGATTTTCTTTTGGGATACGAGTATCTCCTTTTCGATGCACTATTCCTTCTTTACTGCATATCTCGCCCCCTCAGATTGACGAATTTACACAGAAATTGCGTCGCTATGAAATACTATGGGTTATAGGAATTCTCCTTCTAAATCGAGGAACGTTTCTATGGAAACGACAGGATTTTCTTTAGGGATACGATTATCTTCTTTCCGATGCACTATTCCTTTTTTACTGCATCTCTCGCTCCCTCACATTAACGAATTAACAAAAAAATTGCGTCGCTGTGAAATACTATGGGTTATAGGAATTCTCCTTCTCAGCCGAGGAACGTTTCTATGCAAACGACAGGATTTTCTTTTGGGATACGAGTATATCCTTTCCGATTCACTATTCGTTCTTTACTGCATCTCTCGCTCCGTGACATTGACGAACTAACACAGAAATTGCGTCGCTATTTAATACTATTGGTTATAGGAATTCTCCTAAATCGAGGAACGTTTCTATGGAAACGTCAGGATTTTCTTTTGGGATACGAGTATCTCCTTTTCGATGCACTACTCCTTCTTTACAGCATCTCTCGCTCCCTCACATTGACGAATTAACACCGAAATTGCGTCGCTATGAAATACTATGGGTTATAAGAATTCTCCGTCTAAATCGAGGAACGTTTCTATGGAAACGACAGGGTATTCTTTTGGGATACGAATATCTCCTTTCCGATGCGCTATTCCTTCTTTACTGCATCTCTCACTCCCACACATTGATGAATTAACACAAAAATTGCTTCGCTATGAAATACTATGGGTTATAGGAATTCTCCTTCTAAATCGAGGAACGTTTCTATTGAAACGACAGGATTTTATTTTGAGACACGAGTATCTCCTTTTCGATGCACTATTCCTTCTTTACTGCATCTCTCGCTCCCTCACATTGACGAATTAACACAGAAATTGCGTCGCTATGAAATACTATGGGTAATAGGAATTGTCCTTCTAAATCGAGGAACGTTTCTATGCAAACGACAGGATTTCCTTTTGGGATACGAGTATCTCCTTTCAGATGCACTATTCCTTTTTTACTGCTTCTCTCGCTCCCTCACATTGACCAATTAACACAGAAATTGC
This sequence comes from Schistocerca cancellata, assembly GCF_023864275.1. Taxonomy (NCBI): domain Eukaryota; kingdom Metazoa; phylum Arthropoda; class Insecta; order Orthoptera; family Acrididae; genus Schistocerca; species Schistocerca cancellata. Next base: position 158,883,626 of record NC_064636.1, read on the forward strand.
GTCGTTATGAAATACTATGGGCTATAGGAATTTTCCTTCTAAATCGAGGAACATTTCTATGGAAACGACAGGATTTGCTTTTGGGATACGAGTATCTCCTTTCCGATGCACTATTCCTTCTTTACTGCATATCTCGTTCCCTCACATTGACGAATTTACACAGAAATTGCGTCGCTATGAAATACTATGGGTTATAGTAATTCTCCTTCTGAACCGAGGAACGTTTCTATAGAAACGACAGGATTTTCTTTAGGGATACGATTATCTCCTTTCCGATGCACTATTCCTTTTTTCTGCATCTCTCGCTCTCTCACATTGACGAATTACCACAGAAATTGCGTCGTTATGAAATACTATGGGTTATATGAATTCTCCTTCTAAATCGAGGATCGTTTCTATTTAAACGACAGGATTATCAATTGGGATACGAGTATCTCCTTTTCGATGCACTATTCCTTCTTTACTGCATATATCGCTCCCTCACATTGACGAATTTACACAGAAATTGCGTCGCTATGAAATACTATGGGTTATAGTAATTCTCCTTCTAAATCGAGGAACTTTTCTATGGAAACTACAGGATTTCCTTTTGGGATACGAGTATCTCCTTTTCGATGCACTATTCCTTTTTTATTGCATCTCTCGCTCCTTCACATTGACGAATTAACACAGAAATTTCGTCGCTGTGAAATACTATGGGTTATAGGAATTGTCCTTCTAAATCGAGGAACATTTCTATGGAAACGACAGGATTTTCTTTTGGGATACGAGTATCTCCTTTCCGATGAACTATTCCTTCTTTCCTGCATCTCTCGCTCCCTCAAATTGACGAATTAACACAGAAATTGCGTCGCTATGAAATACTATTGGTTATAAGAATTCTCCTTCTAAATCGAGGAACGTTTCTATTGAAGCGACAGGATTTTCTTTAGTGATACTATCATCTCCTTTCCGGTGCACTATTCCTTTTTTACTGCATCTCTCGCTCCCTCACATTGACGAATTAACACAGAAATAGCGTCGTTATGAAAAACTATGGGTTATAGGAATTCTCCTTCTAAATCGAGGATCGTTTCTATGGAAACGACAGGATTATCAATTGGGATACGAGTATCTCCTTTCCGTTGCACTATTCCTTCTTTATTGCATCTCTCGCTCCCTCACATTGACGAATTAACACAGAAATTTCGTCGCTATGAAATACTATGGGTTATAGGAATTCTCCTTCTAAATCGAGGAACTTTTCTATGGAAACGACAGGATTTTCTTTAGGGATACGATTATCTCCTTTCCGATGCACTATTCCTTTTTTAATGCATCTCTCGCTCCCTCTTATTGACGAATTAACACAGAAAATGCGGCGCTATGAAATACTATGGATTATAGGCATTCTCCTTCTAAATCGAGGAACTTTTCTATGGAAACTGCAGGATTTTCTTTTGGGATACGATTATCTCATTTTCGATGCCCTATTCCTTCTTTACTGCATCTCTCGCTCCCTCACATTGACGAATTTACACATAAATAGCGTCGCTATGAAATACTATGGGTTATAGTAATTCTCCTTCTAAATCGAGAATTATTTCTATGGAAACGACAGGATTTTCTTTAGGGATACGATTATCTCCTTTCCGATGCACTATTCCTTTTTTACTGCATCTCTCACTCCCTCACATTGACGAATTAACACAGAAATTGCGTCGTTATGAAATACTATGGGCTATAGGAATTCTCCTTCTAAATCGAGGATCGTTTCTATTTAAACGACAGGATTATCAATTGGGATACGAGTATCTCCTTTCCGATGCACTATTCCTTCTTTACTGCATCTCTCGCTCCCTCACATTGACGAATTAACACACAAATTGCGTCGTTATGAAATACTATGGGTTATAGGAATTCTCCTTCTAAATCGAGGATCGTCTCTATTGAAACGACAGGATTATCTATTGGGATACGAGTATCTCCTTTCCGATGCACTATTCCTTCTTCACTGCATCTCTCGCTCCCTCACATTGACGAATTAACACAGAAATTTCTTCGCTATGATATACTATTGGTTATAAGAATTCTCCTTCTAAATCGAGGAACGTTTCTATGGAAACGACAGGATTTTCTTTTGGGATACGAGTATCTCCTTTTCGATGCGCTATTCCTTCTTTACTGCATATCTCGCTCCCTCACATTGACGAATTTACACAGAAATTGCGTCGCTATGAAATACTATGGGTTATAGGAATTCTCCTTCTAAATCGAGGATCGTTTCTATGGAAACGACAGGATTATCAATTGGGATACGAGTATCTCCTTTCCGATGCACTCTTTAGTGCATCTCTCGCTCCCTCACATTGACGAATTAACACAGAAATTGCGTCGCTATGAAATACTATGGGTTACAGGAATTCTCCTACTAAATCGAGGAACGTTTCTATGGAAACGACAGGATTTTCTTTAGGGATACGATTATCTCCTTTCCGATGCAGTATTCCTTTTTTACTGCATTTATCGATCCCTCCTATTGACGAATTAACACAGAAATTGCGTCGTTATGAAATACTATGAGTTATAGGAATTCTTCTTCTAAATCGAGGATCGTTTCTATAAAAACGACAGGATTATCAATTGGGATACAAGTATCTACTTCCCGATGCACTATTCCTTCTTTACTGCATCTCTCGCACCCTCTTATTGACGATTTAACACAGAAAATGCGGCGCTATGAATGACTATGGTTTATAGGAATTCTCGTTCTAAATCTAGGAACTTTTCTATGGAAACTACAGGATTTTCTTTTCGGATACGAGTATCTCATTTTCGATGCACTATTCCTTCTTTACTGCATCTCTCGCTCCCTCACATTGACGAATTAACACAGAAATTTCGTCGCTATGAAATACTATGGGTATTAGGGATTCTCCTTCTAAATCGAGGAATATTTCTATGGAAACGACAGGATTTTCTTTAGGGATACGAGTATCTCCTTTCCGATGCACTATTCGTTCTTTACTGCATCTCTCGCTCCCTCACATTACGAATTAACACAGAAATTGCGTCGCTATGAAATAATATTGGTTATAAGAATTCTCCTTCTAAATCGAGGAACGTTTCTATGGAAACGACAGGATTTTCTTTTGGGATACGAGTATCTCCTTTTCGATGCACTATTCCTTCCTTAATGCATCTCTCGCTCCCTCTTATTGACGAACTAACACAGAAATTGCATCGCTATGAAATACTATGGGTTATAGGAATTCTCCTTCTAAATCGAGGGACGTTTCTATGGAAACGACAGGATTTTCTTTAGGGATACTATTATCTCCTTTCCGATGCACTATTCGTTCTTTACTGCATCTCTCGCTCCCACACATTGACGAATTAACACAGAAATTGCGTCGTTATGAAATACTATGGGTTATAGGAATTCTCCTTCTAAATCGAGGATCATTTCTATGGAAACGACAGGATTATCAATTGGGATACGAGTATCTCCTTTCCGATGCACTATTCCTTCTTTACTGTATCTCTCGCTCCCTCTTATTGACGAATTAACACAGAAAATGCGGCGCTATGAAATACTATGGTCTATAGGAATTCTCCTTCTAAATCGAGGAACGTTTCTATGCAAACGACAGGATTTTCTTTTGGGATACGAGTATCTCCTTTCCGATGCACTATTCCTTTTTTACTGCATATCTCACTCCCTCACATTGACGAATTAACACATTAATTGCGTCGTTATGAAATACTATGGGCTATAGGAATTCTCGTTTTAAATCGAGGAACATTTCTATGGAAACGACAGGATTTTCTTTTGGGATACGAGTATCTCCTTTCCGATGCACTATTCCTTCTTTACTGCATATCTCGCTCCCTCACATTGACGAATTTACACAGAAATTGCGTCGCTATGAAATACTATGGGTTATAGTAATTCTCCTTCTGAACCGAGGAACGTTTCTATAGAAACGACAGGATTTTCTTTAGGGATACGATTATCTCCTTTCCGATGCACTATTCCTTTTTTACTGCATCTCTCGCTCCCTCACATTGACGAATTAACACAGAAATTGCGTCGTTATGAAATACTATGGGTTATATGAATTCTCCTTCTAAATCGAGGATCGTTTCTATTTAAACGACAGGATTATCAATTGGGATACGAGTATCTCCTTTTCGATGCTCTATTCCTTCTTTACTGCATATATCGATCCCTCACATTGACGAATTTACACAGAAATTGCGTCGCTATGAAATACTATGGGTTATAGTAATTCTCCTTCTAAATCGAGGAACATTTCTATGGAAACTACAGGATTTCCTTTTGGGATACGAGTATCTCCTTTTCGATGCACTATTCCTTCTTTACTGCATCTCTCGCTCCTTCACATTGACGAATTAACACAGAAATTTCGTCGCTATGAAATACTATGGGTTATAGGAATTGTCCTTCTAAATCGAGGAACATTTCTATGGAAACGACAGGATTTTCTTTTGGGATACGAATATCTCCTTTCCGATGAACTATTCCTTCTTTCCTGCATCTCTCGCTCCCTCAAATTGACGAATTAACACAGAAATTTCGTCGCTATGAAATACTATTGGTTATAAGAATTCTCCTTCTAAATCGAGGAGCGTTTCTATTGAAGCGACAGGATTTTCTTTAGTGATACTATCATCTCCTTTCCGGTGCACTATTCCTTTTTTACTGCATCTCTCGCTCCCTCACATTGACGAAATAACACAGAAATAGCGTCGTTATGAAAAACTATGGGTTATAGGAATTCTCCTTCTAAATCGAGGATCGTTTCTATGGAAACGACAGGATTATCAATTGGGATACGAGTATCTCCTTTCCGTTGCACTATTCCTTCTTTATTGCATCTCTCGCTCCCTCACATTGACGAATTAACACAGAAATTTCGTCGCTATGAAATACTATGGGTTATAAGAATTCTCCTTCTAAATCGAGGTACATTTCTATGGAAACGACAGGATTTTCTTTAGGGATACGAGTATCTCCTTTCTGATGCACTATTCGCTCTTTACTGCATCTCTCGCTCCCTCACATTGACGAATTAACACAGAAATTGCGTCGCTATGAAATACTATTGGTTGTAAGAATTCTCCTTCTAAATCGAGGAACGTTTCTATGGAAACGACAGGATTTTCTTTTGGGATACGAGTATCTCCTTTTCGATGCACTATTCCTTCTTTACTGCATATCTCGCTCCCTCACATTGACGAATTTACACAAAAATTGCGTCGCTATGAAATGCTATGGGTTATAGTAATTCTCCTTCTAAATCGAGGAACTTTTCTATGGAAACGACAGGATTTTCTTTAGGGATACGATTATCTCCTTTCCGATGCACTATTCCTTTATTAATGCATGTCTCGCTCCCTCTTATTGACGAAGTAACACGGAAAATGCGGCGCTATGAAATACTATGGTTTATAGGCATTCTCCTTTTAAATCGAGGAACTTTTCTATGGAAACTACAGGATTTTCTTTTGGGATACGATTATCTTATTTTCGATGCCCTAATCATTCTTTACTGCATCTCTCGCTCCCTCACATTGACGAATTTACACATAAATAGCATCGCTATGAAATACTAAGGTTATAAGAATTGTCCTTCTAAATCGAGGAACGTTTCTATGGAAACGACAGGATTTTCTTTAGGGATACGATTATCTCCTTTCCGATGCACTATTCCTTTTTTACTGCATCTCTCGCTCCCTCACATTGACGAATTAACACAGAAATTGCGTCGTTATGAAATACTATGGGTTATATGAATTCTCCTTCCAAATCGAGGATCGTTTCTATTTAAACGACAGGATTATCAATTGGGATACGAGTATCTCCTTTTCGATGCACTATTCCTTCTTTACTGCATATCTTCCTCCCTCACATTGACGAATTTACACAGAAATTGCATCGCTATGAAATACTATGGATTATAGTAATTCTCCTTCTAAATCGAGGAACGTTTCTATAGAAACGACAGGAGTTTCTTTAGGGATACGATTATCTCCTTTCAGATGCACTATTCCTTTTTTACTGCATCTCTCGCTCCCTCACATTGACGAATTAAAACAGAAATTGCGTCGCCATGAAATACTATTGGTTATAAGAATTCTCCTTCTAAATCGAGGAACGTTTCTATGGAAACGACAGGATTTCCTTTTGGGATACGAGTATCTCCTTTTCGATGCACTATTCCTTCTTTACTGCATATCTCGCTCTCTCACATTGACGAATTTACACAGAAATTGCGTCGCTATGAAATACTATGGGTTATAGGAATTCTCCCTCTAATTCGAGGAACGTTTCTATGGAAACGACAGGATTTTCTTTAGGGATACGATTTTCTCCTTTTCGATGCACTATTCCTTCTTTACTGTATCTCTCGCTCCCTCTTATTGACGATTTAACACAGAAAATGCGGCGCTATGAAATACTATGGTTTATAGGAATTCTCCTTCTAAATCTAGGAACTTTTGTATGGAAACTACAGGATTTTCTTTTGGGACACGAGTATCTCATTTGCGATGCACTATTCCTTCTTTACTGCATCTCTCGCTCCGTCACATTGACGAATTAACACAGAAATTTCGTCGCTATGAAACACTATGGGGTATAGGAATTCTCCTTCTAAATCGAGGAACATTTCTATAGAATCGTCAGGATTTTCTTTAGGAGTACGAGTATCTCCTTTCCGATGCACTATTCGTTCTTTACTGCTTCTCTCGCTCCCTCACATTGACGAATTAACACAGAAATTGCGTCGCTATGAAATACTAAGGTTATAAGAATTCTGCTTCCAAATCGAGGGACGTTTCTATGGAAACGACAGGATTTTCTTTTGGGATACGAGTATCTCCTTTTTGATGCACTATTCCTTCTTTACTGCATATCTCGCTCCCTCACATTGACGAATTTACACAGAAATTGCGTCCCTATGAAATACTATGGGTTATAGTAATTCTCCTTCTAAATCGAGGAACGTTTCTATAGAAACGACAGGATTTTCTTTAGGGATACGATTATCTCCTTTCCGATGCACTATTCCTTCTTTACTGCATCTCTCGCTCGCACACATTGACGAATTAAAACAGAAATTGCGTCGTTATGAAATACTATGGGTTATATGAATTCTCCATCTAAATCGAGGATCGTTTCTATTTAAACGACAGGATTATCAATTGGGATACGAGTATCTCCTTTTCGATGCACTATTCCTTCTTTACTGCATATCTCGCTCCCTCACATTGACGAATTTACACAGAAATTGCGTCGCTATGAAATACTATGGGTTATAGTAATTCTCCTTCTAAATCGAGGAACGTTTCTATAGAAACGACAGGATTTTCTTTAGGGATACGATTATCTCCTTTCCGATGCACTATTCCTTCTTTACTGCATCTCTCGCTCCCTCACATTGACGAATTAACACGGAAATCGCGTCGTTATGAAATACTATGGGTTATATGAATTCTCCTTCTAAATCGAGGATCGTTTCTATTTAAACGACATGATTATCAATTGGGATACGAGTATCTCCTTTCCGATGCACTATTCCTTCTTTACTGCATCTCTCGCTCCCTCACATTGACGAATTAACACAGAAATTGCGTCGCTATGAAATACTATGGGTTATAGTAATTCTCCTTCTAAATCGAGGAACGTTTCTATAGAAACGACAGGATTTTCTTTAGGGATACGATGATCACTTTTCCGATGCACTATTCCTTTTTTACTGCATCTCTCGCTCCCTCACATTGACGAATTAACACATAAATTGCGTCGTTATGAAATACTATGGGTTATAGGAATTCTCCTTCTAAATCGAGGATTGTTTCTATTGAAACGACAGGATTATCTATTGGGATACGAGTATCTCCTTTCCGATGCACTATTCCTTCTTCACTGCATCTCTCGCTCCCTCACATTGACGAATTAACACAGAAATTTCTTCGCTAAAATATACTATTGGTTATAAGAATTCTCCTTCTAAATCGAGGAACGTTCCTATGGAAACGACAGGATTTTCTTTTGGGATACGAGTATCTCCTTTTCGATGCACTATTCCTTCTTTACTGCATATCTCGCTCCCTCACATTGACGAATTTACACAGAAATTGCGTCGCTATGAAATACTATGGGTTATAGGAAATCTCCTTCTAAATCGAGGATCTTTTCTATGGAAACGACAGGATTATCAATTGGGATACGAGTATCTCCTTTCCGATGCACTCTTTAGTGCATCTCTCGCTCCCTCACATTGACGAATTAACACAGAAATTGCGTCGCTATGAAATACTATGGGTTACAGGAATTCTCCTACTAAATCGAGGAACGTTTCTATGGAAACGACAGGATTTTCTTTACGGATACGATTATCTCCTTTCCGATGCAGTATTCCTTTTTTACTGCATTTCTCGATCCCTCCCATTGACGAATTAACACAGAAATTGCGTCGTTATGAAATACTATGAGTTATAGGAATTTTTCTTCTAAATCGAGGATCGTTTCTATGGAAACGACAGGATTATCAATTGGGATACAAGTATCTACTTCCCGATGCACTATTCCTTCTTTACTGCATCTCTCGCTCCCTCTTATTGACGATTTAACACAGAAAATGCGGCGCTATGAATGACTATGGTTTATAGGAATTCTCGTTCTAAATCTAGGAACTTTTCTATGGAAACTACAGGATTTTCTTTTCGGATACGAGTATCTCATTTTCGATGCACTATTCTTTCTTTACTGCATCTCTCGCTCGCACACATTGACGAATTAAAACAGAAATTGCGTCGTTATGAAATACTATGGGTTATATGAATTCTCCATCTAAATCGAGGATCGTTTCTATTTAAACGACAGGATTATCAATTGGGATACGAGTATCTCCTTTTCGATGCACTATTCCTTTTTTACTGCATCTCTCACTCCCTCACATTGACGAATTTACACAGAAATTGCGTCGCTATGAAATACTATGGTGTATAGGAATTCTCCTTCTAAATCGAATAACTTTTCTATGGAAACTACAGGATTTCCTTTTGGGATACGAGTATGTCATTTGCGATGCACTATTCCTTCTTTACTGCATCACTCGCTCCGTCACATTGACGAATTAACACAGAAATTTCGTCGCTATGAAATACTATGGGGTATAGGAATTCTCCTTCTAAATCGAGGAACATTTCTATAGAATCGTCAGGATTTTCTTTAGGGATACGAGTATCTCCTTTCCGATGCACTATTCGTTCTTTACTGCTTCTCTCGCTCCCTCACATTGACGAATTAACACAGAAATTGCGTCGCTATGAAATACTAAGGTTATAAGAATTCTCCTTCCAAATCGAGGGACGTTTCTATGGAAACGACAGGATTTTCTTTTGGGATACGAGTATCTCCTTTTTGATGCACTATTCCTTCTTTACTGCATATCTCGGTCCCTCACATTGACTAATTATCACAGAAATTGCGTCGCTATGAAATACTATGGGTTATAGGAATTCTCCTTCTAAATCGAAGAACGTTTCTATGCAAACGACAGGATTTTCTTTTGGGATACGAGTATCTCCTTTCCGATGCACTATTCCTTCTTTACTGCATCTCTCGCTCCCTCACATTGACGAATTTACACAGACATTGCGTCGCTATGAAATACTATGGGTTATAGGAATTCTCCTTCTAAATCGAGGAACGTTTCTATGGAAACGACAGGACTTTCTTTTTGGGATACGATTATCTCCTTTCCGATGCACTATTCCTTCTTTACTGCATCTCTCGCTCCCTAACATTGACGAATTAACACAGAAATTGCGTCGCTATGAAATACTATGGGTTATAGGAATTCTCCTTCTAAATCGAGGAACGTTTCAATGGAAACGACAGGATTTTCTTTTGGGATACTAGTATCACCTTTCAGATGCGCTATTCCTTCGTTACTGCATCTCTCGCTCCCTCCCATTTACGAATTGACACAGAAATTGCGTCGCTATGAAACACTATGGGTTATAGGAATTCTCCTTCTAAATCGAGGAACGTTTCTATGGAAACGACAGGATTTTCTTTTGGGATACGAGTATCTCATTTTCGATGCACTATTCCTTCTTTACTGCATCTCTCGCTCCCTCACATTGACGAATTATCACAGAAATTGCGTCGCTATGAAATACTATGGGTTATAGGAACTCTCCTTCTACTTCGAGGAACGTTTCTATGGAGACGACAGGATTTACTTCTGGGATACGAGTATCTCCTTTTCGATGCACTATTCCTTCTTTACTACATCTCTCGGTCCCTCACATTGACTAATTATCACAGAAATTGCGTCGCTATGAAATACTATGGGTTATAGGAATTCTCCTTCTAAATCGAGGAACGTTTCTATGGAAACGACAGGATTTTCTTTTGGGATACGAGTATCATTTTTCCAATGCACTATTCGTTCTTTACTGCATCTCTCGCTTCCTCACATTGACGAATTAACACAGAAATTGCGTCGCTATGAAATACTATTGGTTATAGGAATTCTCCTTCTAAATCGAGGAACGTTTCCATGGAAACGACAGGATTTTCTTTTGGGATACGAGTATCTCCTTTTCGATGCACTATTCCTTCTTTACTGCATCTCTCGCTCCCTCACATTGACGAATTAACATCGAAATTGCGGCGCTATGAAATACTATGGGTTATAGGAATTCTCCTTCTAAATCGAGGACCGTTTCTATGGAAACGACAGAATTTTCTTTTGGGATACGAGTATCTCCTTTCCGATGCACTATTCCTTCTTTACTGCAACTCTCGCTCCCTCACAATGACGAATTAACACAGAAATTGCGTCGCTATGATATACTATGGGTTATAGGAATACTCCTTCTAAATCGAGGAACGTTTCTATGCAAACGACAGGATTTTCTTATGGGATACGAGTTCCTCCTTTCCGAAGCACTATTCCTTCTTTACTGCATTTCTCGCTCCCTCTTATTGACAAATTAACACAGAAATTGCGTCGCTATGAAGTACAATGGGTTATAGGAATTCTCCTTCTAAATCGAGGAACGTTTCTATGGAAACGACAGGAGTTTGTTTAGGGATACGATTATCTCCTTTCCGATGCACTGTTCCTTCTTTACTGCATCTCTCGCTCCCTAACACTGACGAATTAACAAAGAAATTGCGTCGCTATGAAATACTATGGGTTATAGGAATTCTCCTTCTAAATCGAGGAACGTTTCTATGGAAACGACAGGATTTTCTTTTGGGATACGAGTATCTCCTTTCCGACGCACTATTCCTTCTTTACTGGATCTCTCGCTCCCTCACATTTACGAATTGACACAGAAATTGCGTCGCTATGAAACACTATGGGTTATAGGAATTCTCCTTCTAAATCGAGGAACGTTTCTATGGAAGCGACAGGATTTTCTTTTGGGATACGAGTATCTCCTTTCCGAAGCACTATTCGATCTTTACTGCACCGCTCGCTCCCTCACATTGACGAATTAACACAGAAATTTCGTCGCTATGAAATACTATTGGTTATAGGAATTCTCCTTCTAAATCGATTAACGTTTCTATGGAAACGACAGGATTTTCTTTTGGGATACGAGTATCTCCTTTTCGATGCGCTATTCCTTCTTTACTGCATCTCTCACTCCCTCACATTGACGAATTTACACAGAAATTGCGTCGCTATGAAATACTATGGGTTATAGGAGTTTTGCTTCTAAATCGAGGAATGTTTGTATGGAAACTACAGGATTTTCTTTTGGGATACGAGTATCTCCTTTCCGATGCACTATTCCTTCTTTACTGTATCTCTCGCTCCTTCTTATTGACGAATTAACATAGAAATTGCGTCGCTATGGAATACTATGGGTTATAGGAATTCTCCTTGTAAATCGAGGAACGTTTCTATGTAAACGATAGGATTTCTTTTGGGATACGAATATCTCCTTTTCGATGCACTATTCCTCCTTTACAGCATCTCTCGCTCCCTCACATTGACGAATTAACACAGAAATTGCGTCGCAATGAAATACTATGGGTTATATGAATTCTCCTTCTAAATCGCGGAACGTTTCTATGGAAACGACAGGATTTTCTTTTAGGATACGATTATATCCTTTCCGATGCACTATTCCTTCTTTACTGCATCTCTCGCTCCCTAACATTGACGAATTAACACAGAAATTGCGTCGCTATGGAATACTATGGGTTATAGGAATTCTCCTTCTAAATCGAGGAACGTTTCTATGGAAACGACAGGATTTTCTTTTGGGATACGAGTATCTCCTTTTCGATGCACTATTCCTTCTTTACAGCATCTCTCGCTCCCCCACATTGACGAATTATCACAGAAATTGCGTCGCTATAAAATACTATGGGTTATAGGAATTCTCCTTCTAAATCGAGGAACTTTTCTATGGAAACGACAGGATTTTCTTTTGGGATACGAGTATCTCCTTTCCAATGCACTATTCGTTCTTTACTGCATCTCTCGCTCCCTCACATTGACGAATTAACACAGAAATTTCGTCGCTATGAAATACTATTGGTTATAGGAATTCTCCTTCTAAATCGATTAACGTTTCTATGGAAACGACAGGATTTTCTTTTGGGATACGAGTATCTCCTTTTCGATGCGCTATTCCTTCTTTACTGCATCTCTCACTCCCTCACATTGACGAATTTACACAGAAATTGCGTCGCTATGAAATACTATGTGTTATAGGAGTTTTCCTTCTAAATCGAGGAACGTTTCTATGGAAACGACAGGATTTTCTTTTGGGATACGAGTATCTCTTTTCCGATGCACTATTCCTTCTTTACTGCATCTCTCGCTCCCTCTTATTGACGAATTAACACAGAAATTGCGTCGCTATGGAATACTATGGGTTATAGTATTTCTCCTTCTAAATCGAGGAACGTTTCTATGTAAACGACAGGATTTCTTTTGGGATACGAGTATCTCCTTTTCGATGCACTATTCCTTCTTTACAGCATCTCTCGCACCCTCACATTGACGAATTAACACAGAAATTGCGTCGCCATGAAATACTAAGGGTTAAAGGAATTCTCCTTCTCAATCGAGGAACGTTTCTATGTAAACGACAGGATTTCTTTTGGGATACGAGTATCTCCTTTTCGATGCACTATTCCTTCTTTACAGCATCTCTCGCACGCTCACATTGACGAATTAACACAGAAAGTGCGTCGCAATGAAATACTATGGGTTATAGGAATTCTCCTTCTAAATCGAGTAACGTTTCTATGGAATCGACAGGATTTTCTTTAGGGATACGATTATCTCCTTTCCGATGCACTATTCCTTTTTTACTGCATCTCTCGCTCCCTCACATTAACGAATTAACACAAAAATTGCGTCGCTATGAAATACTATGGGTTATAGAAATTCTCCTTTTCAGCCGAGGAACGTTTCTATGGAAACGAGAGGATTTTCTTTTGGGATACGAGTATCTCCTTTCCGATGCACTATTCGTTCTTTACTGCATGTCTCGCTCCCTCACATTGACGAACTAACACAGAAATTGCGTCGCTATTTAGTACTATTGTTTATAGGAATTCTCCTTCTAAATCGAGGTACGTTTCTATGCAAACGTAAGAATTTTCTTTTGAGATACGAGTATCTCCTTTTCGATGCACTATTCCTTCTTTACAGAATCTCTCGCTCCCTCACATTGACGAATTAACACCGAAATTGCGTCGCTATGAAATACTATGGGTTATAGGAATTCTCCTTCTAAATCGAGGAACTTTTCTATGGAAACGACAGGATTTTCTTTTGGGATACGAGTATCTCCTTTCCGATGCGCTATTCCTTCTTTACTGCATCTCTCACTCCCTCACATTGACGAATTAACACAGAAATAGCGTCGCTATGAAATACTATGAGTTATAAGAATTCTCCTTCTAAATCGAGGAACGTTTCTATGGAAACGAGAGGATTTTTTTTGGGATACGAGTATCTCCTTTTCGATGCACTATTCCTTCTTTACTGCATCTCTCGCTCCCTCACATTGACGAGTTAACACAAAAATTGCTTCACTATGAAATACTATGGGTTATAGGAATTCCCCTTCTAAATCGAGGAACGTTTCTATGGAAACGATATGATTTTATTTTGAGACACGAGTATCTCCTTTTCGATGCACTATTCCTTCATTACTGCATCTCTCGCTCCCTCACATTGACGATTTAACACAGAAATTGCGTCGCTATGAAATACTATGGGTTATAGGAATTGTCCTTCTAAATCGAGGAACGTTTCTATGCAAACGAGAGGATTTTCTTTTGGGATACGAGTATCTCCTTTCCGATGCACTATTCCTTCTTTACTGCATCTCTCGCTCCCTCACATTGACGAATTAACACAGAAATTGCGTCGCTATGAAATACTATTGGTTATAAGAATTCTCCTTCTAAATCGAGGAACGTTTCTATGGAAACGACAGGATTTACTTTTGGGATACGAGTATCTCCTTTTCGATGCACCATTCCTTCTTTACTGCATCTCTCGCTCCCTCACATTGACGAATTTACACAGAAATAGCGTCGCTATGAAATAGTATGGGTTATAGTAATTCTCCTTCCAAATCGAGAAACATTTCTATGGAAACGACAGGATTTTCTTTAGGGATACGATTATCTCCTTTCCGATGCACTATTCCTTTTTTACTGCATCTCTCACTCCCTCACATTGACGAATTAACACAGAAATTGCGTCGTTATGAAATACTATGGGCTATAGGAATTCTCCTTCTAAATCGAGGAACATTTCTATGGAAACGACAGGATTTTCTTTTGGGATACGAGTATCTCCTTTCCGATGCACTATTCCTTCTTTACTGCATATCTCGCTCCCTCACATTGACGAATTTACACAGAAATTGCGTCGCTATGAAATACTATGGGTTATAGTAATTCTCCTTCTCAATCGAGGAACGTTTCTATAGAAACGACAGGAGTTTGTTTAGGGATACGATTATCTCCTTTCCGATGCACTAATCCTTTTTTGCTGCATCTCTCGCTCCCTCACATTGACGAATTTACACAGAAATTGGGTCGCTATCAAATACTGTGGGTTATAGGAATTCTCCTTCTAAATCGAAGATCGTTTCTATGGAAACGACAGGATTATCAATTGGGATACGAGTATCTCCTTTTCGATGCACTATTCCTTCTTCACTGCATCTCTCGCTCCCTCACATTGACGAATTAACCCAGAAATTTCTTCGCTATGAAATACTATGGGTTATAGGAATAGTCCTTCTAAATCGCGGAACATTTCTATGGAAACGACAGGATTTTCTTTTGGGATATGAGTATCTCCTTTCCGATGCACTATTCGTTCTTGACTGCATCTCTCGCTCCCTCACATTGACGAATTAAAACAGAAATTGCGTCGCTATGAAATAATATTGGTTATAAGATTTCTCCATCTAAATCGAGGAACGTTTCTATGGAAACGACAGGAATCCCTTTTGGGATACGCGTATCTCCTTTTCGATGCACTATTCCTTCTTTACTGCATATCTCGCTCCCTCACATTGACGAATTTACACAGAAATTGCGTCGCTATGAAATACTATGGGTTATAGGAATTCTCCCTCTAATTCGAGGAACGTTTCTATGGAAACGACAGGATTTTCTTTAGGGATACGATTATCTCCTTTTCGATGCAGTATTCCTTCTTTACTGCATCTCTCGCTCCCTCTTGTTGACGATTTAACACAGAAAATGCGGCGCTATGAAATACTATGGTTTAAAGGAATTCTCCTTCTAAATCTAGGAACTTTTCTATGGAAACTACAGGATTTTCTTTTATGATACGAGTATCTCATTTTCGATGCACTATTCCTTCTTTACTGCATCTCTCGCTCCCTCACATTGACGAATTAACACAGAAATTTCGTCGCTATGAAATACTATGGGGTATAGGAAATCTCCTTCTAAATCGAGGAACATTTCTATGGAAACGACAGGATTTTCTTTAGGGATACGAGTATCTCCTTTCCGATGCACTATTCGTTCTTTACTACTTCTCTCGCTCCCTCACATTGACGAATAAACACAGAAATTGCGTCGCTATGAAATACTATTGGTTATAAGAATTCTCCTTCTAAATCGAGGAACGTTTCTATGGAAACGACAGGATTTTCTTTTGGGATACGAGTATCTACTTTTTGATGCACTATTCGTTCTTTACTGCATATCTCGCTCCCTCACATTGACGAATTTACACAGAAATTGCGTCCCTATGAAATACTATGGGTTATAGTAATTCTCCTTCTAAATCGAGGAACGTTTCTATAGAAACGACAGGATTTTCTTTAGGGATACGATTATCTCCTTTCCGATGCACTATTCCTTCTTTACTGCATCTCTCGCTCCCTCACATTGACGAATTAACACAGAAATTGCGTCGTTATGAAATACTATGGGTTATATGAATTCTCCTTCTAAATCGAGGATCGTTTTTATTTAAACGACAGGATTATCAATTGGGATACGAGTATCTCCTTTTCGATGCACTATTCCTTCTTTACTGCATATCTCGCTCCCTCACATTGACGAATTTACAGAGAAATTGCGTCGCTATGAAATACTATGGGTTATAGTATTTCTCCTTCTAAATCGAGGAACGTTTCTATAGAAACGACAGGATTTTCTTTAGGGATACGATTATCTCCTTTCCGATGCACTATTCCTTCTTTACTGCATCTCTCGCTCCCTCACTTTGACGAATTAACACAGAAATTGCGTCGCTATGGAATACTATGGGTTATTGGAATTCTCCTTCTAAATCGAGGAACGTTTCTATGTAAACGACAGGATTTCTTTTGGGATACGAGTATCTCCTTTTCGATACACTATTCCTTCTTTACAGCATCTCTCGCCCCCTCACATTGACGAATTAACACAGAAATTGCGTCGCCATGAAATACTAAGGGTTAAAGGAATTCTCCTTCTCAATCGAGGAACGTTTCTATGTAAACGACAGGATTTCTTTTGGGATACGAGTTTCTCCTTTTCGATGCACTATTCCTTCTTTACAGCATCTCTCGCACGCTCACATTGACGAATTAACACAGAAAGTGCGTCGCAATGAAATACTATGGGTTATAGGAATTCTCCTTCTAAATCGAGTAACGTTTCTATGGAATCGACAGGATTTTCTTTAGGGATACGATTATCTCCTTTCCGATGCACTATTCCTTTTTTACTGCATCTCTCGCTCCCTCACATTAACGAATTAACACAAAAATTGCGTCGCTATGAAATACTATGGGTTATAGGAATTCTCCTTTTCAGCCGAGGAACGTTTCTATGGAAACGACAGGATTTTCTTTTGGGATACGAGTATCTCCTTTCCGATGCACTATTCGTTCTTTACTGCATCTCTCGCTCCCTCACATTGACGAACTAACACAGGAATTGCGTCGCTATTTAATACTATTGATTATAGGAATTCTCCTTCTAAATCGAGGAACGTTTCTATGGAAACGTCAGGATTTTCTTTTGAGATACGAGTATCTCCTTTTCGATGCACTATTCCTTCTTTACAGAATCTCTCGCTCCCTCACATTGACGAATTAACACCGAAATTGCGTCGCTATGAAATACTATGGGTTATAGGAATTCTCCTTCTAAATCGAGGAACTTTTCTATGGAAATGACAGGATTTTCTTTTGGGATACGAGTATCTCCTTTCCGATGCGCTATTCCTTCTTTACTGCATCTCTCACTCCCTCACATTAACGAATTAACACAGAAATAGCGTCGCTATGAAATACTATGGGTTATAAGAATTCTCCTCCTAAATCGAGGAACGTTTCTATGGAAACGAGAGGATTTTTTTTGGGATACGAGTATCTCCTTTTCGATGCACTATTCCTTCTTTACTGCATCTCTCGCTCCCTCACATTGACGAGTTAACACAAAAATTGCTTCGCTATGAAATACTATGGGTTATAGTAATTCTCCTTCTCAATCGAGGAACGTTTCTATAGAAACGACAGGAGTTTGTTTAGGGATACGATTATCTCCTTTCCGATGCACTAATCCTTTTTTGCTGCATCTCTCGCTCCCTCACATTGACGAATTTACACAGAAATTGGGTCGCTATGAAATACTGTGGGTTATAGGAATTCTCCTTCTAAATCGAGGATCGTTTCTATGGAAACGACAGGATTATCAATTGGGATACGAGTATCTCCTTTCCGATGCACTATTCCTTCTTCACTGCATCTCTCGCTCCCTCACATTGACGAATTAACCCAGAAATTTCTTCGCTATGAAATACTATGGGTTATAGGAATAGTCCTTCTAAATCACGGAACATTTCTATGGAAACGACAGGATTTTCTTTTGGGATACGAGTATCTCCTTTCCGATGCACTATTCGTTCTTTACTGCATCTCTCGCTCCCTCACATTGACGAATTAAAACAGAAATTGCGTCGCTATGAAATACTATTGGTTATAAGAATTCTCCATCTAAATCGAGGAACGTTTCTATGGAAACGACAGGATTTCCTTTTGGGATACGCGTATCTCCTTTTCGATGCACTATTCCTTCTTTACTGCATATCTCGCTCCCTCTCATTGACGAATTTACACAGAAATTGCGTCGCTATGAAATACTATGGGTTATAGGAATTCTCCCTCTAATTCGAGGAACGTTTCTATGGAAACGACAGGATTTTCTTTAGGGATACGATTATCTCCTTTTCGATGCAGTATTCCTTCTTTACTGCATCTCTCGCTCCCTCACATTGACGAACTAACACAGGAATTGCGTCGCTATTTAATACTATTGATTATAGGAATTCTCCTTCTAAATCGAGGAACGTTTCTATGGAAACGTCAGGATTTTCTTTTGAGATACGAGTATCTCCTTTTCGATGCACTATTCCTTCTTTACAGAATCTCTCGCTCCCTCACATTGACGAATTAACACCGAAATTGCGTCGCTATGAATCACTATGGGTTATAGGAATTCTCCTTCTAAATCGAGGAACTTTTCTATGGAAACGACAGGATTTTCTTTTGGGATACGATTATCTCCTTTCCGATGCGCTATTCCTTCTTTACTGCATCTCTCACTCCCTCACATTAACGAATTAACACAGAAATAGCGTCGCTATGAAATACTATGGGTTATAAGAATTCTCCTTCTAAATCGAGGAACGTTTCTATGGAAACGAGAGGATTTTTTTTGGGATACGAGTATCTCCTTTTCGATGCACTATTCCTTCTTTACTGCATCTCTCGCTCCCTCACATAGACGAGTTAATACAAAAATTGCTTCGCTATGAAATACTATGGGTTATAGTAATTCTCCTTCTCAATCGAGGAACGTTTCTATAGAAACGACAGGAGTTTGTTTAGGGATACGATTAACTCCTTTCCGATGCACTAATCCTTTTTTGCTGCATCACTCGCTCCCTCACATTGACGAATTTACACAGAAATTGGGTCGCTATGAAATACTGTGGGTTATAGGAATTCTCCTTCTAAATCGAGGATCGTTTCTATGGAAACGACAGGATTATCAATTGGGATACGAGTATCTCCTTTCCGATGCACTATTCCTACTTCACTGCATCTCTCGCTCCCTCACATTGACGAATTAACCCAGAAATTTCTTCGCTATGAAATACTATGGGTTATAGGAATAGTCCTTCTAAATCGCGGAACATTTCAATGGAAACGACAGGATTTTCTTTTGGGATACGAGTATCTCCTTTCCGATGCACTATTCGTTCTTTACTGCATCTCTCGCTCCCTCACATTGACGAATTAAAACAGAAATTGCGTCGCTATGAAATACTATTGGTTATAAGAATTCTCCATCTAAATCGAGGAACGTTTCTATGGAAACGACAGGATTTCCTTTTGGGATACGCGTATCTCCTTTTCGATGCAATAATCCTTCTTTACTGCATATCTCGCTCCCTCACATTGACGAATTTACACAGAAATTGCGTCGCTATGAAATACTATGGGTTATAGGAATTCTCCCTCTAATTCGAGGAACGTTTCTATGGAAACGACAGGATTTTCTTTAGGGATACGATTATCTCCTTTTCGATGCAGTATTCCTTCTTTACTGCATCTCTCGCTCCCTCTTGTTGACGATTTAACACAGAAAATGCGGCGCTATGAAATACTATGGTTTATAGGAATTCTCCTTCTAAATCTAGGAACTTTTCTATGGAAACTACAGGATTTTCTTTTATGATACGAGTATCTCATTTTCGATGCACTATTCCTTCTTTACTGCATCTCTCGCTCCCTCACATTGACGAATTAACACAGAAATTTCGTCGCTATGAAATACTATGGGGTATAGGAAATCTCCTTCTAAATCGAGGAACATTTCTATGGAAACGACAGGATTTTCTTTAGGGATACGAGTATCTCCTTTCCGATGCACTATTCGTTCTTTACTACTTCTCTCGCTACCTCACATTGACGAATTAACACAGAAATTGCGTCGCTATGAAATACTATTGGTTATAAGAATTCTCCTTCTAAATCGAGGAACGTTTCTATGGAAACGACAGGATTTTCTTTTGGGATACGAGTATCTACTTTTTGATGCACTATTCGTTCTTTACTGCATATCTCGCTCCCTCACATTGACGAATTTACACAGAAATTGCGTCGCTATGAAATACTATGGGTTATAGTAATTCTCCTTCTAAATCGAGGATCGTTTTTATTTAAACGACAGGATTATCAATTGGGATACGAGTATCTCCTTTTCGATGCACTATTCCTTCTTTACTGCATATCTCGCTCCCTCACATTGACGAATTTACAAAGAAATTGCGTCGCTATGAAATACTATGGGTTATAGTATTTCTCCTTCTAAATCGAGGAACGTTTCTATAGAAACGACAGGAGTTTCTTTAGGGATACGATTATCTCCTTTCCGATGCACTATTCCTTCTTTACTGCATCTCTCGCTCCCTCACATTGACGAATTAACACAGAAATTGCGTCGCTATGGAATACTATGGGTTATTGGAATTCTCCTTCTAAATCGAGGAACGTTTCTATGTAAACGACAGGATTTCTTTTGGGATACGAGTATCTCCTTTTCGATGCACTATTCCTTCTTTACAGCATCTCTCGCCCCCTCACATTGACGAATTAACACAGAAATTGCGTCGCAATGAAATACTATGGGTTATAGGAATTCTCCTTCTAAATCGAGTAACGTTTCTATGGAATCGACATGATTTTCTTTAGGGATACGATTATCTCCTTTCCGATGCACTATTCCTTTTTTACTGCATCTCTCGCTCCCTCACATTAACGAATTAACACAAAAATTGCGTCGCTATGAAATACTATGGGTTATAGGAATTCTCCTTTTCAGCCGAGGAACGTTTCTATGGAAACGACAGGATTTTCTTTTGGGATACGAGTATCTCCTTTCCGATGCACTATTCGTTCTTTACTGCATCTCTCGCTCCCTCACATTGACGAACTAACACAGGAATTGCGTCGCTATTTAATACTATTGATTATAGGAATCTCCTTCTAAATCTATGGAAACGACAGGATTTTGTTTTGGGATACGAGTATCTCCTTTCCGATGCACTATTCGTTCTTTACTGCATCTCTCGCTCCCTCACATTGACGAACTAGCACAGGAATTGCGTCGCTATTTAATACTATTGATTATAGGAATTCTCCTTCTAAATCGAGGAACATTTCTATGGAAACGACAGGATTTTCTTTTGGGATACGAGTATCTCTTTTCCGATGAACTATTCCTTCTTTACTGCATCTCTCGCTCCCTCACATTGACGAATTAACACAGAAATTGCGTCGCTATGAAATACTATTGGTTATAAGAATTCTCCTTCTAAATCGAGGAACGTTTCTATGGAAACGACAGGATTTTCTTTTGGGATACGAGTATCTCCTTTTCGATGCACTATTCCTTTTTTACTGCATATCTCGCTCCCTCACATTGACGAATTTACACAAAAATTGCGTCGCTATGAAATACTATGGGTTATAGTAATTCTCCTTCTAAATCGAGGAACTTTTCTATGGAAACGACAGGATTTTCTTTAGGGATACGATTGTCTCCTTTCCGATGCACTATTCCTTTTTTACTGCATCTCTCGCTCCCTCACATTGACGAATTAACACAGAAATTGCGTCGTTATGAAATACTATGGGCTATAGGAATTCTCCTTCTAAATCGAGGAACGTTTCTATGGAAACGATAGGATTTTATTTTGAGACACGAGTATCTCCTTTTCGATGCACTATTCCTTCTTTACTGCATCTCTCGCTCCCTCACATTGACGAATCAACACAGAAATTGCGTCGCTATGAAATACTATTGGTTATAAGAATTCTCCTTCTAAATCGAGGAATGTTTCTATTGAGACCACAGGATTTTCTTTAGTGATACTATTATCTCCTTTCCGATGCACTATTCCTTTTTTACTGCATCTCTCGCTCCCTCACATTGACGAATTAACACAGAAATTGCGTCGTTATGAAAAACTATGGGTTATAGGAATTCTCCTTCTAAATCGAGGATCGTTTCTATGGAAACGACAGGATTATCAATTGGGATACGAGTATCTCCTGTCCGTTGCACTATTCATTCTTTACTGCATCTCTCGCTCCCTCTTATTGACGAATTAACACAGAAAATGCGGCGCTATGAAATAGTATGGTTTGTAGGTATTCTCCTTCTAAATCAAGGAACTTTTCTATGGAAACTACAGGATTTCCTTTTGGGATACGAGTATCTACTTTTTGATGCACTATTCGTTCTTTACTACTTCTCTCGCTCCCTCACATTGACGAATTGACACAGAAATTTCGTCGCTATGAAATACTATGGGGTATAGGAAATCTCCTTCTAAATCGAGGAACATTTCTATGGAAACGACAGGATTTTCTTTAGGGATACGAGTATCTCCTTTCCGATGCACTATTCGTTCTTTACTACTTCTCTCGCTCCCTCACATTGACGAATAAACACAGAAATTGCGTCGCTATGAAATACTATTGGTTATAAGAATTCTCCTTCTAAATCGAGGAACGTTTCAATGGAAACGACAGGATTTTCTTTTGGGATACGAGTATCTACTTTTTGATGCACTATTCGTTCTTTACTGCATATCTCGCTCCCTCACATTGACGAATTTACACAGAAATTGCGTCCCTATGAAATACTATGGGTTATAGTAATTCTCCTTCTAAATCGAGGAACGTTTCTATAGAAACGACAGGATTTTCTTTAGGGATACGATTATCTCCTTTCCGATGCACTATTCCTTCTTTACTGCATCTCTCGCTCCCTCACATTGACGAATTAACACAGAAATTGCGTCGTTATGAAATACTATGGGTTATATGAATTCTCCTTCTAAATCGAGGATCGTTTTTATTTAAACGACAGGATTATCAATTGGGATACGAGTATCTCCTTTTCGATGCACTATTCCTTCTTTACTGCATATCTCGCTCCCTCACAATGACGAATTTACAGAGAAATTGCGTCGCTATGAAATACTATGGGTTATAGTATTTCTCCTTCTAAATCGAGGAACGTTTCTATAGAAACGACAGGATTTTCTTTAGGGATACGATTATCTCCTTTCCGATGCACTATTCCTTCTTTACTGCATCTCTCGCTCCCTCACATTGACGAATTAACACAAAAATTGCGTCGCTATGGAATACTATGGGTTATTGGAATTCTCCTTCTAAATCGAGGAACGTTTCTATGTAAACGACAGGATTTCTTTTGGGATACGAGTATCTCCTTTTCGATACACTATTCCTTCTTTACAGCATCTCTCGCCCCCTCACATTGACGAATTAACACAGAAATTGCGTCGCCATGAAATACTAAGGGTTAAAGGAATTCTCCTTCTCAATCGAGGAACGTTTCTATGTAAACGACAGGATTTCTTTTGGGATACGAGTTTCTCCTTTTCGATGCACTATTCCTTCTTTACAGCATCTCTCGCACGCTCACATTGACGAATTAACACAGAAAGTGCGTCGCAATGAAATACTATGGGTTATAGGAATTCTCCTTCTAAATCGAGTAACGTTTCTATGGAATCGACAGGATTTTCTTTAGGGATACGATTATCTCCTTTCCGATGCACTATTCCTTTTTTACTGCATCTCTCGCTCCCTCACATTAACGAATTAACACAAAAATTGCGTCGCTATGAAATACTATGGGTTATAGGAATTCTCCTTTTCAGCCGAGGAACGTTTCTATGGAAACGACAGGATTTTCTTTTGGGATACGAGTATCTCCTTTCCGATGCACTATTGCTTCTTTACTGCATCTCTCGCTCCCTCTTATTGACGATGTAACACAGAATATGCGGCGCAATGAATGACTATGGTTTATAGGAATTCTCGTTCTAAATCTAGGAACTTTTCAATGGAAACTACAGGATTTTCTTTTGGGATACGAGTATCTCATTTTCGATGCACTATTCCTTCTTTACTGCATCTCTCGCTCCCTCACATTGACGAATTATCACAGAAATTTCGTCGCTATGAAATACTATTGGTTATAGGAATTCTCCTTCTAAATCGAGGAACTTTTCTATGGAAATGACAGGATTTTCTTTTGGGATACGAGTATCTCCTTTCCGATGCGCTATTCCTTCTTTACTGCATCTCTCACTCCCTCACATTAACGAATTAACACAGAAATAGCGTCGCTATGAAATACTATGGGTTATAAGAATTCTCCTCCTAAATCGAGGAACGTTTCTATGGAAACGAGAGGATTTTTTTTGGGATACGAGTATCTCCTTTTCGATGCACTATTCCTTCTTTACTGCATCTCTCGCTCCCTCACATTGACGAGTTAACACAAAAATTGCTTCGCTATGAAATACTATGGGTTATAGTAATTCTCCTTCTCAATCGAGGAACGTTTCTATAGAAACGACAGGAGTTTGTTTAGGGATACGATTATCTCCTTTCCGATGCACTAATCCTTTTTTGCTGCATCTCTCGCTCCCTCACATTGACGAATTTACACAGAAATTGGGTCGCTATGAAATACTGTGGGTTATAGGAATTCTCCTTCTAAATCGAGGATCGTTTCTATGGAAACGACATGATTATCAATTGGGATACGAGTATCTCCTTTCCGATGCACTATTCCTTCTTCACTGCATCTCTCGCTCCCTCACATTGACGAATTAACCCAGAAATTTCTTCGCTATGAAATACTATGGGTTATAGGAATAGTCCTTCTAAATCGCGGAACATTTCTATGGAAACGACAGGATTTTCTTTTGGGATACGAGTATCTCCTTTCCGATGCACTATTCGTTCTTTACTGCATCTCTCGCTCCCTCACATTGACGAATTAAAACAGAAATTGCGTCGCTATGAAATACTATTGGTTATAAGAATTCTCCATCTAAATCGAGGAACGTTTCTATGGAAACGACAGGATTTCCTTTTGGGATACGCGTATCTCCTTTTCGATGCACTATTCCTTCTTTACTGCATATCTCGCTCCCTCTCATTGACGAATTTACACAGAAATTGCGTCGCTATGAAATACTATGGGTTATAGGAATTCTCCCTCTAATTCGAGGAACGTTTCTATGGAAACGACAGGATTTTCTTTAGGGATACGATTATCTCCTTTTCGATGCAGTATTCCTTCTTTACTGCATCTCTCGCTCCCTCACATTGACGAACTAACACAGGAATTGCGTCGCTATTTAATACTATTGATTATAGGAATTCTCCTTCTAAATCGAGGAACGTTTCTATGGAAACGTCAGGATTTTCTTTTGAGATACGAGTATCTCCTTTTCGATGCACTATTCCTTCTTTACAGAATCTCTCGCTCCCTCACATTGACGAATTAACACCGAAATTGCGTCGCTATGAATCACTATGGGTTATAGGAATTCTCCTTCTAAATCGAGGAACTTTTCTATGGAAACGACAGGATTTTCTTTTGGGATACGAGTATCTCCTTTCCGATGCGCTATTCCTTCTTTACTGCATCTCTCACTCCCTCACATTAACGAATTAACACAGAAATAGCGTCGCTATGAAATACTATGGGTTATAAGAATTCTCCTTCTAAATCGAGGAACGTTTCTATGGAAACGAGAGGATTTTTTTTGGGATACGAGTATCTCCTTTTCGATGCACTATTCCTTCTTTACTGCATCTCTCGCTCCCTCACATAGACGAGTTAACACAAAAATTGCTTCGCTATGAATTACTATGGGTTATAGTAATTCTCCTTCTCAATCGAGGAACGTTTCTATAGAAACGACAGGAGTTTGTTTAGGGATACGATTATCTCCTTTCCGATGCACTAATCCTTTTTTGCTGCATCTCTCGCTCCCTCACATTGACGAATTTACACAGAAATTGGGTCGCTATGAAATACTGTGGGTTATAGGAATTCTCCTTCTAAATCGAGGATCGTTTCTATGGAAACGACAGGATTATCAATTGGGATACGAGTATCTCCTTTCCGATGCACTATTCCTACTTCACTGCATCTCTCGCTCCCTCACATTGACGAATTAACCCAGAAATTTCTTCGCTATGAAATACTATGGGTTATAGGAATAGTCCTTCTAAATCGCGGAACATTTCTATGGAAACGACAGGATTTTCTTTTGGGATACGAGTATCTCCTTTCCGATGCACTATTCGTTCTTTACTGCATCTCTCGATCCCTCACATTGACGAATTAAAACAGAAATTGCGTCGCTATGAAATACTATTGGTTATAAGAATTCTCCATCTAAATCGAGGAACGTTTCTATGGAAACGACAGGATTTCCTTTTGGGATACGCGTATCTCCTTTTCGATGCACTATTCCTTCTTTACTGCATATCTCGCTCCCTCACATTGACGAATTTACACAGAAATTGCGTCGCTATGAAATACTATGGGTTATAGGAATTCTCCCTCTAATTCGAGGAACGTTTCTATGGAAACGACAGGATTTTCTTTAGGGATACGATTATCTCCTTTTCGATGCAGTATTCCTTCTTTACTGCATCTCTCGCTCCCTCTTGTTGACGATTTAACACAGAAAATGCGGCGCTATGAAATACTATGGTTTATAGGAATTCTCCTTCTAAATCTAGGAACTTTTCTATGGAAACTACAGGATTTTCTTTTATGATACGAGTATCTCATTTTCGATGCACTATTCCTTCTTTACTGCATCTCTCGCTCCCTCACATTGACGAATTAACACAGAAATTTCGTCGCTATGAAATACTATGGGGTATAGGAAATCTCCTTCTAAATCGAGGAACATTTCTATGGAAACGACAGGATTTTCTTTAGGGATACGAGTATCTCCTTTCCGATGCACTATTCGTTCTTTACTACTTCTCTCGCTACCTCACATTGACGAATTAACACAGAAATTGCGTCGCTATGAAATACTATTGGTTATAAGAATTCTCCGTCTAAATCGAGGAACGTTTCTATGGAAACGACAGGATTTTCTTTTGGGATACGAGTATCTACTTTTTGATGCACTATTCGTTCTTTACTGCATATCTCGCTCCCTCACATTGACGAATTTACACAGAAATTGCGTCCCTATGAAACACTATGGGTTATAGTATTTCTCCTTCTAAATCGAGGAACGTTTCTATAGAAACGACAGGAGTTTCTTTAGGGATACGATTATCTCCTTTCCGATGCACTATTCCTTCTTTACTGCATCTCTCGCTCCCTCACATTGACGAATTAACACAGAAATTGCGTCGCTATGGAATACTATGGGTTATTGGAATTCTCCTTCTAAATCGAGGAACGTTTCTATGTAAACGACAGGATTTCTTTTGGGATACGAGTATCTCCTTTTCGATGCACTATTCCTTCTTTACAGCATCTCTCGCCCTCTCACATTGACGAATTAACACAGAAATTGCGTCGCAATGAAATACTATGGGTTATAGGAATTCTCCTTCTAAATCGAGTAACGTTTCTATGGAATCGACATGATTTTCTTTAGGGATACGATTATCTCCTTTCCGATGCACTATTCCTTTTTTACTGCATCTCTCGCTCCCTCACATTAACGAATTAACACAAAAATTGCGTCGCTATGAAATACTATGGGTTATAGGAATTCTCCTTTTCAGCCGAGGAACGTTTCTATGGAAACGACAGGATTTTCTTTTGGGATACGAGTATCTCCTTTCCGATGCACTATTCGTTCTTTACTGCATCTCTCGCTCCCTCACATTGACGAACTAACACAGGAATTGCGTCGCTATTTAA
This sequence comes from Schistocerca cancellata, assembly GCF_023864275.1. Classification (NCBI taxonomy): domain Eukaryota; kingdom Metazoa; phylum Arthropoda; class Insecta; order Orthoptera; family Acrididae; genus Schistocerca; species Schistocerca cancellata. The sequence goes on from NC_064636.1 coordinate 158,911,983, forward strand.
TACTATTGATTATAGGAATTCTCCTTCTAAATCTATGGAAACGACAGGATTTTCTTTTGGGATACGAGTATCTCCTTTCCGATGCACTATTCGTTCTTTACTGCATCTCTCGCTCCCTCACATTGACGAACTAACACAGGAATTGCGTCGCTATTTAATACTATTGATTATAGGAATTCTCCTTCTAAATCTATGGAAACGACAGGATTTTCTTTTGAGATACGAGTAACTCCTTTTCGATGCACTATTCCTTCTTTACAGAATCTCTCGCTCCATCACATTGACGAATTAACACCGAAATTGCGTCGCTATGAAATACTATGGGTTATAGGAATTCTCCTTCTAAATCGAGGAATTTTTCTATGGAAACGACAGGATTTTCTTTTGGGATACGAGTATCTCCTTTCCGATGCGCTATTCCTTCTTTACTGCATCTCTCACTCCCTCACATTAACGAATTAACGCAGAAATAGCGTCGCTATGAAATACTATGGGTTATAAGAATTCTCCTTCTAAATCGAGGAACGTTTCTATGGAAACGAGAGGATTTTTTTTGGGATACGAGTATCTCCTTTTCGATGCACTATTCCTTCTTTACTGCATCTCTCGCTCCCTCACATTGACGAGTTAACACAAAAATTGCTTCGCTATGAAATACTATGGGTTATAGGAATTCTCCTTCTAAATCGAGGAACGTTTCTATGGAAACGATAGGATTTTGTTTTGAGACACGAGTATCTCCTTTTCGATGCACTATTCCTTCATTACTGCATCTCTCGGTCCCTCACATTGTCGATTTAACACAGAAATTGCGTCGCTATGAAATACTATGGGTTATAGGAATTGTCCTTCTAAATCGAGGAACGTTTCTATGCAAACGAGAGGATTTTCTTTTGGGATACGAGTATCTCCTTTCCGATGCACTATTCCTTTTTTACTGCATCTCTCGCTCCCTCACATTGACGAATTAACGTTGAAATTGCGTCGTTATGAAATACTATGGGTTATAGGAATTCTCCTTCTAAATCGAGGATCGTTTCTATGGAAACGACAGGATTATCAATTGGGTACGAGTATCTCCTTTCCGTTGCACTATTCCTCCTTTACTGCATCTCTCGCTCCCTCTTAGTAACGAATTAACACAGAAAATGCGGCGCTATGAAATACTATGGTTTATAGGCATTCTCCTTCTAAATCGAGGAACTTTTCTATGGAAACTACAGGATTTTCTTTTGGGTTACGATTATCTCATTTTCGATGCACTATTCCTTCTTTACTGCATCTCTCGCTCCCTCACATTGACGAATTTACACAGAAATAGCGTCGCTATGAAATACTATGGGTTATGGTAATTCTCCTTCTACATCGAGAAACATTTCTATGGAAACGACAGGATTTTCTTTAGGGATACGATTGTCTCCTTTCCGATGCACTATTCCTTTTTTACTGCATCTCTCGCTCCCTCACATTGACGAATTAACACAGAAATTGCGTCGTTATGAAATACTATGGGCTATAGGAATTCTCCTTCTAAATCGAGGAACATTTCTATGGAAACGACAGGATTTTCTTTAGGGATACGAGTATCTCTTTTCCGATGCACTATTCCTTTTTAATGCATCTCTCGCTCCCTCTTATTGACGAATTAACACAGAAAATGCGGCGCTATGAAATACTATGGTTTATAGGCATTCTCCTTCTAAATCGAGGAACGTTTCTATAGAAACGACAGGATTTTCTTTAGGGTTACGATTATCTCCTTTCCGATGCACTATTCGCTCTTTGCTGCATCTCTCGCTCCCTCACATTGACGAATTAACACAGAAATTGCGTCGTTATGGAATACTATGGGTTATATGAATTCTCCTTCTAAATCGAGGATCGTTTCTATTTAAACGACAGGATTATCAATTGGGATACGAGTATCTCCTATTCGATGCACTATTCCTTCTTTACTGCATCTCGCGCTCCCTCACATTGACGAGTTAACACAAAAATTGCTTCGCTATGAAATACTATGGGTTATAGGAATTCTCCTTCTAAATCGAGGAACGTTTCTATGGAAACGATAGGATTTTATTTTGAGACACGAGTATCTCCTTAGCGTCGTTATGAAAAACTATGGGTTATAGGAATTCTCCTTCTAAATCGAGGATCGTTTCTATGGAAACGACAGGATTATCAATTGGGATACGAGTATCTCCTTTCCGTTGCACTATTCATTCTTTACTGCATCTCTCGCTCCCTCTTATTGACGAATTAACACAGAAAATGGGGCGCTATGAAATAGTATGGTTTATAGGTATTCTCCTTCTAAATCAAGGAACTTTTCTATAGAAACTACAGGATTTCCTTTTGGGATACGAGTATGTCCTTTTCGATGCACTATTCCTTCTTTATTGCATCTCTCGCTCCCTCACATTGACGAATTAACACAGAAATTGCGTCGCTATGAAATACTATGGGTTATAGTAATTCTCCTTCTCAATCGAGGAACGTTTCTATAGAAACGACAGGAGTTTGTTTAGGGATACGATTATCTCCTTTCCGATGCACTATTCCTTCTTCACTGCATCTCTCGCTCCCTCACATTGACGAATTAACCCAGAAATTTCTTCGCTATGAAATACTATGGGTTATAGGAATTGTCCTTCTAAATCGCGGAACATTTCTATGGAAACGCCAGGATTTTCTTTTGGGATACGAGTATCTCCTTTCCGATGCACTATTCGTTCTTTACTGCATCTCTCGCTCCCTCACATTGACGAATTAAAACAGAAATTGCGTCGCTATGAAATACTATTGGTTATAAGAATTCTCCATCTAAATCGAGGAACGTTTCTATGGAAACGACAGGATTTCCTTTTGGGATACGCGTATCTCCTTTTCGATGCACTATTCCTTCTTTACTGCATATCTCGCTCCCTCACATTGACGAATTTACACAGAAATTGCGTCGCTATGAAATACTATGGGTTACAGGAATTCTCCCTCTAATTCGTGGAACGTTTCTATGGAAACGACAGGATTTTCTTTAGGGATACGATTATCACCTTTTCGATGCAGTATTCCTTCTTTACTGCATTTCTCGCTCCCTCTTGTTGACGATTTAACACAGAAAATGCGGCGCTATGAAATACTATGGTTTATAGGAATTCTCCTTCTAAATCTAGGAACTTTTCTATGGAAACTGCAGGATTTTCTTTTGGGATACGAGTATCTCATTTTCGATGCACTATTCCTTCTTTACTGCATCTCTCGCTCCCTCACATTGACGAATTAACACAGAAATTTCGTCGCTATGAAATACTATGGGGTAAAGGAATTCTCCTTCTACATCGAGGAACATTTCTATGGAAACGACAGGATTTTCTTTAGGGATACGAGTATCTCCTTTCCGATGCACTATTCGTTCTTTACTACTTCTCTCGCTCCCTCACATTGACGAATTAACACAGAAATTGCGTCGCTATGAAATACTATTGGTTATAAGAATTCTCCTTCTAAATCGAGGAACGTTTCTATGGAAACGACAGGATTTTCTTTTGGGATACGAGTATCTACTTTTTATGCACTATTCGTTCTTTACTGCATATCTCGCTCCCTCACATTGACGAATTTACACAGAAATTGCGTCCCTATGAAATACTATGGGTTATAGTAATTCTCCTTCTAAATCGAGGAACGTTTCTATAGAAACGACAGGATTTTCTTTAGGGATACGATTATCTCCTTTCCGATGCACTATTCCTTCTTTACTGCATCTCTCGCTCCCTCACATTGACGAATTAACACAGAAATTGCGTCGTTATGAAATACTATGGGTTATATGAATTCTCCTTCTAAATCGAGGATCGTTTCTATTTAAACGACAGGATTATCAATTGGGATACGAGTATCTCCTTTCCGATGCACTCTTTACTGCATCTCTCGCTCCCTCACATTGACGAATTAACACAGAAATTGCGTCGCTATGAAATACTATGGTTTATTGGAATTCTCCTTCTAAATCTAGGAACTTTTCTATGGAAACTACAGGATTTTCTATTGGGATACGAGTATCTCATTTTCGATGCACTATTCGAACTTTACTGCTTCTCTCGCTTCCTCACATTGACGAATTTACACAGAAATTGCGTCGCTATGAAATACTTTGGGTTACAGTAATTCTCCTTCTAAATCAAGGAACGTTGCTATAGAAACGACAGGATTTTCTTTAGGGATACGATTATCTTCTTTCAGATGCACTATTCCTTTTTTACTGCATCTCTCGCTCCCTCACATTAACGAATTAACACATAAATTGCGTCGTTATGAAATACTATGGGTTATAGGAATTCTCCTTCTAAATCGAGGGTCGTTTCTATTGAAACGACAGGATTATCAATTGGGATACGAGTATCTCCTTTCCGATGCACTCTTTACTGCATCTCTCGCTCCCTCACATTGACGAATTAACACAGAAATTGCGTCGCTATGAAATACTATGGGTTATAGGAATTCTTCTTCTAAATCGAGCATCGTTTCTATGGAAACGACAGTATTATCAATTGGGATACAAGTATCTCCTTTCCGATGCACTATTGCTTCTTTACTGCATCTCTCGCTCCCTCTTATTGACGATGTAACACAGAATATGCGGCGCAATGAATGACTATGGTTTATAGGAATTCTCGTTCTAAATCTAGGAACTTTTCAATGGAAACTACAGGATTTTCTTTTGGGATACGAGTATCTCATTTTCGATGCACTATTCCTTCTTTACTGCATCTCTCGCTCCCTCACATTGACGAATTATCACAGAAATTTCGTCGCTATGAAATACTATGGGTTATGGGGATTCTCCTTCTAAATCGGGGAACATTTCTATTTAAACGACAGGATTTTCTTTAGGTATACGAGTATCTCCATTCCGATGCACTATTCGTTCTTTACTGCATCTCTCGCTCCCTCACATTGACGAATTAACACAGAAATTGCGTCGCTATGAAATACTATGGGTTATAAGAATTCTCCTTCTAAATCGAGGAACGTTTCTATGGAAACGACAGGATTTTCTTTTGGGATACGAGTATCTCCTTTTCGATGCACTATTCCTTCTTTACTGCATATCTCGCTCCCTCAGATTGACGATTTACACAGAAATTGCGTCGCTATGAAATACTATGGGTTATAGGAATTCTCCTTCTAAATCGAGGAACGTTTCTATGGAAACGACAGGATTTTCTTTAGGGATACGATTATCTCCTTTTCGATGCACTATTCCTTTTTTACTGCATCTCTCGCTCCCTCACATTAACGAATTAACACAAAAATTGCGTCGCTATGAAATACTATGGGTTATTGGAATTCTCCTTCTCAGCCGAGGAACGTTTCTATGGAAACGACAGGATTTTCTTTTGGGATACGAGTATCTCCTTTGCGATGCACTATTCGTTCTTTACTGCATCTCTCGCTCCCTCACATTGACGAATTAACACAGAAATTGCGTCGCTATGAAATACTATGGGTTATAGGAATTGTCCTTCTAAATCGAGGAACGTTTCTATGCAAACGACAGGATTTTCTTTTGGGATACGAGAATCTCATTTCCGATGCACTATTCCTACTTCACTGCATCTCTCGCTCCCTCACATTGACGAATTAACACAGAAATTGCGTCGTTATGAAAAACTATGGGTTATAGGAATTCTCCTTCTAAATCGAGGATCGTTTCTATGGAAACGACAGGAATATCAATTGGGATACGAGTATCTCCTTTCCGTTGCACTATTCATTCTTTACTGCATCTCTCGCTCCCTCTTATTGACGAATTAACGCAGAAAATGCGGCGCTATGAAATAGTATGTTTTATAGGTATTCTCCTTCTAAATCAAGGAACATTTCTATGGAAACTACAGGATTTCCCTTTGGGATACGAGTATGTCCTTTTCGATGCACTATTCCATCTTTATTGCATCTCTCGCTCACTCACATTGACGAATTAACACAGAAATTGCGTCGCTATGAAATACTATTGGTTATAAGAATTCTCCTTCTAAATCGAGGAACGTTTCTATGGAAACGACAGGATTTTCTTTTGGGATACGAGTATCTCCTTTTCGATGCACCATTCCTTCTTTACTGCATCTCTCGCTCCCTCACATTGACGAATTTACACAGAAATAGCGTCGCTATGAAATACTATGGGTTATAGTAATTCTCCTTCCAAATCGAGAAACATTTCTATGGAAACGACAGGAATTTCTTTAGGGATACGACTATCTCCTTTCCGATGCACTATTTCTTTTTTACTGCATCTCTCACTCCCTCACATTGACGAATTAACACAGAAATTGCGTCGTTATGAAATACTATGGGCTATAGGAATTCTCCTTCTAAATCGAAGAACATTTCTATGGAAACGACAGGATTTTCTTTTGGGATACGAGTATCTCCTTTCCGATGCACTATTCCTTCTTTACTGCATATCTCGCTCCCTCACATTGACGAATTTACACAGAAATTGCGTCGCTATGAAATACTATGGGTTATAGTAATTCTCCTTCTCAATCGAGGAACGTTTCTATAGAAACGACAGGAGTTTGTTTAGGGATGCGATTATCTCCTTTCCGATGCACTAATCCTTTTTTGCTGCATCTCTCGCTCCCTCACATTGACGAATTTACACAGAAATTGCGTCGCTATGAAATACTGTGGGTTATAGGAACTCTCCTTCTAAATCGAGGATCGTTTCTATGGAAACGACAGGATTATCAATTGGGATACGAGTATCTCCTTTCCGATGCACTATTCCTTCTTCACTGCATCTCTCGCTCCCTCACATTGACGAATTAACCCAGAAATTTCTTCGCTATGAAATACTATGGGTTATAGGAATTCTCCTTCTAAATCGCGGAACATTTCTATGGAAACGACAGGATTTTCTTTTGGGATACGAGTATCTCCTTTCCGATGCACTATTCGTTCTTTACTGCATCTCTCGCTCCCTCACATTGACGAATTAAAACAGAAATTGCGTCGCTATGAAATACTATTGGTTATAAGAATTCTCCTTCTAAATCGAGGAACGTTTCTATGGAAACGACAGGATTTTCTTTTGGGATACGAGTATCTCCTTTTCGATGCACTATTCCTTCTTTACTGCATATCTCGCTCCCTCAGATTGACGAATTTACACAGAAATTGCGTCGCTATGAAATACTATGGGTTATAGGAATTCTCATTCTAATTCGAGTAACGTTTCGATGGAAGCGACAGGATTTTCTTTAGGGATACGATTAGCACCTTTTCGATGCAGTATTCCTTCTTTACTGCATCTCTCGCTCCCTCTTGTTGACGATTTAACACAGAAAATGCGGCGCTATGAAATACTATGGTTTATAGGAATTCTCCTTCTAAATCTAGGAACTTTTCTATGGAAACTACAGGATTTTCTTTTGGGATACGAGTATCTCATTTTCGATGCACTATTCCTTCTTTACTGCATCTCTCGCTCCCTCACATTGACGAATTAACACATAAATTGCGTCGTTATGAAATACTATGGGTTATAGGAAGTCTCCTTCTAAATCGAGGATCGTTTCTATTGAAACTACAGGATTATCAATTGGGATACGAGTATCTCCTTTCCGATGCACTCTTTACTGCATCTCTCGCTCCCTCACATTGACGAATTAACACAGAAATTGCGTCACTATGAAATACTAAGGGTTATAGGAATTCTCCTTCTAAATCGAGGTACGTTTCTATGGAAACGACAGGTTTTTCTTTTGGGAATCGAGTATCTCCATTTCGATGCACTATTCCTTCCTTAATGGATCTCTCACTCCCTCTTATTGACGAGTTAACACAGAAATTGCGTCGCTATGAAATACTATGGGTTATAGGAATTCTCCTTCTAAATCGAGGGACGTTTCTATGGAAACGACAGGATTTTCTTTTGCGGTACGAGTATCTCCTTTCCGATGCACTATTCCTTCTTTACTGCATATCTCGCTCCCTCACATTGACGAATTAACACAGAAATTGCGTCGTTATGAAATTTTATGGGTTTTAGGAATTCTCCTTCTAAATCGAGGATCGTTTCTATGGAAACGACAGGATTATCAATTGGCATACGAGTATCTCCTTTCCGATGCACTGTTCCTCCTTTACTGCATCTCTCGCTTCCTCTTATTGACGAATTAACACAGAAAATGCGGCGCTATGAAATACTATGGTTTATAGGAATTCCCCTTCTAAATCGAGGAACTTTTCTAAGGAAACTACCGGATTTCCTTTTGGGATAAGAGTATCTCCTTTTCGATGCAGTATTCCATCATTACTGCATCTCTCGCTTTCTCACATTGACGACTTAACACAGAAATTGCGTCGCTATGAAATACTATGGGTTATAGGAATTTTCCTTCTAAATCAAGGAACGTTTCTATGGAAACTACAGGATTTTCTTTAGGGATACGTGTATCTCCTTTCCGATGCACTATTCCTTCTTTACTGCATCTCTCACTCCCTCACATTTACGAATTGACACAGAAATTCCGTCGCTATGAAATACTATTGGTTATAAGAATTATCCTTCTAAATCGAGGAACGTTTCTATGGAAACGACAGGATTTTCTTTAGAGATACGATTATCTCCTTTCGGATGCACTATTCCTTTATTACTGCATCTTTCGCTCCCTTACATTGACGAATTAACGTTGAAATTGCGTCGTTATGAAATACTATGGGTTATAGGAATTCTCCTTCTAAATCGAGGATCGTTACTATGGAAACGACAGGATTATCAATTGGGATACGAGTATCTCCTTTCCGTTGCACTATTCCTCCTTTACTGCATCTCTCGCTCCCTCTTATTAACGAATTAACACAGAAAATGCGGCGCTATGAAATACTGTGGTTATAGGAATCTCCTTCTAAATCGAGGAACTTTTCTATGGAAACTACAGGATTTCCTTTTGGGATATGAGTATCTCCTTTTCGATGCACTATACCTTCTTTACTGCATCTCTCGCTCCCTCACATTGACGAATTAACACACAAATTTCGTCGCTATGAAATACTATGGGTTATAGGAATTCTCCTTCTAAATCGAGGAAAATTTCTATGGAAACGACAGGATTTTCTTTTGGTATACGAGTATCTCCTTTCCGATGAACTATTCCTTCTTTACTGCATCTCTCGCTCCCTCACATTGACGAATTAACACAGAAATTGCGTCGCTATGAAATACTATTGGTTATAATAATTCTCCTTCTAAATCGAGGAACGTTTCTATGGAAACGACAGGATTTTCTTTAGCGATACTATTATCTCCTTTCCGATGCACTATTCCTTTTTTACTGCATCTCTCGCTCCCTCACATTGACGAATTAACACAGAAATTGCGTCGTTATGAAATACTACGGGTTATCGGAATTCTCCTTCTAAATCGAGGATCATTTCTATGGAAACGACATGATTATCAATTGGGATACGAGTATCTCCTTTCCGATGCACTATTCCTTCTTTACTGTATCTCTCGTTCCCTCTTATTGACGAATTAACACAGAAAATGCGGCGCTATGAAATACTATGGTTCATAGGAATTCTCCTTCTAAATCGAGGAACTTTTCTATGGAAACGACAGGAATTTCTTTTGGGATACGAGTATCTCCTTTCCGATGCACAATTCGTTCTTTACTGCATCTCTCGCTCCCTCACATTGACGAATTTACACAAAAATTACGTCGATATGAAATTCTATGGGTTATAGTAATTCTCCTTCTAAATCGAGAAACATTTCTATGGAGACGACAGGATTTTCTTTAGGGATACGATTATCTCCTTTCCGCTCCACTATTCCTTTTTTACTGCATCTCTCGCTCCCTCACATTGACGAATTAACACAGAAATTGCGTCGTTATGAAATACTATGGGTTATATGAATTCTCTTTCTAAATCGAGGATCGTTTCTATTTAAACGACAGGATTATCAATTGGGATACGAGTATCTCCTTTTCGATGCACTATTCCTTCTTTTCTGCAAATCTCGCTCCCTCACATTGACGAATTTACACAGAAATTGCGTCGCTATGAAATACTATGGGTTATAGTAATCTCCTTCTAAATAGAGGAACGTTTCTATGGAAACGACAGGATTTTCTTTTGGGATACGAGTATCTACTTATCGATGCACTATTCCTTTTTTACTGCATCTCTCGCACCCTCACATTGACGAATTAACACAGAAATTGCTTCGTTATGAAATACTATGGGTTATAGGAATACTTATTCTAAATCGAGGAACATTTCTATGGAAACGACAGGATTGTCTTTTGGGATACGAGTATCTCCTTTCCGATGCACTCTTTACTGCATCTCTCGCTCCCTCACATTGACGAATTAACACAGAAATTGCGTCGCTATGAAATACTATTGGTTATAAGAATTCTCCTTCTATATCGAGGGACGTTTCTATGGAAACTACAGGATTTTCTTTAGGGATACGATTATCTCCTTTCCGATGCACTATTCCTTTTTTAATGCATCTCTCGCTCCCTCACATTGACGAATTAACACAGAAATTGCGTCGCTATGAAATACTATGGGTTATAGGAATTCTCCTTCTAAATCGAGGAACATTTCTATGGAAACGACAGGACTTTCTTTTGGGATACGAGTATCTCCTTTCCGATGCACTATTCCTTCTTTACTGCATATCTCGCTCCCTCACATTGACGAATTTACACAGAAATTGCGTCGCTATGAGATACTATGGGTTATAGTAATTCTCCTTGGAAATCGAGGAACGTTTCTATAGAAACGACAGGATTTTCTTTAGGGATACGATTATCTCCTTTCCGATGCTCTATTCCTTTTTTACTGCAACTCTCGCTCCCTCACATTGACGAATTAACACAGAAATTGCGTCGTTATGAAATACTATGGGTTATAGGAATTCTCCTTCTAAATCGAGGATCGTTTCTATGGAAACGACAGGATTATCTATTGGGATACGAGTATCTCCTTTCCGATGCACTATTCGTTCTTTACTGCATCTCTCGCTCCCTCACATTGACGAATTAAAACAGAAATTGCGTCGCTATTAAATACTATTGGTTATAGGAATTCTCCTTGTAAATCGAGGAACGTTTCTATGGAAACGACAGGATTTTCTTTTGGGATACGAGTATCTCCTTTTCGATGCACTATTCCTTCTTTACTGCATATCTCGCTCCCTCACATTGACGAATTTACACAGAAATTGCGTCGCTATGAAATACTATTGGTTATAAGAATTCTCCTTCTATATCGAGGGACTTTTCTATGGAAACGACAGGGTTTTCTTTAGGGATACGATTATGTCCTTTCCGATGCACTATTCCTTTTTTACTGCATCTCTCGCTCCCTCACATTGACGAATTAACACAGAAATTGCGTCGTTATGAAATACTACGGGTAATAGGAATTCTCCTTCAAAATCGAGGAACGTTTCTATGGAAACGAAAGGATTATCAATTGGGATACAAGTATATCCTTTCCGATGCACTATTCCTTCTTTACTGCATCTCTCGCTCCCTCTTATTGACGATTTAACACGGAAAATGCGACGCTATGAAATACTATGGTTTATAGGAATTATCCTTCTAAATCTAGGAACTTTTCTATTGAAACTACAGGATTTTCTTTTGGGATACGAGTGTCTCATTTTCGATGCACTATTCCTTCTTTACTGCATCTCTCGCTGCCTCACATTGACGAATTAACACAGAAATTTCGTCGCTATGAAATACTATGGGTTATAGGAATTCTCCTTCTAAATCGAGGAACATTTCTATGGAAACGACAGGATTTTCTTTAGGGATACGAGTATCTCGTTTCCGATGCACTATTCGTTCTTTACTGCATCTCTCGCTCCCTCACATTGACGATTTAACACAGAAATTGCGTCGCTATGAAATACTATTGGTTATAAGAATTCTCCTTCTAAATCGAGGAACGTTTCTATGGAAACGACAGGATTTTCTTTTGGGATACGAGTATCTCCTTTTCGATGCACTATTCCTTCTTTACTGCATATCACGCTCCCTCACATTGACGAATTTACACAGAAATTGCGTCCCTATGAGATACTATGGGTTGTAGTAATTTTCCTTCTAAATCGAGGAACGTTTCTATGGAAACGACAGGATTTTCTTTAGGGATACGATTATCTCCTTTCCGATGCACTATTCCTTTTTTACTGCATCTCCCGCTCCCTCACATTGACGAATTAACACTGAAATTGCGTCGTTATGAAATACTATGGGTTATAGTCATTCTCCTTCTAAATCGAGGAACGTTTCTATGGAAACGACAGGATTTTCTTTAGGGATACGATTATCTCCTTTCCGATGCACTATTCCGTTTTTACTGCATCTCTCGCTCCCTCACATTGACGAATTAACACAGAAATTGCGTCGTCATGAAATACTATGGGTTATAGGAATTCTGCTTCTCAATCGAGGAACATTTCTATGGAAACGACAGGTTTATCTATTGGGATACGAGTATCTCCTTTCCGATGCACTATTCGTTCTTTACTGCATCTCTCGCTCCCTCATATTGACGAATTAAAACAGAAATTGCGTCGCTATTAAATACTATTGGTTATAAGAATTCTCCTTCTAAATCGAGGAACGTTTCTATGGAAACGACAGGGTTTTCTTTTGGGATACGAGTATCTCCTTTTCGATGCACTATTCCTTCTTTACTGCATATCTCGCTCCCTCACATTGAAGAATTTACACAGAAATTGCGTCGCTATGAAATACTATGGGTTATAGGAATTCTCCTTCTAAATCGAGGAACGTTTCTATTGAAACGACAGGATTTTCTTTAGGGATACGATTATCTCCTTTCCGATGCACTATTCCTTTTTTACTGCATCTCTCGCTCCCTCACATTGACGAATTAACACAGAAATTGCGTCGTTATGAAATACTATGGGTTATTGGAATTCTCCTTCAAAATCGAGGATCGTTTCTATGGAAACGACAGGATTATCAATTGGGATACGAGTATCTCCTTTCCGAAGCACTATTCCTTCTTTACTGCATCTCTCGCTCCCTCACATTGACGAATTAACACAGAAATTGCGTCGCTATGAAATACTATTGGTTATAAGAATTCTCCTTCTATATCGAGGGACTTTTCTATGGAAACGACAGGGTTTTCTTTAGGGATACGATTACCTCCTTTCCGATGCACTATTCCTTTGTTACTGCATCTCTCGCTCCCTCACATTGACGAATTAACACAGAAATTGCGTCGTTATGAAATACTACGGGTAATAGGAATTCTCCTTCAAAATCGAGGAACGTTTCTATGGAAATGACAGGATTATCAATTGGGATACAAGTATATCCTTTCCGATGCACTATTACTTCTTTACTGCTTCTCTCGCTCCCTCTTATTGACGATTTAACACGGAAAATGCGGCGCTATGAAATACTATGGTTTATAGGAATTATCCTTCTAAATCTAGGAACTATTCTATGGAAACTGCAGGAATTTTTTTTGGGATACGAGTATCTCATTTTCGATGCACAATTCCTTCTTTACTGCATCTCTCGCTCCCTCACATTGACGAATTAACACAGAAATTTCGTCGCTATGAAATACTATGGGTTATAGGAAATCTCCTTCTAAATCGAGGAACATTTCTATGGAAACGACAGGATTTTCTTTAGGGATACGAGTATCTCGTTTCCGATGCACTATTCGTTCTTTACTGCATCTCTCGCTCCCTCACATTGACGAATTAACACAGAAATTGCGTCGCTATGAAATACTATTGGTTATAAGAATTCTCCTTCTAAATCGACGAACGTTTCTATGGAAACGACAGGATTTTCTTTTAGGATACGAGTATCTCCTTTTCGATGCACTATTCCTTCTTTACTGCATATCTCGCTCCCTCACATTGACGAATTTACACAGAAATTGCGCCCCTATGAAATACTATGGGTTATAGTAATTTACTTCTAAATCGAGGAACGTTTCTATGGAAACGACAGGATTTTCTTTAGGGATACGATTATCTCCTTTCCGATGCACTATTCCTTTTTTACTGCATCTCTCGCTCCCTCACATTGACGAATTAACACAGAAATTGCGTCGTTATGAAATACTGTAGGTTATAGTCATTCTCCTTCGAAATCGAGGAACGTTTCTATGGAAACGACAGGATTTTCTTTAGGGATACGATTATCTCCTTTCCGATGCACTATTCCGTTTTTACTGCATCTCTCGCTCCCTCACATTGACAAATTAACACAGAAATTGCGTCGTCATGAAATACTATGGGTTATAGGAATTCTGCTTCACAATCGAGGAACATTTCTATGGAAACGACAGGATTTCCTTTTGGGATACGATTATCTCCTTTCCGATGCACTATTCCTTTTTTACTGCATCTCTCGCTCCCTCACATTGACGAATTAACACAGAAATTGCGTCGTTATGAAATACTACGGGTAATAGTAATTCTCCTTCAAAATCGAGGATCGTTTCTATGGAAACGACAGGATTATCAATTGGGATACAAGTATATCCTTTCCGATGCACTATTCCTTCTTTGCTGCATCTCTCGCTCCCTCTTATTGACGATTTAACACGGAAAATGCGGCGCTATGAAATACTATGATTTATAGGAATTATCCTTCTAAATCTAGGAACTTTTCTATGGAAACTACAGGATTTTCTTTTGGGATACGAGTATCTCATTTTCGATGCACTATTCCTTCTTTACTGCATCTCTCGCTCCCTCACATTGACGAATTAACACAGAAATTTCGTCGCTATGAAATACTATGGGTTATAGGAATTCTCCTTCTAAATCGAGGAACATTTCTATGGAAACGACAGGATTTTCTTTAGGGATACGAGTATCTCGTTTCCGATGCACTATTCGTTCTTTACTGCATCTCTCGCTCCATCACATTGACGAATTAACACAGAAATTGCGTCGCTATGAAATACTATTGGTTATAAGAATTCTCCTTCTAAATCGAGGAACGTTTCTATGGAAACGACAGGATTTTCTTTTGGGATACGAGTATCTCCTTTTCGATGCACTATTCCTTCTTTACTGCATATCTCGCTCCCTCACATTGACGAGGAACGTTTCTATGGAAACGACAGGATTTGCTTTAGGGATACGATTATCTCCTTTCCGATGCACTATTCCGTTTTTACTGCATCTCTCGCTCCCTCACATTGACGAATTAACACAGAAATTGCGTCGTCATGAAATACTATGGGTTATAGGAATTCTGCTTCTCAATCGAGGAACATTTCTATGGAAACGACAGGATTTTCTTTTGGGATACGAGTATCTCCTTTCCGATGCACTATTTCTTCTTTACTGCATATCTCGCTCTCTCACATTGACGAATTAACACAGAAATTTCGTCGCTATGAAATACTATGGGTTATAGGAATTCTCCTTCTAAATCGAGGAACATTTCTATGGAAACTACAGGATTTTCTTTAGGGATACGAGTATCTCGTTTCCGATGCACTATTCGTTCTTTACTGCATCTCTCGCTCCCTCACATTGACGAATTAACACAGAAATTGCGTCGCTATGAAATACTATTGGTTATAAGAATTCTCCTTCTAAATCGAGGAACGTTTCTATGGAAACGACAGGATTTTCTTTTGGGATACGAGTATCTCCTTTTCGATGCACTATTCCTTCTTTACTGCATATCTCGCTCCCTCTCATTGACGAATTTACACAGAAATTGCGTCCCTATGAAATACTATGGGTTATAGTAATTTTCCTTCCAAATCGAGGAACGTTTCTATGGAAACGACAGGATTTTCATTAGGGATACGATTATCTCCTTTCCGATGCACTATTCCTTTTTTACTGCATCTCTCGCTCCCTCACATTGACGAATTAACACAGAAATTGCGTCGTTATGAAATACTATGGGTTATAGTCATTCTCCTTCTAAATCGAGGAACGTTTCTATGGAAACGACAGGATTTTCTTTAGGGATACGATTATCTCCTTTCCGATGCACTATTCCGTTTTTACTGCATCTCTCGCTCCCTCACATTGACGAATTAACACAGAAATTGCGTCGTCATGAAATACTATGGGGCATAGGAATTCTGCTTCTCAATCGAGGAACATTTCTATGGAAACGACAGGATTTTCTTTTGGGATACGATTATCTCCTTTCCGATGCACTATTCCTTTTTTACTGCATCTCTCGCTCCCTCACATTGACGAATTAACACAGAAATTGCGTCGTTATGAAATACTACGGGTAATAGGAATTCTCCTTCAAAATCGAGGATCGTTTCTATGGAAACGACAGGATAATCAATTGGGATACAAGTATATCCTTTCCGATGCATTATTCCTTCTTTACTGCATCTCTCGCTCCCTCTTATTGACGATTTAACACGGAAAATGCGGCGCTATGAAATACTATGGTTTATAGGAATTATCCTTCTAAATTTAGGAACTTTTCTATGGAAACTACAGGATTTTCTTTTGGGATACGAGTATCTCATTTTCGATGCACTATTCGTTCTTTACTGCATCTCTCGCTCCCTCACATTGACGAATTAACACAGAAATTGCGTCGCTATGAAATACTATTGGTTATAAGAATTCTCCTTCTAAATCGAGGAACGTTTCTATGGAAACGACAGGATTTTCATTTGGGATACGAGTATCTCCTTTTCGATGCACTATTCCTTCTTTACTGCATATCTCGCTCCCTCACATTGACGAATTTACACAGAAATTGCGTCCCTATGAAATACTATGGGTTATAGTAATTTTCCTTCTAAATCGAGGAACGTTTCTATGGAAACGACAGGATTTTCTTTAGGGATACGATTATCTCCTTTCCGATGCACTATTCCTTTTTTACTGCATCCCTCGCTCCCTCACATTGACGAATTAACACAGAAACTGCGTCGTTATGAAATACTATGGGTTATAGTCATTCTCCTTCTAAATCGAAGAACGTTTCTATGGAAACGACTGGATTTTCTTTACGGATACGATTATCTCCTTTCCGATGCATTATTCCGTTTTTACTGCATCTCTCGCTCCCTCACATTGACGAATTAACACAGAAATTGCGTCGTCATGAAATACTATGGGTTATAGGAATTCTGCTTCTCAATCGAGGAACATTTCTATGGAAACGACAGGATTTTCTTTTGGGATACGAGTATCTCCTTTCCGATGCACTATTCCTTCTTTACTGCATCTCTCGCTCTCTCTTATTGACGAATTAACACAGAAAATGCGGCGCTATGATATACTATGGTATATAGGAATTCTCCTTCTAAATCGAGGAACTCTTCTATGGAAACTACAGGATTTCCTTTTGGGATACGGGTATCTCGTTTTCGATGCACTATTCCTTCTTTACTGCATCTCTCGCTCCCTCACATAGACGAATTAATACAGAAATTTCGTCGCTATGAAATACTATGGGTTATAGGAATTCTCCTTCTAAATAGAGGAACATTTCTATGGAAACGACAGAATTTTCTTTAGGGATACGAGTATCTCCTTTCCGATGCACTATTCGTTCTTTACTGCATCTCTCGCTCCCTCACGTTGACGAATTAACACAGAAATTGCGTCGCTATGAAATACTATGGGTTATAGGAATTCTCCTTCTAAATCGAGGAACATTTCTATGGAAACTACAGGATTTTCTTTAGGGATATGAGTATCTCGTTTCCGATGCACTATTCGTTCTTTACTGCATCTCTCGCTCCCTCACATTGACGAATTAACACAGAAATTGCGTCGCTATGAAATACTATTGGTTATAAGAATTCTCCTTCTAAATCGAGGAACGTTTCTATGGAAACGACAGGATTTTCTTTTGGGATACGAGTATCTCCTTTTCGATGCACTATTCCGTCTTTACTGCATATCTCGCTCCCTCACATTGACGAATTTACACAGAAATTGCGTCCCTATGAAATACTATGGGTTATAGTAATTTTCCTTCCAAATCGAGGAACGTTTCTATGGAAACGACAGGATTTTCATTAGGGATACGATTATCTCCTTTCCGATGCACTATTCCTTTTTTACTGCATCTCTCGCTCCCTCACATTGACGAATTAACACAGAAATTGCGTCGTTATGAAATACTATGGGTTATAGTCATTCTCCTTCTAAATCGAGGAACGTTTCTATGGAAACGACAGGATTTTCTTTAGGGATACGATTATCTCCTTTCCGATGCACTATTCCGTTTTTACTGCATCTCTCGCTCCCTCACATTGACGAATTAACACAGAAATTGCGTCGTCATGAAATACTATGGGTTATAGGAATTCTGCTTCTCAATCGAGGAACATTTCTATGGAAACGACAGGATTTTCTTTTGGGATACGATTATCTCCTTTCCGATGCACTGTTCCTTTTTTACTGCATCTCTCGCTCCCTCACATTGACGAATTAACACAGAAATTGCGTCGTTATGAAATACTACGGGTAATAGGAATTCTCCTTCAAAATCGAGGATCGTTTCTATGGAAACGACAGGATAATCAATTGGGATACAAGTATATCCTTTCCGATGCATTATTCCTTCTTTACTGCATCTCTCGCTCGCACTTTTTGACTAATTAACACAGAAAATGCGGCGCTATGAAATACTATGGGTTATAGGAATTCTCCTTCTAAATCAACGAACGTTTCTATGGAACGACAGGATTTTCTTTTGGTATAGGAGTATCTCCTTTCCGATGCTCTATTCCTTCTTTACTGCATCTCTCACTCCCTCACATTTACGAATTGACACAGAAATTGCGTCGCTATGAAACACTATGGGTTATAGGAATTCTCCTTCTAAATCGAGGAACGTTTCTATGGAAACGACAGGATTTTGTTTTGGGATACGAGTATCTACTTTCCGATGCATTACTCCTTCTTTACTGCATCTCTCGCTCCCTCACATTGACGACTTAACACAGAAATTGCGTCGCTATGAAATACTATGGGTTATAGGAATTCTCCATCTAAATCGAGGAACGTTTAAATGGAAACGACAGGATTTTCTTTTGGGATACGAGTATCTCATTTCCGATGCAATATTCCTCTATTACTGCATCTCTCGCTCCCTCACATCGACGAATTAACACAGAAATTGCGTCGCTATGAAATACTATGGGTTATAGGAATTCTCCTTCTAAATCGAGGAACGTTTCTATGGAAACGACAGGATTTACTTTTGGGATACGAGTATCTCCTTTCCGATGCACTATTCCTTCTTTACAGCATCTCTCGCTCCCTCTTATTGACGAATTAACACAGAAAATGCGGCGCTATGAAATACTATGGTTTATAGGAATTCTCCTTCTAAATCGAGGAACGTTTCTATGGAAACGACAGGATTTTCTTTTGGGATACGAGTATCTACTTTCCGATGCATTACTCCTTCTTTACTGCATCTCTCGCTCCCTCACATTGACGACTTAACACAGAAATTGCGTCGCTATGAAATACTATGGGTTATAGGAATTCTCCTTCTAAATCGAGGAACGTTTCTATGGAAACGACAGGATTTTCTTTTGGGATACGAGTATCTCCTTTCCGATGCACTATTCCTTCTTTACTGCATCTCTCGCTCCCTCACATTTACGGATTGACACAGAAATTGCGTCGCTATGAAACACTATGGGTTATAGGAATTCTCCTTCTAAATCGAGGAACATTTCTATGGAAACTACAGGATTTTCTTTTGGGATACGAGTATCTCCTTTCCGATGCACTATTCCTTCTTTACTGCATCTCTCGCTCTCTCTTATTGACGAATTAACACAGAAAATGCGGCGCTATGATATACTATGGTATATAGGAATTCTCCTTCTAAATCGAGGAACTCTTCTATGGAAACTACAGGATTTCCTTTTGGGATACGGGTATCTCGTTTTCGATGCACTATTCCTTCTTTACTGCATCTCTCGCTCCCTCACATAGACGAATTAATACAGAAATTTCGTCGCTATGAAATACTATGGGTTATAGGAATTCTCCTTCTAAATCGAGGAACATTTCTATGGAAACGACAGAATTTTCTTTAGGGATACGAGTATCTCCTTTCCGATGCACTATTCGTTCTTTACTGCATCTCTCGCTCCCTCACGTTGACGAATTAACACAGAAATTGCGTCGCTATGAAATACTATGGGTTATAGGAATTCTCCTTCTAAATCGAGGAACATTTCTATGGAAACTACAGGATTTTCTTTAGGGATACGAGTATCTCGTTTCCGATGCACTATTCGTTCTTTACTGCATCTCTCGCTCCCTCACATTGACGAATTAACACAGAAATTGCGTCGCTATGAAATACTATTGGTTATAAGAATTCTCCTTCTAAATCGAGGAACGTTTCTATGGAAACGACAGGATTTTCTTTTGGGATACGAGTATCTCCTTTTCGATGCACTATTCCTTCTTTACTGCATATCTCGCTCCCTCACATTGACGAATTTACACAGAAATTGCGTCCCTATGAAATACTATGGGTTATAGTAATTTTCCTTCCAAATCGAGGAACGTTTCTATGGAAACGACAGGATTTTCATTAGGGATACGATTATCTCCTTTCCGATGCACTATTCCTTTTTTACTGCATCTCTCGCTCCCTCACATTGACGAATTAACACAGAAATTGCGTCGTTATGAAATACTATGGGTTATAGTCATTCTCCTTCTAAATCGAGGAACGTTTCTATGGAAACGACAGGATTTTCTTTAGGGATACGATTATCTCCTTTCCGATGCACTATTCCGTTTTTACTGCATCTCTCGCTCCCTCACATTGACGAATTAACACAGAAATTGCGTCGTCATGAAATACTATGGGTTATAGGAATTCTGCTTCTCAATCGAGGAACATTTCTATGGAAACGACAGGATTTTCTTTTGGGATACGATTATCTCCTTTCCGATGCACTATTCCTTTTTTACTGCATCTCTCGCTCCCTCACATTGACGAATTAACACAGAAATTGCGTCGTTATGAAATACTACGGGTAATAGGAATTCTCCTTCAAAATCGAGGATCGTTTCTATGGAAACGACAGGATAATCAATTGGGATACAAGTATATCCTTTCCGATGCATTATTCCTTCTTTACTGCATCTCTCGCTCCCTCTTATTGACGATTTAACACGGAAAATGCGGCGCTATGAAATACTATGGTTTATAGGAATTATCCTTCTAAATTTAGGAACTTTTCTATGGAAACTACAGGATTTTCTTTTGGGATACGAGTATCTCATTTTCGATGCACTATTCCTTCTTTACTGCATCTCTCGCTCCCTCACATTGACGAATTAACACAGAAATTGCGTCGCTATGAAATACTATTGGTTATAAGAATTCTCCTTCTAAATCGAGGAACGTTTCTATGGAAACGACAGGATTTTCTTTTGGGATACGAGTATCTCCTTTTCGATGCACTATTCCTTCTTTACTGCATCCCTCGCTCCCTCACATTGACGAATTAACACAGAAACTGCGTCGTTATGAAATACTATGGGTTATAGTCATTCTCCTTCTAAATCGAAGAACGTTTCTATGGAAACGACAGGATTTTCTTTACGGATACGATTATCTCCTTTCCGATGCATTATTCCGTTTTTACTGCATCTCTCGCTCCCTCACATTGACGAATTAACACAGAAATTGCGTCGTCATGAAATACTATGGGTTATAGGAATTCTGCTTCTCAATCGAGGAACATTTCTATGGAAACGACAGGATTTTCTTTTGGGATACGAGTATCTCCTTTCCGATGCACTATTCCTTCTTTACTGCATCTCTCGCTCTCTCTTATTGACGAATTAACACAGAAAATGCGGCGCTATGATATACTATGGTATATAGGAATTCTCCTTCTAAATCGAGGAACTCTTCTATGGAAACTACAGGATTTCCTTTTGGGATACGGGTATCTCGTTTTCGATGCACTATTCCTTCTTTACTGCATCTCTCGCTCCCTCACATAGACGAATTAATACAGAAATTTCGTCGCTATGAAATACTATGGGTTATAGGAATTCTCCTTCTAAATCGAGGAACATTTCTATGGAAACGACAGAATTTTCTTTAGGGATACGAGTATCTCCTTTCCGATGCACTATTCGTTCTTTACTGCATCTCTCGCTCCCTCACGTTGACGAATTAACACAGAAATTGCGTCGCTATGAAATACTATGGGTTATAGGAATTCTCCTTCTAAATCGAGGAACATTTCTATGGAAACGACAGGATTTTCTTTAGGGATACGAGTATCTCCTTTTCGATGCACTATTCCTTCTTTACTGCATCTCTCGCTCCCTCACATTGACGAATTAACACAGAAATTTCTTCGCTATGAAATACTATGGGTTATAGGAATTCTCCTTCTAAATCGAGGAACATTTCTATTTAAACGACAAAATTATCAATTGGGATGCGAGTATCTCTTTTCCGAAGCACTATTCCTTCTTTACTGCATCTCTCGCTCGCACTTTTTGACTAATTAACACAGAAAATGCGGCGCTATGAAATACTATGGGTTATAGGAATTCTCCTTCTAAATCAACGAACGTTTCTATGGAACGACAGGATTTTCTTTTGGTATAGGAGTATCTCCTTTCCGATGCTCTATTCCTTCTTTACTGCATCTCTCACTCCCTCACATTTACGAATTGACACAGAAATTGCGTCGCTATGAAACACTATGGGTTATAGGAATTCTCCTTCTAAATCGAGGAACGTTTCTATGGAAACGACAGGATTTTGTTTTGGGATACGAGTATCTACTTTCCGATGCATTACTCTTTCTTTACTGCATCTCTCGCTCCCTCACATTGACGACTTAACACAGAAATTGCGTCGCTATGAAATACTATGGGTTATAGGAATTCTCCATCTAAATCGAGGAACGTTTAAATGGAAACGACAGGATTTTCTTTTGGGATACGAGTATCTCATTTCCGATGCAATATTCCTCTATTACTGCATCTCTCGCTCCCTCACATCGACGAATTAACACAGAAATTGCGTCGCTATGAAATACTATGGGTTATAGGAATTCTCCTTCTAAATCGAGGAACGTTTCTATGGAAACGACAGGATTTACTTTTGGGATACGAGTATCTCCTTTCCGATGCACTATTCCTTCTTTACAGCATCTCTCGCTCCCTCTTATTGACGAATTAACACAGAAAATGCGGCGCTATGAAATACTATGGTTTATAGGAATTCTCCTTCTAAATCGAGGAACGTTTCTATGGAAACGACAGGATTTTCTTTTGGGATACGAGTATCTACTTTCCGATGCATTACTCCTTCTTTACTGCATCTCTCGCTCCCTCACATTGACGACTTAACACAGAAATTGCGTCGCTATGAAATACTATGGGTTATAGGAATTCTCCTTCTAAATCGAGGAACGTTTCTATGGAAACGACAGGATTTTCTTTTGGGATACGAGTATCTCCTTTCCGATGCACTATTCCTTCTTTACTGCATCTCTCGCTCCCTCACATTTACGGATTGACACAGAAATTGCGTCGCTATGAAACACTATGGGTTATAGGAATTCTCCTTCTAAATCGAGGAACGTTTCTATGGAAGCGACAGGATTTTCTTTTGGGATACGAGTATCTCCTTTTCGATGCACTATTCCTTCCTTACTGCATCTCTCGCTCCCTCTTATTGACGAATTAACACAGAAATTGCGTCGAATGAAATACTATGGTTTATAGGAATTCTCCTTCTAAATCGAGGAACTTTTCTATGGAAACTACAGGATTTCCTTGTGGGATACGAGTATCTTCTTTTCGATGCACTATTCCTTCTTTACTGCATTCTCGCTCCCTCACATTGACGAATTAACACAGAAATTGCGACGCTATGAAATACTATGTGTTATAGGAATTCTCCTTCTAAATCGAGCAACGTTCCTATGGACACGACAGGATTATCTTATGTAATTCGAGTATCTCCTTTCCAATGGACTATTCCTTCTTTACTGCAACTCTCGCTCCCTCTTATTCACGAATTAACACAGAAAATGCGTCGCTATGAAATACTATGGTTTGTAGGAATTCTCCTTCTAAATCGAGGAACGTTTCTATGGAAACGACAGGATTTTCTTTTGGGATACGAGTATCTCCTTTCCGATGCACTATTCCTTCTTTACTGCATCTCTCGCTCCCTCACATTTACGGATTGACACAGAAATTGCGTCGCTATGAAACACTATGGGTTATAGGAATTCTCCTTCTAAATCGAGGAACGTTTCTATGGAAACGACAGGTTTTTCTTTTGGGATACGAGTATCTCCTTTCCGATTCACTGTTCCTTCTTTACTGCATCTCTCGCTCCTTCACATTGACGAATTAACACAGAAATTGCGTCGCTATGAAATACTATGGGTTATAGGAATTCTCCTTCTTAATCGAGGAACGTTTCTATGGAAACGACAGGATTTTATTTAGGGATACGATTATCTCCTTTCCGATGCACTATTCCTTTTTTACTGCATCTCTCGCTCCCTCACATTGACGAATTAACACAGAAATTGCGTCGTTATGAAATACTATGGGTTATAGGAGTTCTCCTTCTAAATCGAGGATCGTTTCTATGGAAACGGCGGGATTATCAATTGGGATACGAGTATCTCCTTTCCG
This sequence comes from Schistocerca cancellata, assembly GCF_023864275.1. Classification (NCBI taxonomy): domain Eukaryota; kingdom Metazoa; phylum Arthropoda; class Insecta; order Orthoptera; family Acrididae; genus Schistocerca; species Schistocerca cancellata. The sequence continues at coordinate 158,936,701 of NC_064636.1, forward strand.
ATGCACTATTCCTTCTTTACTGCATCTCTCGCTCCCTCTTATTGACGAATTAACACAGAAAATGCGGCGCTATGAAATTCTATGGTTTATAGGAATTCTCCTTCTAAATCGAGGAACTTTTCTATGGAAACTACAGGATTTCCTTTTGGGATATTAGTATCTCCTTTTCGATGCACTATTCCTTCCTTACTGCATCTCTCGCTCCCTCACATTGACGACTTAACACAGTAATTTCGTCGCTATGAAATACTACGGGTTATAGGAATTTTCCTTCTAAATCGAGGAACGTTTCTATGGAAACGACAGGATTTTCTTTTGGGATACGATTATCTCCTTTCCGATTCACTATTCCTTCTTTACTGCATCTCTCGCTCCCTCACATTGATGACTTAACACAGAAATTGCGTCCCCATGAAATACTATGGGTTATAGGAATTTTCCTTCTAAATCGAGGAACGTTTCTATGGAAACGACAGGATTTTCTTTTGGGATACGAGTATCTCCTTTCCGATGCACTATTCCTTCTTTACTGCATCTCTCACTCCCTCACATTTACGGATTGACACAGAAATTGCGTCGCTATGAAACACAATGTGTTATAGGAATTCTCCTTCCAAATCGAGGAACGTTTCTATGGAAACGACAGGATTTTCTTTTGGGATACGAGTATCTCCTTTCCGATGCACTATTCCTTCTTTACTGCATTCTCGCCCTCTAATATTGACGAATTAACACAGAAATTGCGTCGTTATGAAATACTATGAGTTATAGGAATTCTCCTTCTAAATCGAGGATCGTTTCTATGGAAACGACAGGATTATCAATTGGGATACGAGTATCTCATTTCCGATGCACTATTCCTTCTTTACTGCATCTCTCGCTCCCTCTTATTGTCGAATTAACACACAAAATGCGGCGCTATGAAATACTATGGTTTATAGGAATTATCCTTCTAAATTTAGGAACTTTTCTATGGAAACCACAGGATTTTCTTTTGGGATGCGAGTATCTCATTTTCGATGCACTATTCCTTCCTTACTGCATCTCTCGCTCCCTCACATTGACGAATTAACACAGAAATTTCGTCGCTATGAAATACTATGGGTTATAGGAATTCTCCTTCTAAATCGAGGAACATTTCTATGGAAACGACAGGATTTTCTTTAGGGATACGAGTATCTCGTTTCCGATGCACTATTCGTTCTTTACTGCATCTCTCGCTCCCTCACATTGACGAATTAACACAGAAATTGCGTCGTCATGAAATACTATGGGTTATAGGGATTCTGCTTCTCAATCGAGGAACATTTCTATGGAAACGACAGGATTTTTTTTTAGGATACGATTATCTCCTTTCCGATGCACTATTCCTTTTTTACTGCATCTCTCGCTCCCTCACATTGACGAATTAACACAGAAATTGCGTCGTTATGAAATACTACGGGTAATAGGAATTCTCCTTCAAAATCGAGGATCGTTTCTATGGAAACGACAGGATTATCAATTGGGATACAAGTATATCCTTTCCGATGCATTATTCCTTCTTTACTGCATCTCTCGCTCCCTCTTATTGACGATTTAACACGGAAAATGCGGCGCTATGAAATACTATGGTTTATAGGAATTATCCTTCTAAATTTAGGAACTTTTCTATGGAAACTACAGGATTTTCTTTTGGGATACGAGTATCTCATTTTCGATGCACTATTCCTTCTTTACTGCATCTCTCGCTCCCTCACATTGACGAATTATCACAGAAATTTCGTCGCTATGAAATACTATGGGTTATAGGAAATCTCCTTCTAAATCGAGGAACATTTCTATGGAAACGACAGGATTTTCTTTAGGGATACGAGTATCTCGTTTCCGATGCACTATTCGTTCTTTACTGCATCTCTCGCTCCCTCACATTGACGAATTAACACAGAAATTGCGTCGCTATGAAATACTATTGGTTATAAGAATTCTCCTTCTAAATCGAGGAACGTTTCTATGGAAACGACAGGATTTTCTTTTGGGATACGAGTATCTCCTTTTCGATGCACTATTCCTTCTTTACTGCATATCTCGCTCCCTCACATTGACGAATTTACACAGAAATTGCGTCCCTATGAAATACTATGGGTTATAGTAATTTTCCTTCTAAATCGAGGAACGTTTCTATGGAAACGACAGGATTTTCTTTAGGGATACGATTATCTCCTTTCCGATGCACTATTCCTTTTTTACTGCATCCCTCGCTCCCTCACATTGACGAATTAACACAGAAATTGCGTCGTTATGAAATACTATGGGTTATAGTCATTCTCCTTCTAAATCGAAGAACGTTTCTATGGAAACGACAGGATTTTCTTTACGGATACGATTATCTCCTTTCCGATGCATTATTCCGTTTTTACTGCATCTCTCGCTCCCTCACATTGACGAATTAACACAGAAATTGCGTCGTCATGAAATACTATGGGTTATAGGAATTCTGCTTCTCAATCGAGGAACATTTCTATGGAAACGACAGGATTTTCTTTTGGGATACGAGTATCTCCTTTCCGATGCACTATTCCTTCTTTATTGCATCTCTCGCTCTCTCTTATTGACGAATTAACACAGAAAATGCGGCGCTATGATATACTATGCTTTATAGGAATTCTCCTTCTAAATCGAGGAACTCTTCTATGGAAACTACAGGATTTCCTTTTGGGATACGAGTATCTCGTTTTCGATGCACTATTCCTTCTTTACTGCATCTCTCGCTCCCTCACATAGACGAATTAATACAGAAATTTCGTCGCTATGAAATACTATGGGTTATAGGAATTCTCCTTCTAAATCGAGGAACATTTCTATGGAAACGACAGGATTTTCTTTAGGGATACGAGTATCTCCTTTCCGATGCACTATTCGTTCTTTACTGCATCTCTCGCTCCCTCACGTTGACGAATTAACACAGAAATTGCGTCGCTATGAAATACTATGGGTTATAGGAATTCTCCTTCTAAATCGAGGAACATTTCTATGGAAACGACAGGATTTTCTTTAGGGATACGAGTATCTCCTTTTCGATGCACTATTCCTTCTTTACTGCATCTCTCGCTCCCTCACATTGACGAATTAACACAGAAATTTCTTCGCTATGAAATACTATGGGTTATAGGAATTCTCCTTCTAAATCGAGGAACATTTCTATTTAAACGACAAAATTATCAATTGGGATGCGAGTATCTCTTTTCCGAAGCACTATTCCTTCTTTACTGCATCTCTCGCTCGCACTTATTGACTAATTAACACAGAAAATGCGGCGCTATGAAATACTATGGGTTATAGGAATTCTCCTTCTAAATCAACGAACGTTTCTATGGAACGACAGGATTTTCTTTTGGTATAGGAGTATCTCCTTTCCGATGCTCTATTCCTTCTTTACGGCATCTCTCACTCCCTCACATTTACGAATTGACACAGAAATTGCGTCGCTATGAAACACTATGGGTTATAGGAATTCTCCTTCTAAATCGAGGAACGTTTCTATGGAAACGACAGGATTTTGTTTTGGGATACGAGTATCTACTTTCCGATGCATTACTCCTTCTTTACTGCATCTCTCGCTCCCTCACATTGACGACTTAACACAGAAATTGCGTCGCTATGAAATACTATGGGTTATAGGAATTCTCCATCTAAATCGAGGAACGTTTAAATGGAAACGACAGGATTTTCTTTTGTGATACGAGTATCTCATTTCCGATGCAATATTCCTCTTTTACTGCATCTCTCGCTCCCTCACATCGACGAATTAACACAGAAATTGCGTCGCTATGAAATACTATGGGTTATAGGAATTCTCCTTCTAAATCGAGGAACGTTTCTATGGAAACGACAGGATTTACTTTTGGGATACGAGTATCTCCTTTCCGATGCACTATTCCTTCTTTACAGCATCTCTCGCTCCCTCTTATTGACGAATTAACACAGAAAATGCGGCGCTATGAAATACTATGGTTTATAGGAATTCTCGTTCTAAATCGAGGAACGTTTCTGTGGAAACCACAGGACTTCCTTTTGGGATACGAGTATCTCCTTTTCGATGCACTATTCCTTCTTTACTGCATCTCTCGCTCCCTCACATTGACGAATTAACACCGAATTTGCGTCGCTATGAAATACTGTGGGTTATAGGAATTCTCCTTCTAAATCCAGGAACGTTTCTATGGAAACGACAGGATTTTCTTTTGGGATACGAGTATCTCCTTTCCGATGCACTATTCCTTCTTTACTGCATCTCTCGCTCCCTCACATTTACGGATTGACACAGAAATTGCGTCGCTATGAAACACTATGGGTTATAGGAATTCTCCTTCTAAATCGAGGAACGTTTCTATGGAAACGACAGGATTTTCTTTTGGGATACGAGTATCTCCTTTTCGATGCACTATTCCTTCCTTACTGCATCTCTCGCTCCCTCTTATTGACGAATTAACACAGAAATTGCGTCGAATGAAATACTATGGTTTATAGGAATTCTCCTTCTAAATCGAGGAACTTTTCTATGGAAACTACAGGATTTCCTTGTGGGATACGAGTATCTTCTTTTCGATGCACTATTCCTTCTTTACTGCATTCTCGCTCCCTCACATTGACGAATTAACACAGAAATTGCGACGCTATGAAATACTATGTGTTATAGGAACTCTCCTTCTAAAACGAGCAACGTTCCTATGGACACGACAGGATTATCTTATGTAATTCGAGTATCTCCTTTCCAATGGACTATTCCTTCTTTACTGCAACTCTCGCTCCCTCTTATTCACGATTTAACACAGAAAATGCGTCGCTATGAAATACTATGGTTTATAGGAATTCTCCTTCTAAATCGAGGAACGTTTCTATGGAAACGACGGGACTTCCTTTTGGGATACGAGTATCTCCTTTTCGATGCACTATTCCTTCTTTACAGCATCTCTCGCTCCCTCACATTGACGACTCAACACCGAAATTGTGTCGCTATGAAATACTGTGGGTTATAGGAATTCTCCTTCTAAATCGAGGAACGTTTCTATGGAAACGACAGGATTTTCTTTTGGGATACGAGTATCTCCTTTCCGATGCACTATTCCTTCTTTACTGCATCTCTCGCTCCCTCACATTTACGGATTGACACAGAAATTGCGTCGCTATGAAACACTATGGGTTATAGGAATTCTCCTTCTAAATCGAGGAACGTTTCTATGGAAACGACAGGTTTTTCTTTTGGGATACGAGTATCTCCTTTCCGATTCACTGTTCCTTCTTTACTGCATCTCTCGCTCCTTCACATTGACGAATTAACACAGAAATTGCGTCGCTATGAAATACTATGGGTTATAGGAATTCTCCTTCTTAATCGAGGAACGTTTCTATGGAAACGACAGGATTTTCTTTAGGGATACGATTATCTCCTTTCCGATGCACTATTCCTTTTTTACTGCATCTCTCGCTCCCTCACATTGTCGAATTAACACAGAAATTGCGTCGCTATGAAATACTATGGGTTATAGGAGTTCTCCTTCTAAATCGAGGATCGTTTCTATGGAAACGGCGGGATTATCAATTGGGATACGAGTATCTCCTTTCCGATGCACTATTCCTTCTTTACTGCATCTCTCGCTCCCTCTTATTGACGAATTAACACAGAAAATGGGGCGCTATGAAATTCTATGGTTTATAGGAATTCTCCTTCTAAATCGAGGAACTTTTCTATGGAAACTACAGGATTTCCTTTTGGGATATTAGTATCTCCTTTTCGATGCACTATTCCTTCTTTACTGCATCTCTCGCTCCCTCACATTGACGACTTAACACAGTAATTTCGTCGCTATGAAATACTACGGGTTATAGGAATTTTCCTTCTAAATCGAGGAACGTTTCTATGGAAACGACAGGATTTTCTTTTGGGATACGATTATCTCCTTTCCGATTCACTATTCCTTCTTTACTGCATCTCTCGCTCCCTCACATTGACGACTTAACACAGAAATTGCGTCGCCATGAAATACTATGGGTTATAGGAATTTTCCTTCTAAATCGAGGAACGTTTCTATGGAAACGACAGGATTTTCTTTTGGGATACGAGTATCTCCTTTCCGATGCACTATTCCTTCTTTACTGCATCTCTCACTCCCTCACATTTACGGATTGACACAGAAATTGCGTCGCTATGAAACACTATGGGTTATAGGAATTCTCCTTCCAAATCGAGGAACGTTTCTATGGAAACGACAGGATTTTATTTTGGGATACGAGTATCTCCTTTTCGATGCACTATTCCTTCCTTACTACATCTCTCGCTCCCTCTTATTGACGAATTAAATAAGAAATTGCGTCGCTATGAAATACTATGGGTTATAGGAATTCTCCTTCTAAATCGAGGAACGTTTCTATGGAAACGACAGGATTTTCTTTTGGGAAACGAGTATCTCCTTTCCGATGCACTATTCGTTCTTTACTGCATCTCTCGCTCCCTCACATTGACGAATTATCACAAAAATTGCGTCGCTATGAAATACTATGGGTTATAGGAATTCACCTTCTAAATCGAGGAACGTTTCTATCGAAACTACAGGATTTTCTTTAGGGATACGAGTATCTCCTTTCCGATGCACTATTCCTTTTTTACTGCATCTCTCGCCCTCTAATATTGACGAATTAACACAGAAATTGCGTCGTTATGAAATACTATGGGTTATAGGAATTCTCCTTCTAAATCGAGGATCGTTTCTATGGAAACGACAGGATTATCAATTGGGATACGAGTATCTCATTTCCGATGCACTATTCCTTCTTTACTGCATCTCTCGCTCCCTCTTATTGTCGAATTAACACACAAAATGCGGCGCTATGAAATACTATGGTTTATAGGAATTCTCATTCTAAATCGAGGAACTTTTCTACGGAAACTACAGGATTTCCTTTTGGGATACGAGTATCTCCATTTCGATGCACTATTCCTTCTTTACTGCATCTCTCGCTAACTAACATTGACGAATTAACACAGAAATTTCGTCGGTATGAAATACTATGTGTTACTGGAATTTTCCTTCTAAATCGAGGAACGTTTCTATGGAAACGACAGGATTTTCTTTAGGGACACGATTATCTCCTTTCCGATGCACTATTCCTTTTTTACTGCATCTCTCGCTCCCTCACATTGACGAATTAACACAGAAATTGCGTCGGTATGAAATACTATGGGTTATAGGAATTCTTCTTCTAAATCGAGGAACGTTTCTATGGAAACGACAGGATTTTCTTTTGGGATACGAGTACCTCCTTTCCGATGCACTATTCGTTCTTTACTGCATCTCTCGCTCCCTCACATTTACGAATTGACACAGAAATTGCATCGCTATGAAATACTATTGGTTATAGGAATTCTGCTTCTAAATCGAGGAACGTTTCTTCGGAAACGACAGAATTTTCTTTTGGGATACGAGTATCTCCTTTAAGATGCACTATTCTTCCTTTACTGCATCTCTCGCTCCCTCTCATTGATGAATTAACACGGAAATTGCGTCGCTATGAAATACTATGGATTATAGGAATTTTCCTTCTAAGTCGAGGAACGTTTCTATGGAAACGACAGGATTTTCTTTTGGGATACGAGTATCTCCTTTCCGATGCACTATTCCTTATTTACTGCATCTCTCGCTCCCTCACATTGACGAATTAACACAGAAATTGCGTCGAATGAAATACTATGGTTTATAGGAATTCTCCTTCTAAATCGAGGAACTTTTCTATGGAAACTACAGGATTTCCTTGTGGGATACGAGTATCTTCTTTTCGATGCACTATTCCTTCTTTACTGCATTCTCGCTCCCTCACATTGACGAATTAACACAGAAATTGCGATGCTATGAAATACTATGTGTTATAGGAATTCTCCTTCTAAATCGAGCAACGTTCCTATGGACACGACAGGATTATCTTATGTAATTCGAGTATCTCCTTTCCAATGGACTATTCCTTCTTTACTGCAACTCTCGCTCCCTCTTATTCACGAATTAACACAGAAAATGCGTCGCTATGAAATACTATGGTTTATAGGAATTCTCCTTCTAAATCGAGGAACGTTTCTATGGAAACGACGGGACTTCCTTTTGGGATACGAGTATCTCCTTTTCGATGCACTATTCCTTCTTTACAGCATCTCTCGCTCCCTCACATTGACGACTCAACACCTAAATTGTGTCGCTATGAAATACTGTGGGTTATAGGAATTCTCCTTCTAAATCGAGGAACGTTTCTATGGAAACGACAGGATTTTCTTTTGGGATACGAGTATCTCCTTTCCGATGCACTATTCCTTCTTTACTGCATCTCTCGCTCCCTCGCATTTACGGATTGACACAGAAATTGCGTCGCTATGAAACACTATGGGTTATAGGAATTCTCCTTCTAAATCGAGGAACGTTTCTATGGAAACGACAGGTTTTTCTTTTGGGATACGAGTATCTCCTTTCCGATGCACTATTCCTTCTTTACTGCATCTCTCGCTCCCTCACATTTACGGATTGACACAGAAATTGCGTCGCTATGAAACACTATGGGTTATAGGAGTTCTCCTTCTAAATCGAGGATCGTTTCTATGGAAACGGCGGGATTATCAATTGGGATACGAGTATCTCCTTTCCGATGCACTATTCCTTCTTTACTGCATGTCTCGCTCCCTCTTATTGACGAATTAACACAGAAAATGCGGCGCTATGAAATTCTATGGTTTATAGGAATTCTCCTTCTAAATCGAGGAACTTTTCTATGGAAACTACAGGATTTCCTTTTGGGATATTAGTATCTCCTTTTCGATGCACTATTCCTTCTTTACTGCATCTCTCGCTCCCTCACATTGACGACTTAACACAGTAATTTCGTCGCTATGAAATACTACGGGTATAGGAATTTTCCTTCTAAATCGAGGAACGTTTCTATGGAAACGACAGGATTTTCTTTTGGGATACGATTATCTCCTTTCCGATTCACTATTCCTTCTTTACTGCATCTCTCGCTCCCTCACATTGACGACTTAACACAGAAATTGCGTCGCCATGAAATACTATGGGTTATAGGAATTTTCCTTCTAAATCGAGGAACGTTTCTATGGAAACGACAGGATTTTCTTTTGGGATACGAGTATCTCCTTTCCGATGCACTATTCCTTCTTTACTGCATCTCTCACTCCCTCACATTCACGGATTGACACAGAAATTGCGTCGCTATGAAACACTATGGGTTATAGGAATTCTCCTTCCAAATCGAGGAACGTTTCTATGGAAACGACAGGATTTTATTTTGGGATACGAGTATCTCCTTTTCGATGCACTATTCCTTCCTTACTACATCTCTCGCTCCCTCTTATTAACGAATTAAATAAGAAATTGCGTCGCTATGAAATACTATGGGTTATAGGAATTCTCCTTCTAATTCGATGAACGTTTCTATGGAAACGACAGGATTTTCTTTTGGGATACGAGTACCTCCTTTCCGATGCACTATTCGTTCTTTACTGCATCTCTCGCTCCCTCACATTCACGAATTAACACAGAAATTGCGTCGCTATGAAATAATATGTGTTATAGGAATTCTCGTTCTAAATCGAGGAACGCTACTATGGAAACGACAGGATTATCTTTTTGGATACGAATATCTCATTTCCGATGCACTATTCCTTCTTTACTGCAACTCTCGCTATATCTTATTCACGAATTAACACAGAAAATGCGTCGGTATGAAATATTATGGATTATAGGAATTCTCGTTCTAAATCGAGGAACGTTTCTGTGGAAACCACAGGACTTCCTTTTGGGATACGAGTATCTCCTTTTCGATGCACTATTCCTTCTTTACTGCATCTCTCGCTCCCTCACATTGACGAATTAACACCGAATTTGCGTCGCTATGAAATACTGTGGGTTATAGGAATTCTCCTTCTAAATCCAGGAACGTTTCTATGGAAACGACAGGATTTTCTTTTGGGATACGAGTATCTCCTTTCCGATGCACTATTCCTTCTTTACTGCATCTCTCGCTCCCTCACATTGACGAATTAACACAGAAATTGCGTCGCTATGAAATACTATGGGTTATAGGAATTCTCTTTCTAAATCGAGGAACGTTTCTATGGAAACGACAGGATTTTCTTTTCTGATACGAGTATCTCCTTTTCGATGCACTATTCCTCCTTTACTGCATCTCTCGCTCCCTGACATTGACGAATTAACACAGAAATTGCGTCGCCATGAAATACTATGGGTTATAGGAATTTTCCTTCTCAATCGAGTAACGTTTCTATGGAAACGACAGGATTTTCTTTTGGGATACGAGTATCTCCTTTCCGATGCACTATTCCTTCTTTACTGCATCTCTCGCTCCCTCTTATTGACGAATTAATACATGAAATGCGTCGCTATGAAATACTATGGTTAATAGGAGTTCTCTTTCTAAATCGAAGAACGTTTCTATGGAAACGACAAGATTTTTTTAGGGACACGATTATCTCCTTTCCGATGCACTATTCCTTTTTTACTGCATCTCTCGCTCCCTCACATTGACGAATTAACACAGAAATTGCGTCTGTATGAAATACTATGGGTTATAGGAATTCTCCTTCTAAATCGAGGAACGTTTGTATGGAAACGACAGGATTTTCTTTTGGGATACGAGTATCTCCTTTCCGATGCACTATTCCTTCTTTACTGCATCTCTCGCTCTCTCTTATTGACGAATTAACACAGAAATTGCGTCGCTTTGGAATACTATGGGTTATAGGAATTCTCCTTCTAAATCGAGGAACGTTTCTATGGAAACGACAGGATTTTCTTTAGGGACACGATTATCTCCTTTCCGATGCACTATTCCTTTTTTACTGCATCTCTCGCTCCCTCACATTGACGAATTAACACAGAAATTGCGTCGGTATGAAATACTATGGGTTATAGGAATTCTCCTTCTAAATCGAGGAACGTTTCTATGGAAACGACAGGATTTTCTTTTGGGATACGAGTACCTCCTTTCCGATGCACTATTCGTTCTTTACTGCATCTCTCGCTCCCTCACATTGACGAATTAACACAGAAATTGCGTCGCTATTAAATACTATGTGTTATAGGAATCCTCCTTCTAAATCGAGGAACGTTACTATGGAAACGACAGGATTATCTTTTGGGAAACGAATATCTCCTTTCCGTTGCACTATTCCTTCTTTACTGCAACTCTCGCAATCTCTTATTCACGAATTAACACAGAAAATGCGTCGGTATGAAATATTATGGTTTATAGGAATTCTCGTTCTAAATCGAGGAACGTTTCTGTGGAAACCACAGGACTTCCTTTTGGGATACGAGTATCTCCCTATCGATGCCCTATTCCTTCTTTACTGCATCTCTCGCTCCCTCACTTTTACGAATTGACTCAGAAATTGCGTCGCTATGTAACAGTATGGGTTATAGGAATTCACCTTCTAAATGGAGTAACGTTTCTATGGAAACGACAGGATTATCTTTTGGGATACGAGTATCTCCTTCTCGATGCACTATTCCTTCTTTACTGCATCTCTCGCTCCCTCACATTGACGAATTAACACAGAAATTGCGTCGCTATGAAATACTATTCGTTATAGGAATTCTCCTTCTAAATCGAGGAACGTTTCTTTGGAAACGACAGGATTTTCTTTTGGGATACGAGTATCTCCTTTTCGATGCACTATTCCTTCTTTACTGAATCTCTCGCTCCCTCACATTGACGAATTAACACAGAAATTGCGTCGCTATGAAATACTATTGGTTATAGGAATTCTCCTTCTAAATCGAGGAGCGTTTCTATGGAAACGACAGGATTTTCTTTTAGGATACGAATATCTCCTTTCCGATGCAGTATTCCTTCTTTACTGCATCTCTCGCTCCCTCACATTTACGAATTGACACAGAAATTGCATCGCTATGAAATACTATTGGTTATAGGAATTCTGCTTCTAAATCGAGGAACGTTTCTTCGGAAACGACAGAATTTTCTTTTGGGATACGAGTATCTCCTTTAAGATGCACTATTCTTCCTTTACTGCATCTCTCGCTCCCTCTCATTGATGAATTAACACGGAAATTGCGTCGCTATGAAATACTATGGGATATAGGAATTCTCCTTGTAAATCGAGTTACGTTTCTATGGAAACGACTGGATTTTCTTTTTGGATCCGAGTATCTCTTTTCCGATGCACTATTCCTTCTTTACTGCATCTTTCGCTCATTCAAATTGACGAATTGACACAGAAATTGCGTCGCTATGAAATACTATGGGTTGTAGGAATTCTCCTTCTAAATCGAGGAACGTTTCTATGGAAACGGCAGGATTTTCTTTTGGGATACGAGTATCTCCTTTCCGATGCTCTATTCCTTCTTTACTGCATCTCTCGCTCCCTCTTAATGACGAATTAACACGGAAATTGCGTCGCTATGAAATACTATGGGTTATAGGAATTCTCCTTCTAAATAGAGGAACGTTTCTATGGAAACGACAGGATTTTCTTTAGGGATACATCTCCTTTCCGATGCGCTATTCCTTCTTTACTGCATCTCTCACTCCCTTACATTGTCGAATTAACACAGAAGTTACGTCGCTATGAAATACTATGGGTTATAGGAATTCTCCTTCTAAATCGAGGAACTTTTCTATGGAAACGAAAGGATTTTCTTTTGGGATTCGAGTATCTCCTTTTCGATGCACTATTCCTCATTTACTGCATCTCTCGCTCCCTCACATTGACGAATTAACACAGTAATTGCGTCGGTATGAAATACTATGGGTTATAGGAATTCTCCTTCTAAATCGAGGAACGTTTCTATGGAAAAGACAGGATTTTATTTGGGATACGAGTATCTCCTTTCGGTGGCTCTATTCCTTCTTTACTGCATCTCTCACTCCCTCACATTTACGAATTGACACAGAAATTGCGTCGCTATGAAACACTATGGGTTATCGGAATTCTCCTTCTAAATGGAGTAACGTTTCTATGGAAACGACAGGATTTCCTTTTGGGATACGAGTATCTTCTTTTCGATGCACTATTCCTTCTTTACTGCATCTCTCGCTCCCTCACATTGACGAATTAACACAGAAATTGCGTCGCTATGAAATACTATGTGTTATAGGAATTCTCCTTCTAAATCGAGGAACGTTACTATGGAAACGACAGAATTATCTTTTTGGATACGAGTATCTCCTTTCCGATGCACTATTCCTTCTTTACTGCAACTCTCGCTATCTCTTATTCACGAATTAACACAGAAAATGCGTCGCTATGAAATACTATGGTTTATAGGAATTCTCGTTCTAAATCGAGGAACGTTTTTGTGGAAACCACAGGACTTCCTTTTGGGATACGAGTATCTCCTTTTCGATGCACTATTCCTTCTTTACTGTATCTCTCGCTCCCTCACATTGACGAATTAACACCGAAATTGCGTCGCTATGAAATACTGTGGGTTATAGGAATTCTGCTTGTAAATCCAGGAACGTTTCTATGGAAACGACAGGATTTTCTTTTGGGATACGAGTATCTCCTTTCCGAAGCACTATTCCTTCTTTACTGCATCTCTCGCTCCCTCACATTGACGAATTAACACAGAAATTGCGTCGCTATGAAATACTATGGGTTATAGGAATTCTCCGTCTGAATCGAGGAACGTTTCTATGGAAGCGACAGGATTTTCTTTTCTGATACGAGTATCTCCTTTGCGATGCACTATTCCTTCGTTACTGCATCTCTCGCTCCCTGACATTGACGAATTAACACAGAAATTGCGTCGCCATGAAATACTGTGGGTTATAGGAATTTTCCTTCTCAGTCGAGTAACGTTTCTATGGAAACGAAAAGATTTTCTTTTGGGATATGGGTATCTCCTTTCCGATGCACTATTCCTTCTTTACTGCATCTCTCGCTCCCTCTTATTGACGAATTAATACATGAAATGTGTCGCTATGAAATACTATGGTTCATAGGAGTTCTCTTTCTAAATGGAGGAACGTTTGTATGGAAACGACAGGATTTTCTTTTGGGATACGAGTATCTCCTTTCCGATGCACTATTCCTTCTTTACTGAATCTCTCGCTCTCTCACATTGACGACTTAACACAGAAATTGCGTCGCTAGAGAATACTATAGGTTATAGAGATTCTAATTATAAATCGAGGAACGTTTCTATGGAAACGACAGGATTTTCTTTTGGGATACGAGTATCTCCTTTCCGATGCGCTATTCCTTCTTTACTGCATCTCTCGCTCTGTCTTATTGACGAATTAACACAGAAATTGCGTCGCTTTGAAATACTACGTGTTATAGGAACTCTCCCTCTAAATCGAGGAACGTTTCTATGGAAACGACAGGAATTTCTTTAGGGACACGATTATCTCCTTTACGATGCACTATTCCTTTTTTACTGCATCTCTCGCTCCCTCACATTGACGAATTAACACAGAAATTGCGTCGGTATGAAATACTATGGGTTATAGGAATTCTCCTTCTAAATCGAGGAACGTTTCCATGGAAACGACAGGATTATCAATTGGGTAACGAGTATCTCCTTTCCGATAAACTAAACCTTCTTTACTGCATCTCTCGCTCCCACTTATTGACGAATTAACACAGAAAATGCGTCGCTATGATATACTTTGGTTTATAGGAATTCTCCTTCTAAATCGAGGAACTTTTCTATGGAAACTACATAATTTCCTTTTGCGATACGAGTATCACCTTCTCGATGCACTATTCCTTCTTTACTGCATCTCTCGCTCCCTCACATTGACGAATTAACACAGAAATTGCGTCGGTATGAAATACTATGGGTTATAGAAATTCTTCTTCTAAATCGAGGAACGTTTCTATGGAAACGACAGGATTTTCTTTTGGGATACGAGTACCTCCTTTCCGATGCACTATTCGTTCTTTATTGCATCTCTCGCTCCCTCACATTGACGAATTAACACAGAAATTGCGTCGCTATGAAATACTATTCGTTATAGGAATTCTCCTTCTAAATGGAGGAACGTTTCTTTGGAAACGACAGGATTTTCTTTTGGGATACGAGTATCTCCTTTTCGATGCACTATTCCTTCTTTACTGCATCTCTCGCTCCCTCACATTGACGAATTAACACAGAAATTATGTCGCTATGAAATACTATTGGTTATAGGAATTCTCCTTCTAAATCGAGGAGCGTTTCTATGAAAACGACAGGACTTTGTTTTAGGATACGAATATCTCTTTTCCGATGCAGTATTCCTTCTTTACTGCATCTCTCGCTCCCTCACATTTACGATTTGACACAGAAATTGCATCGCTATGAAATGCTATTGGTTATAGGAATTCTGCTTCTAAATCGAGGAACGTTTCTTTGGAAACGACAGGATTTTCTTTTGGATACGAGTATCTCCTTTAAGATGCACTATTCTTCCATTACTGCATCTCTCGCTCCCTCTTATTGACGAATTATTACGGAAATTGCGTCGCTATGAAATACTATGGGTTATAGGAATTTTCCTTCTAAATCGAGGAACGTTTCTATGGAAACGAGGGGGGTTATCTTTTGGGATACGAGTATCTCCCTTCCGATGCACTATTCCTTCTTTACTGCATCTCTCGCTCCCTCTTGTTGACGAATTAACACAGAAAAAGATGCGCTAGGAAATACTATGGGTTATAGGAATTTTCCTTCTAAATCGAGGAACGTTTCTATATAAACGACAGGATTTCCTGTTGGGATACGAGTATCTCCTTTTCGATGCACCTTTCCTTCTTTTCTGCATCTCTCGCTATCTCACATTGACGAATTAACACAGAAATTTCGTCGCTATGAAATACTATGGGTTATAGGAATTCTCCTTCTATATCGAGGAACGTTTCTATGGAAACGACAGGATTTTCTTTTGGGATACGAGTATCTCCTTTCCGATGCACTGTTCCTTTTTTACTGCATCTCTCGCTCCCTCACATTGACGACTTACACAGAAATTGCGTCGCTATGAAATATATGGGTTATAGGAATTTTCCTTCTAAATCGAGGAACGTTTCTAAGGAAACGACAGGATTTTGTTTTGGGATACAAGTATCTCCTTTCCGATGCACTATTAATTCTTTACAGCAACTCTCGCTCCCTCTTATTGACGAATTAACACAGAAATTGCGTCGCTATGGAATACTATGGGTTATAGGAATTCTCCTTGTAAATCGAGTAACGTTTCTATGGAAACGACAGGATTTTCTTTTGGGTTACGAGTATCTCTTTTCCGATGCACTTTTCCTTCTTTACTGCATCTCTCGCTCCCTCAAATTGACGAATTGACACATAAATTGCGTCGCTATGAAATACTATGGGTTATAGGATTTCTCAATTTAAATCGAGGAACGCTGCTATGGAAACGACAGGATTTTCTTTTGGGATACGAGTATCTCCTTTCCGATGCTCTATTCCTTCTTTACTGCATCTCTCGCTCCCTCTTATTGACGAATAAACACGGAAATTGCGTCGCTATGAAATACTATGGGTTATAGGAATTCTCCTTGTAAATAGAGGAACGTTCCTATGGAAACGACAGGATTTTGTTTTGGGATACATCTCCTTTCCGATGCGCTATTCCTTCTTTACTGCATCTCGCACTCCCTTACATTGTCGAATTAACACAGAAGTTGCGTCGCTATGAAATGCAATGGGTTATAGGAATTCTCCTTCTAATTCGTGGAACTTTTCTATGGAAACGAAAGGATTTTCTTTTGGGATTCGAGTATCTCCTTTCCGATGCACTATTCCTTGTTTACTGCACCTCCACTTCCTCACATTTACGAATTGACACAGAAATTGCGTCGCTATGAAACACTATGGGTTATAGGAATTCTCCATCTAAATGGAGTAACGTTTCTATGGAAACGACAGGATTTCCTTTTGGGATACGAGTATCTTCTTTTCGATGCACTATTCCTTTTTTACTGCATCTCTCGCTCCCTCACATTGACGAATTAACACAGAAATTGCGTCGCTATGAAATACTATGTGTTATAGGAATTCTCCTTCTAAATCGAGGAACGTTATTATGGAAACTACAGGATTTTCTTTTGGGATACGAGTATCTCCTTTCCGATGCACTATTCCTTCTTTACTGCATATCTCGCTCCCTCACATTGACGACTTAGCACAGAAATGGCGTCGCTAGAGAATACTATAGGTTATAGAGATTCTAATTATAAACCGAGTAACGTTTCTATGGAAACGACAGGATTTTCTTTTGGGATACGAGTATCTCCTTTCCGATGCACTATTCCTTCTTTACTGCATCTCTCGCTCTCTCTTATTGACTAATTATCACAGAAATTGCGTCGCTTTGAAATACTATAGGTTATAGGAATTATCCTTCTAAATCGAGGAACGTTTCTATGGAAACGACAGGATTTTCTTTGGGGACACGATTATCTCCTTTCCGAATCACTATTCCTTTTTTACTGCATCCGTCGCTCCCTCACATTGACGAATTAACACAGAAATTGCGTCGATATGAAATACTATGGGTTATAGGAATTCTCCTTCTAAATCGAAGAACGTTTCTATGGAAACGACAGGATTATCAATTGGGTTACGAGTATCTCCTTCCCGATGCACTAAACCTTCTTTACTGCATCTCTCGCTCCCTCTTATTGACGAATTAACACAGAAAATGCGGCGCTATGAAATACTTTGGTTTATAGGAATTCTCCTTCTAAATCGAGGAACTTTTCTATGGAAACTACAGGATTTCCTTTTGGGATACGAGTATCTCCTTTTCGATGCTCTATTCCTTCTTTACTGCATCTCTCGCTCCCTCACATTGACGAATTAACCCCGAAATTGCGTCGCTATGAAATACTATGGGTTATAGGAATTATTCTTCTAAATCGAGGAACGTTTCTATGGAAACGACAGGATTTTCTTTTGGGATACGAGTATCTCCTTTTCGATCCACTATTCCTTCTTTACTGCATCTCTCGCTCCCTCTTATTGACGAATTAACACAGAAAATGCGGCGCTATGAAATACTTTGGTTTATAGGAATTCTCCTTCTAAATCGAGGAACTTTTCTATGGAAACTACAGGATTTCCTTTTGGGATACGAGTACCTCCTTTCCAATGCACTATTCGTTCTTTACTGCATCTCTCGCTTCCTCACATTGACGAATTAACACAGAAATTGCGTCGCTATGAAATACTATTCGTTATAGGAATTCTCCTGCTAAATCGAGTAACGTTTCTTTGGAAACGACAGGATTTTCTTTTAGGATACGAATATCTCCTTTCCGATGTAGTATTCCTTCTTTACTGCATTTCTCGCTCCCTCACAATTACGAATTGACACAGAAATTGCATCGCTATGAAGTACTATTGGTTATAGGAATTCTGCTTCTAAATCGAGGAACGTTTCTTTGGAAACGACAGGATTTTCTTTTGGGATACGAGTATCTCCTTTAAGATGCATTATTCTTAGTTTACTGCATCTCTCGCTCCCTCTTATTGACGAATTAACACGGAAATTGCGTCGCTATGAAATACTATGGGATATAGGAGTTTTCCTTCTAAATCGAGGAACGTTTCTATGGAAACGAGAGGGTTATCTTTTGGGATACGAGTATCTCCTTTCGGAGGCACTATTCCTTTTTTACTGCATCTCTCGCTCCCTCACATTGACGAATTAACACAGAAATTGCGTCGCTATGGAATACTAATGGCTATAGGAATTCTCCTTGTAAATCGAGTAACGTTTCTATGGAAACGACAAAATTTTCTTTTGGGATACGAGTATCTCTTTTCCGATGCACTATTCCTTCTTTACTGCATCTCTCACTCCCTCTTATTGACGAATTAACACGGAAATTGCGTCGCTATGAAATACTATGGGTTATTGGAATTCTCCTTGTAAATAGAGGAACGTTTCTATGGAAACGACAGGATTTTCTTTTGGGATACATCTCCTTTCCGATGCGCTATTCCTTCTTTACTGCATCTCTCACTCCCTTACATTGTCGAATTAACACAGAAGTTGCATCGCTATGAAATACTATGGGTTATAGGAATTCTCCTTCTAAATCGAGGAACTTTTCTATGGAAACGAAAGGATTTTCTTTTGGGATTCGAGGATCTCATTTTCGATGCACTATTCCTTATTTACTGCACCTCTCGCTCCCTCACATTGACGAATTAACACAGTAATTGCGTCGCTATGAAATACTATGGGTTATAGGAATTCTCCTTGTAAATAGAGGAACGTTTCTATGGAAACGACTGGATTTTCATTTGGGATACGAGTATCTCCTTTTCGATGCACTATTCCTGCTTTACTGCATCTCTCGCTCCCTCACATTGACGAATTTACACAGAAATTGCGTCGCTATTTAATACTATGGGTTATAGAATTATCCTTCTAAATCGAGGAACGTTTCTATGGAAACGAAAGGATTTTCTTTAGGGATACGAGTATCTCCTTTCCGATGCACTATTCCTTTTTTACTGCATCTCTCGCTCCCTAACATTGACGAATTAACACAGAAATAGCGTCGCTATGAAATACTAGGGGTTATAGGAATTCTCCTTCTAAATCGAGGAACGTTTCTATGGAAACGACAGGATTATCTTTTGGGATACGAGTAACTCCTTTCCGATGCACTATTCCTTCTTTACTGCATCTCTGGCTCCCTCTTATTAACGAATTAACACAGAAAATGCGGCGCTATGAAATACTATGGTTTATAAGAATTCTCCTTCTAATTCAAGGAACGTTTCTATGGAAACGACAGGATTTTCTTTTGGGATACGAGTATCTCCTTTCCGATGCACTATTCCTGCTTTACTGCATCTCTCGCTCTCTCACATTGACGAATTGACACAGCAATTGCGTCGCTATGAAATACAATGGGTTATAGGAATTTTCCGTCTAAATCGAAGAACGTTTCTATGGAAACGTCAGGATTTTCTTTTGGGATACGAGTATCTCCTTTCCGATGCACTATTGATTCTTTACTGCATCTCTCGCTCCCTCTTATTGACGAATTAACACAAAAATGGCGTCGCCATGTTATACTATGGGTTATAGGAATTCTCCTTGTAAATCGAGTAACGTTTCTATGGAAACGACAGGATTTTCTTTTGGGTTACGAGTATCTTCTTTTCGATGCACAATTCCTTCATTACTGCATCTCTCGCTCCCTCACATTCACGAATTAACACAGAAAATGCGTCGCTATCAAATACTATGGGTTATAGGATTCTCCTTCCAAATCGAGGAACGTTTCTATGGAAACGACAGGATTTTCTTTTGGGATGCGGGTATCTCCTTTCCGATGCACTATTCCTTCTTTACTGCATCTCTCGCTCCCTCACATTGACGAATTGACACAGAAATTGCGTCGCTATGAAATACTATGGGTTTTAGGAATTCTCCTTCTAAATCGAGGAACGTTTCTATGGAAACGACAGGATTTTCTTTTGAGATCCGAGTATCTACTTTTCGATGCACTATTCCTTCTTCACTGCATCTCTCGCTCCCTCACATTGACGAATTTACACAGAAATTGAGTCGCTATGAAATACAATGGGTCATAGGAATTCTCCTTCTAAATCGAGGAACGTTTCTATGGAAACGACAGGATTTTCTTTTGGGATACATCTCCTTTCCGGTGCGCTATTCCTTCTTTACTGCATCTCTCACTCCCTTACATTGTCGAATTAACACAGATGTTGCGTCGCTATGAAATACGATGGGTTATAGGAATTATCCTTCTAAATCGAGGAACGTTTCTATGGAAACGACAGGATTTTCTTTAGGGATACGAGTATCTCATTTCCGATGCACTATTCCTTTTTTACTGCATCTCTCGCTCCCTCACATTGACGAAATAACACAGAAGTAGCGTCGCTATGAAATACTATGGGTTATAGGAATTCTCCTTCTAAATCGAGGAACGTTTCTATGGAAACGACAGGATTATCTTTTGGGATACGAGTAACTCCTTTCCGATGCACTATTCCTTCTTTACTGCATCTCTGGCTCACTCTTATTGACGAATTAACACAGAAATAGCGTCGCTATGAAATACTATGGGTTATAGGGATTCTCCTTCTAAATCGACGAACGTTTCTATGGAAACGACAGGATTATATTTTGGGATACAAGGATCTCCTTCTCGATGCACTATTCATTCGTTACTGCATCTCTCGCTCCCTCACATTCACGAATTGACACAGAAAATGCGTCGCTATCAAATACTATGGGTTATAGGATTCTCCTTCCAAATCGAGGAACGTTTCTATGGAAACGACAGGATTTTCTTTTGGGATGCGAGTATCTCCTTTCCGATGCACTATTCCTTCTTTACTGCATCTCTTGCTCCCTCACATTAACGAATTGCCACAGAAATTGCGTCGCTATGAAATACTATGGGTTATAGGAATTCTCCTTCTAAATCGAGGAACGTTTCTATGGAAACTACAGGATTTCCTTTTGGGATACGAGTATCTCCTTTTCGATGCTCTATTCCTTCTTTACTGCATCTCTCGCTCCCTCACATTTACGAATTGAAACAGAAATGGCATCGCTATGAAATACTATTGGTTATAGGAATTCTGCTTCTAAATCGAGGAACGTTTCTTTGGAAACGACAGGATTTTCTTTTGGGATACGAGTATCTCATTTAAGATGCATTATTCTTAGTTTACTGCATCTCTCGCTCCCTCTTATTGACGAATTAACACGGAAATTGCGTCGCTATGAAATACTATGGGTTATAGGAATTTTCCTTCTAAATCGAGGAACGTTTCTATGGAAACGAGAGGGTTATCTTTTGGGATACGAGTATCTCCTTTCCGATGCACTATTCCTTCTTTACTGCATCTCTCGCTCCCTCTTGTTGACGAATTAACACAGAAAAAGCGGCGCTATGAAATACTATGGGTTATAGGAATTTTCCTTCTAAATCGAGGTACGTTTCTATGGAAACGACAGGATTTTCTTTTGGGATACGAGTATCTCCTTTCCGATGCACTATTAATTCTTTACTGCATCTCTCGCTCCCTCTTATTGACGAATTAACACAGAAATTGAGTCGCTATGGAATACTATTGGTCATAGGAATTCTCCTTGTAAATCGAGTAACGTTTCTATGGAAACGACAGGATTTTCTTTTGGGATACGAGTATCTCCTTTCCGATGCACTATTCCTTCTTTACTGCATCTCTTGCTCCCTCACATTGACGAATTGACACAGAAATTGCGTCGCTATGAAAAACTATGGGTTATAGAAATTCTCCTTCTAAATCGAGGAACGTTTCTATGGAAACTACAGGATTTCCTTTTGGGATACGAGTATCTCCTTTTCGATGCTCTATTCCTTCTTTACTGCATCTCTCTCTCCCTCACATTTACGAATTGACACAGAAATTGCATCGCTATGAAATACTATTGGTTATAGGAATTCTGCTTCTAAATCGAGGAACGTTTCTTTGGAAACGACAGGATTTCCTGTTGGGATACGACTATCTCCTTGTCGATGCACTATTCCTTCTTTTCTGCATCTCTCGCTATCTCACTTTGACGAATTAACACAGAAATTTCGTCGCTATGAAATACTATGGGTTATAGGAATTCTCCTTCTAAATCGAGGAACGTTTCAATGGAAACGACAGGATTTTCTTTTGGGATAAGAGTATCTCCTTTCGGATGCACTATTCCTTTTTTACTGCATCTCTCGCTCCCTCACATTGACGACTTAACACAGAAATTGCGTCGCTATGAAATACTATGGGTTATAGGAATTTTCCTTCTAAATCGAGGTACGTTTCTATGGAAACGACAGGATTTTCTTTTGGGATACGAGTACCTCCTTTCCGATGCACTATTAATTCTTTACTGCATCTCTCGCTCCCTCTTATTGACGAATTAACACAGAAATTGCGTCGCTATGGAATACTATTGGTCATAGGAATTCTCCTTGTAAATCGAGTAACGTTTCTATGGAAACGACGAAATTTTCTTTTGGGATACGAGTATCTCTTTTCCGATGCACTATTCCTTCTTTACTGCATCTCTCGCTCCCTCAAATTGACGAATTGACACAGAAATTGCGTCGCTATGAAATACTATGGGTTATAGGTACTCTCCTTCTAAATCGAGAAACGTTTCTATGGAAACGACAGGATTTTCTTTTGGGATACGAGTATCTCCTTTCCGATGCTCTATTTCTTCTTTACTGCATCTCTCGCTCCCTCTTATTGACGAATTAACACGGCAATTGCGTCGCTATGAAATACTATGGGTTATTGGAATTCTCCTTGTAAATAGAGGAACGTTTCTATGGAAACGACGGGATTTTCTTTTGGGATACATCTCCTTTCCGATGCGCTATTCCTTCTTTACTGCATCTCTCACTCCCTTACATTGTCGAATAAACACAGAAGTTGCGTCGCTATGAAATACTATGGGTTATAGGAATTTTCCTTCTAAATCGAGGAACGTTTCTATGGAAACGAGGGGGGTTATCTTTTGGGATACGAGTATCTCCCTTCCGATGCACTATTCCTTCTTTACTGCATCTCTCGCTCCCTCTTGTTGACGAATTAACACAGAAAAAGAGGCGCTAGGAAATACTATGGGTTATAGGAATTTTCCTTCTAAATCGAGGAACGTTTCTATATAAACGACAGGATTTCCTGTTGGGATACGAGTATCTCCTTTTCGATGCACCTTTCCTTCTTTTCTGCATCTCTCGCTATCTCACATTGACGGATTAACACAGAAATTTCGTCGCTATGAAATACTATGGGTTATAGGAATTCTCCTTCTATATCGAGGAACGTTTCTATGGAAACGACAGGATTTTCTTTTGGGATACGAGTATCTCCTTTCCGATGCACTGTTCCTTTTTTACTGCATCTCTCGCTCCCTCACATTGACGACTTACACAGAAATTGCGTCGCTATGAAATATATGGGTTATAGGAATTTTCCTTCTAAATCGAGGAACGCTGCTATGGAAACGACAGGATTTTCTTTTGGGATACGAGTATCTCCTTTCCGATGCTCTATTCCTTCTTAACTGCATCTCTCGCTCCCTCTTATTGACGAATAAACACGGAAATTGCGTCGCTATGAAATACTATGGGTTATAGGAATTCTCCTTGTAAATAGAGGAACGTTCCTATGGAAACGACAGGATTTTGTTTTGGGATACATCTCCTTTCCGATGCGCTATTCCTTCTTTACTGCATCTCGCACTCCCTTACATTGTCGAATTAACACAGAAGTTGCGTCGCTATGAAATACAATGGGTTATAGGAATTCTCCTTCTAATTCGTGGAACTTTTCTATGGAAACGAAAGGATTTTCTTTTGGGATTCGAGTATCTCCTTTCCGATGCACTATTCCTTGTTTACTGCACCTCTCACTCCCTCACATTTACGAATTGACACAGAAATTGCGTCGCTATGAAACATTATGGGTTATAGGAATTCTCCATCTAAATGGAGTAACGTTTCTATGGAAACGACAGGATTTCCTTTTGGGATACGAGTATCTTCTTTTCGATGCACTATTCCTTTTTTACTGCATCTCTCGCGCCCTCACATTGACGAATTAACACAGAAATTGCGTCGCTATGAAATACTATGTGTTATAGGAATTCTCCTACTAAATCGAGGAACGTTATTATGGAAACTACAGGATTTTCTTTTGGGATACGAGTATCTCCTTTCCGATGCACTATTCCTTCTTTACTGCATCTCTCGCTCCCTCACATTGACGACTTAACACAGAAATGGCGTCGCTAGAGAATACTATAGGTTATAGAGATTCTAATCATAAACCGAGTAACGTTTCTATGGAAACGACAGGATTTTCTTTTGGGATACGAGAATCTCCTTTCCGATGCACTATTCCTTCTTTACTGCATCTCTCGCTCTCTCTTATTGACTAATTAACACAGAAATTGCGTCGCTTTGAAATACTATAGGTTATAGGAATTATCCTTCTAAATCGAGGAACGTTTCTATGGAAACGACAGGATTTTCTTTGGGGACACGATTATCTCCTTTCCGAATCACTATTCCTTTTTTACTGCATCTGTCGCTCCCTCACATTGACGAATTAACACAGAAATTGCGTCGATATGAAATACTATGGGTTATAGGAATTCACCTTCTAAATCGAAGAACGTTTCTATGGAAACGACAGGATTATCAATTGGGTTACGAGTATCTCCTTCCCGATGCACTAAACCTTCTTTACTGCATCTCTCGCTCCCTCTTATTGACGAATTAACACAGAAAATGCGGCGCTATGAAATACTTTGGTTTATAGGAATTCTCCTTCTAAATCGAGGAACTTTTCTATGGAAACTACAGGATTTCCTTTTGGGATACGAGTATCTCCTTTCCGATGCACTATTCCTTCTTTACTGCATCTCTCGCTCCCTCACATTGACGACTTAACACAGAAATGGCGTCGCTAGAGAATACTATAGGTTATAGAGATTCTAATTATAAACCGAGTAACGTTTCTATGGAAACGACAGGATTTTCTTTTGGGATACGAGTATCTCCTTTCCGATGCACTATTCCTTCTTTACTGCATCTCTCGCTCTCTCTTATTGACTAATTAACACAGAAATTGCGTCGCTTTGAAATACTATAGGTTATAGGAATTATCCTTCTAAATCGAGGAACGTTTCTATGGAAACGA
Source organism: Schistocerca cancellata (assembly GCF_023864275.1). Lineage (NCBI taxonomy): Eukaryota > Metazoa > Arthropoda > Insecta > Orthoptera > Acrididae > Schistocerca > Schistocerca cancellata. The sequence continues at coordinate 158,962,464 of NC_064636.1, forward strand.
CAGGATTTTCTTTGGGGACACGATTATCTCCTTTCCGAATCACTATTCCTTTTTTACTGCATCTGTCGCTCCCTCACATTGACGAATTAACACAGAAATTGCGTCGATATGAAATACTATGGGTTATAGGAATTCTCCTTCTAAATCGAAGAACGTTTCTATGGAAACGACAGGATTATCAATTGGGTTACGAGTATCTCCTTCCCGATGCACTAAACCTTCTTTACTGCATCTCTCGCTCCCTCTTATTGACGAATTAACACAGAAAATGCGGCGCTATGAAATACTTTGGTTTATAGGAATTCTCCTTCTAAATCGAGGAACTTTTCTATGGAAACTACAGGATTTCCTTTTGGGATACGAGTATCTCCTTTTCGATGCTCTATTCCTTCTTTACTGCATCTCTCGCTCCCTCACATTGACGAATTAACCCCGAAATTGCGTCGCTATGAAATACTATGGGTTATAGGAATTCTTCTTCTAAATCGAGGAACGTTTCAATGGAAACGACAGGATTTTCTTTTGGGATACGAGTATCTCCTTTTCGATCCACTATTCCTTCTTTACTGCATCTCTCGCTCCCTCTTATTGACGAATTAACACAGAAAATGCGGCGCTATGAAATACTTTGGTTTATAGGAATTCTCCTTCTAAATCGAGGAACTTTTCTATGGAAACTACAGGATTTCCTTTTGGGATACGAGTACCTCCTTTCCAATGCACTATTCGTTCTTTACTGCATCTCTCGCTTCCTCACATTGACGAATTAACACAGAAATTGCGTCGCTATGAAATACTATTCGTTATAGGAATTCTCCTGCTAAATCGAGTAACGTTTCTTTGGAAACGGCAGGATTTTCTTTTGGGATACGAGTATCTCCTTTTCGATCCACTATTCCTCCTTTACTGCATCTCTCGCTCCCTCACATTGACGAATTAACACAGAAATTGCGTCGCTATGAAATACTATTGGTTATAGGAATTCTCCTTCTAAATCGAGGAGCGTTTCTATGGAAACGACAGGATTTTCTTTTAGGATACGAATATCTCCTTTCCGATGCAGTATTCCTTCTTTACTGCATTTCTCGCTCCCTCACAATTACGAATAGACACAGAAATTGCATCGCTATGAAGTACTATTGGTTATAGGAATTCTGCTTCTAAATCGAGGAACGTTTCTTTGGAAACGACAGGATTTTCTTTTGGGATACGAGTATCTCCTTTAAGATGCATTATTCTTAGTTTACTGCATCTCTCGCTCCCTCTTATTGACGAATTAACACGGAAATTGCGTCGCTATGAAATACTATGGGATATAGGAGTTTTCCTTCTAAATCGAGGAACGTTTCTATGGAAACGAGAGGGTTATCTTTTGGGATACGAGTATCTCCTTTCGGAGGCACTATTCCTTTTTTACTGCATCTCTCGCTCCCTCACATTGACGAATTAACACAGAAATTGCGTCGCTATGGAATACTAATGGCTATAGGAATTCTCCTTGTAAATCGAGTAACGTTTCTATGGAAACGACAAAATTTTCTTTTGGGATACGAGTATCTCTTTTCCGATGCACTATTCCTTCTTTACTGCATCTCTCACTCCCTCTTATTGACGAATTAACACGGAAATTGCGTCGCTATGAAATACTATGGGTTATTGGAATTCTCCTTGTAAATAGAGGAACGTTTCTATAGAAACGACAGGATTTTCTTTTGGGATACATCTCCTTTCCGATGCGCTATTCCTTCTTTACTGCATCTCTCACTCCCTTACATTGTCGAATTAACACAGAAGTTGCATCGCTATGAAATACTATGGGTTATAGGAATTCTCCTTCTAAATCGGGGAACTTTTCTATGGAAACGAAAGGATTTTCTTTTGGGATTCGAGGATCTCATTTTCGATGCACTATTCCTTATTTACTGCACCTCTCGCTCCCTCACATTGACGAATTAACACAGTAATTGCGTCGCTATGAAATACTATGGGTTATAGGAATTCTCCTTGTAAATAGAGGAACGTTTCTATGGAAACGACAGGATTTTCATTTGGGATACGAGTATCTCCTTTTCGATGCACTATTTCTTCTTTACTGCATCTCTCGCTCCCTCACATTGACGAATTTACACAGAAATTGCGTCGCTATTTAATACTATGGGTTATAGAATTATCCTTCTAAATCGAGGAACGCTTCTATGGAAACGAAAGGATTTTCTTTAGGGATACGAGTATCTCCTTTTCGATGCACTATTTCTTCTTTACTGCATCTCTCGCTCCCTCACATTGACGAATTTACACAGAAATTGCGTCGCTATTTAATACTATGGGTTATAGAATTATCCTTCTAAATCGAGGAACGTTTCTATGGAAACGAAAGGATTTTCTTTAGGGATACGAGTATCTCCTTTCCGATGCACTATTCCTTTTTTACTGCATCTCTCGCTCCCTCACATTGACGAATTAACACAGAAATAGCGTCGCTATGAAATACTATGGTTTATAAGAATTCTCCTTCTAATTCAAGGAACGTTTCTATGGAAACGACAGGATTTTCTTTTGGGATACGAGTATCTCCTTTCCGATGCACTATTCCTTCTTTACTGCATCTCTCGCTCTCTCACATTGACGAATTGACACAGCAATTGCGTCGCTATGAAATACTATGGGTTATAGGAATTTTCCGTCTAAATCGAAGAACGTTTCTATGGAAACGTCAGGATTTTCTTTTGGGATACGAGTATCTCCTTTTCGATGCACTATTAATTCTTTACTGCATCTCTCGCTCCCTCTTATTGACGAATTAACACAAAAATGGCGTCGCCATGTTATACTATGGGTTATAGGAATTCTCCTTGTAAATCGAGTAACGTTTCTATGGAAACGACAGGATTTTCTTTTGGGATACGAGTATCTTCTTTTCGATGCACAACTCCTTCATTACTGCATCTCTCGCTCCCTCACATTCACGAATTAACACAGAAAATGCGTCGCTATCAAATACTATGGGTTATAGGATTCTCCTTCCAAATCGAGGAACGTTTCTATGGAAACGACAGGATTTTCTTTTGGGATGCGGGTATCTCCTTTCCGATGCACTATTCCTTTTTTACTGCATCTCTCGCTCCCTCACATTGACGAATTGACACAGAAATTGCGTCGCTATGAAATACTATGGGTTTTAGGAATTCTCCTTCTAAATCGAGGAACGTTTCTATGGAAACGACAGGATTTTCTTTTGAGATCCGAGTATCTACTTTTCGATGCACTATTCCTTCTTCACTGCATCTCTCGCTCCCTCACATTGACGAATTTACACAGAAACTGAGTCCCTATGAAATACAATGGGTCATAGGAATTCTCCTTCTAAATCGAGTAACGTTTCTATGGAAACGACAGGATTTTCTTTTGGGATACGAGTATCTTCTTTTCGATGCACAATTCCTTCATTACTGCATCTCTCGCTCCCTCACATTCACGAATTAACACAGAAAATGCGTCGCTATCAAATACTATGGGTTATAGGATTCTCCTTCCAAATCGAGGAACGTTTCTATGGAAACGACAGGATTTTCTTTAGGGATACGAGTATCTCATTTCCGATGCACTATTCCTTTTTTACTGCATCTCTCGCTCCCTCACATTGACGAAATAACACAGAAGTAGCGTCGCTATGAAATACTATGGGTTATAGGAATTCTCCTTCTAAATCGAGGAACGTTTCTATGGAAACGACAGGATTATCTTTTGGGATACGAGTAACTCCTTTCCGATGCACTATTCCTTCTTTACTGCATCTCTGGCTCACTCTTATTGACGAATTAACACAGATATAGCGTCGCTATGAAATACTATGGGTTATAGGGATTCTCCTTCTAAATCGACGAACGTTTCTATGGAAACGACAGGATTATATTTTGGGATACGAGCATCTCCTTCTCGATGCACTATTCATTCGTTACTGCATCTCTCGCTCCCTCACATTCACGAATTGACACAGAAAATGCGTCGCTATCAAATACTATGGGTTATAGGATTCTCCTTCCAAATCGAGGAACGTTTCTATGGAAACGACAGGATTTTCTTTTGGGATACGAGTATCTCCTTTCCGATGCACTATTCCTTCTTTACTGCATCTCTCGCTCCCTCTTGTTGACGAATTAACACAGAAAAAGCGGCGCTATGAAATACTATGGGTTATAGGAATTTTCCTTCTAAATCGAGGTACGTTTCTATGGAAACGACAGGATTTTCTTTTGGGATACGAGTATCTCCTTTCCGATGCACTATTAATTCTTTACTGCATCTCTCGCTCCCTCTTATTGACGAATTAACACAGAAATTGAGTCGCTATGGAATACTATTGGTCATAGGAATTCTCCTTGTAAATCGAGTAACGTTTCTATGGAAACGACAGGATTTTCTTTTGGGATACGAGTATCTCCTTTCCGATGCACTATTCCTTCTTTACTGCATCTCTTGCTCCCTCACATTGACGAATTGACACAGAAATTGCGTCGCTATGAAATACTATGGGTTATAGGAATTCTCCTTCTAAATCGAGGAACGTTTCTATGGAAACTACAGGATTTCCTTTTGGGATACGAGTATCTCCTTTTCGATGCTCTATTCCTTCTTTACTGCATCTCTCTCTCCCTCACATTTACGAATTGACACAGAAATTGCATCGCTATGAAATACTATTGGTTATAGGAATTCTGCTTCTAAATCGAGGAACGTTTCTTTGGAAACGACAGGATTTCCTGTTGGGATACGACTATCTCCTTGTCGATGCACTATTCCTTCTTTTCTGCATCTCTCGCTATCTCACATTGACGAATTAACACAGAAATTTCGTCGCTATGAAATACTATGGGTTATAGGAATTCTCCTTCTAAATCGAGGAACGTTTCAATGGAAACGACAGGATTTTCTTTTGGGATACTAGTATCTCCTTTCGGATGCACTATTCCTTTTTTACTGCATCTCTCGCTCCCTCACATTGACGACTTAACACAGAAATTGCGTCGCTATGAAATACTATGGGTTATAGGAATTTTTCTTCTAAATCGAGGTACGTTTCTATGGAAACGACAGGATTTTCTTTTGGGATACGAGTACCTCCTTTCCGATGCACTATTAATTCTTTACTGCATCTCTCGCTCCCTCTTATTGACGAATTAACACAGAAATTGCGTCGCTATGGAATACTATTGGTCATAGGAATTCTCCTTGTAAATCGAGTAACGTTTCTATGGAAACGACGAAATTTTCTTTTGGGATACGAGTATCTCTTTTCCGATGCACTATTCCTTCTTTACTGCATCTCTCGCTCCCTCAAATTGACGAATTGACACAGAAATTGCGTCGCTATGAAATACTATGGGTTATAGGTACTCTCCTTCTAAATCGAGAAACGTTTCTATGGAAACGACAGGATTTTCTTTTGGGATACGAGTATCTCCTTTCCGATGCTCTATTTCTTCTTTACTGCATCTCTCGCTCCCTCTTATTGACGAATTAACACGGAAATTGCGTCGCTATGAAATACTATGGGTTATTGGAATTCTCCTTGTAAATAGAGGAACGTTTCTATGGAAACGACGGGATTTTCTTTTGGGATACATCTCCTTTCCGATGCGCTATTCCTTCTTTACTGCATCTCTCACTCCCTTACATTGTCGAATAAACACAGAAGTTGCGTCGCTATGAAATACTATGGGTTATAGGAATTCCCCTTCTAAATCGAGGTACTTTTCTATGGAAACGAAAGGATTTTCTTTTGGGATTCGAGTATCTCATTTTCGATGCACTATTCCTTATTTACTGCATCTCTCGCTCCCTCACATTGACGAATTAACACAGTAATTGCGTCGCTATGAAATACTATTGGTTATAGCAATTCTCCTTCTAAATCGAGGAACGTTTCTATGGAAACGACAGGATTATCTTTTGGGATACGAGTATCTCCTTTCCGATGCACTATTCCTTCTTTACTGCATCTCTCGTTCCATCTTATTGACGAATTAACACAGAAATTGCGTCGCTATGAAATACTATGGGTTATAGGAATTCTCCTTCTAAATCGAGGAACGTTTCTATGGAAACAACAGGATTTTCATTTGGGATACGAGTAACTCCTTTCCGATGCACTATTCCTTTTTTACTGCATCTCTCGCTCCCTCACATTGAGGAATTAACACAGAAATAGCGTCGCTATGAAATACTAGGGGTTATAGGAATTCTCCTTGTAAATAGAGGAACGTTTCTATGGAAACGACAGGATTATCTTTTGGGATACGAGTATCTCCTTTCCGATGCACTATTCCTTCTTTACTGCATCTCTCGTTCCATCTTATTGACGAATTAACACAGAAATTGCGTCGCTATGAAATACTATGGGTTATAGGTACTCTCCTTCTAAATCGAGAAACGTTTCTATGGAAACGACAGGATTTTCTTTTGGGATACGAGTATCTCCTTTCCGATGCTCTATTTCTTCTTTACTGCATCTCTCGCTCCCTCTTATTGACGAATTAACACGGAAATTGCGTCGCTATGAAATACTATGGGTTATTGGAATTCTCCTTGTAAATAGAGGAACGTTTCTATGGAAACGACGGGATTTTCTTTTGGGATACATCTCCTTTCCGATGCGCTATTCCTTCTTTACTGCATCTCTCACTCCCTTACATTGTCGAATAAACACAGAAGTTGCGTCGCTATGAAATACTATGGGTTATAGGAATTCCCCTTCTAAATCGAGGAACTTTTCTATGGAAACGAAAGGATTTTCTTTTGGGATTCGAGTATCTCATTTTCGATGCACTATGCCTTATTTACTGCATCTCTCGCTCCCTCACATTGACGAATTAACACAGTAATTGCGTCGCTATGAAATACTATTGGTTATAGCAATTCTCCTTCTAAATCGAGGAACGTTTCTATGGAAACGACAGGATTATCTTTTGGGATACGAGTATCTCCTTTCCGATGCACTATTCCTTCTTTACTGCATCTCTCGTTCCATCTTATTGACGAATTAACACAGAAATTGCGTCGCTATGAAATACTATGGGTTATAGGAATTCTCCTTCTAAATCGAGGAACGTTTCTATGGAAACAACAGGATTTTCATTTGGGATACGAGTAACTCCTTTCCGATGCACTATTCCTTTTTTACTGCATCTCTCGCTCCCTCACATTGACGAATTAACACAGAAATAGCGTCGCTATGAAATACTAGGGGTTATAGGAATTCTCCTTGTAAATAGAGGAACGTTTCTATGGAAACGACAGGATTATCTTTTGGGATACGAGTATCTCCTTTCCGATGCACTATTCCTTCTTTACTGCATCTCTCGTTCCATCTTATTGACGAATTAACACAGAAATTGCGTCGCTATGAAATACTATGGGTTATAGGAATTCTCCTTCTAAATCGAGGAACGTTTCTATGGAAACAACAGGATTTTCATTTGGGATACGAGTATCTCCTTTTCGATGCACTATTCCTTCTTTACTGCATCTCTCGCTCCCTCATATTGACGAATTTACACAGAAATTGCGTCGCTATGAAATACTATTGGTTATAGGAATTCTGCTTCTGAATCGAGGAACGTTTCTTTGGAAACGACAGGATTTTCTTTTGGGATACGAGTATCTCATTTAAGATGCATTATTCTTAGTTTACTGCATCTCTCGCCCCCTCTTATTGACGAATTAACACGGAAATTGCGTCGCTAAGAAATACTATGGGTTATAGGAATTTTCCTTCTAAATCGTTGAACGTTTCTATGGAAACGAGAGGGTTATCTTTTGGGATACGAGTATCTCCTTTCCGATGCACTATTCCTTCTTTACTGCATCTCTCGCTCCCTCTTGTTGAGGAATTAACACAGAAAAAGCGGCGCTATGAAATACTATGGGTTATAGGAATTTTCCTTCTAAATCGAGGAACGTTTCTATGGAAACGACAGGATTTTCTTTTGGGATACGAGTATCTCCTTTCCCATGCACTATTAATTCTTTACTGCATCTCTCGCTCCCTCTTATTGACGAATTAACACGGAAATTGCGTCGCTATGGAATACTATTGGTCATAGGAATTCTCCTTGTAAATCGAGTAACGTTTCTATAGAAACGACAGGATTTTCTTTTGGGATGCGAGTATCTCCTTTCCGATGCACTATTCCTTCTTTACTGCATCTCTTGCTCCCTCACATTGACGAATTGACACAGAAATTGCGTCGCTATGAAATACTATGGGTTATAGGAATTCTCCTTCTAAATCGAGGAACGTTTCTATGGAAACTACAGGATTTCCTTTTGGGATACGAGTATCTCCTTTTCGATGCTCTATTCCTTCTTTACTGCATCTCTCTCTCCCTCACATTTACGAATTGACACAGAAATTTCGTCGCTATGAAATACTATGGGTTATAGGAATTCTCCTTCTAAATCGAGGAACGTTTCACTGGAAACGACAGGATTTTCTTTTGGGATACGAGTATCTCCTTTCGGATGCACTATTCCTTTTTTACTGCATCTCTCGCTCCCTTACATTGACGACTTAACACAGAAATTGCGTCGCTATGAAATACTATGGGTTATAGGAATTTTCCTTCTAAATCGAGGAACGTTTCTATGGAAACGACAGGATTTTCTTTTGGGATACGAGTACCTCCTTTCCAATGCACTATTAATTCTTTACTGCATCTCTCGCTCCCTCTTATTGACGAATTAACACAGATATTGCGTCGCTATGGAATACTATTGGTCATAGGAATTCTCCTTGTAAATCGAGTAACGTTTCTATGGAAACGACGAAATTTTCTTTTGGGATACGAGTATCTCTTTTCCGATGCACTATTCCTTCTTTACTGCATCTCTCGCTCCCTCAAATTGACGAATTAACACAGAAATTGCGTCGCTAAGAAATACTATGGGTTATAGGTATTCTCCTTCTAAATCGAGAAACGTTTCTATGGAAGCGACAGGATTTTCTTTTGGGATACGAGTATCTCCTTTCCGATGCTCTGTTTCTTCTTTACTGCATCTCTCGCTCCCTCTTATTGACGAATTAACACGGAAATTGCGTCGCTATGAAATACTATGGGTTATTGGAATTCTCCTTGTAAATAGAGGAACGTTTCTATGGAAACGACAGGATTTTCTTTTGGGATACATCTCCTTTCCGATGCGCTATTCCTTCTTTACTGCATCTCTCACTCCCTTACATTGTCGAATAAACACAGAAGTTGCGTCGCTATGAAATACTATGGGTTATAGGAACTCTCTTTCTAAATCGAGGAACTTTTCTATGGAAACGAAAGGATTTTCTTTTGGGATTCGAGTATCTCATTTTCGATGCACTATTCCTTCTTTACTGCATCTCTCGCTCTCTCACATTGACGAATTGACACAGCAATTGCGTTGCTATGAAATACTATGGGTTATAGGAATTTTCCGTCTAAATCGAGGAACGTTTCTATGGAAACGTCAGGATTTTCTTTTGGGATACGAGTATCATCTTTCCGATGCACTATTAATTCTTTACTGCATCTCTCGCTCCCTCTTATTGACGAATTAACACAAAAATTGCGTCGCCATGTTATACTATGGGTTATAGGAATTCTCCTTCTAAATCGAATAACGTTTCTATGGAAACGACAGGATTTTCTTTTGGGATACGAGTATCTTCTTTTCGATGCACAATTCCTTCATTACTGCATCTCTCGCTCCCTCACATTCACGAATTAACACAGAAAATGCGTCGCTATCAAATACTATGGGTTATAGAATTCTCCTTCCAAATCGAGGAACGTTACTATGGAAACGAAAGGATTTTCTTTTGGGATGCGAGTATCTCCTTTCCGATGCACTAATCCTTCTTTACTGCATCTCTCGCTCCCTCACATTGACGAATTGACACAGAAATTGCGTCGCTATGAAATACTATGGGTTATCGGAATACTCCTTCTAAATCGAGGAACGTTTCTATGGAAACGACAGGATTTTCTTTTGGGATCCGAGTATCTACTTTTCGATGCACTATTCCTTCTTTACTGCAACTCTCGCTCCCTCACATTGACGAATTTACACAGAAATTGAGTCGCTATGAAATACTATGGGTCATAGGAATTCTCCTTCTAAATCGAGGAACGTTTCTATGGAAACGACAGGATTTTCTTTTGGGATACATCTCCTTTCCGGTGCGCTATTCCTTCTTTACTGCATCTCTCACTCCCTTACATTGTCGAATTAACACAGAAGTTGCGTCGCTATGAAATACTATGGGTTATAGGAATTATCCTTCTAAATCGAGGAACGTTTCTATGGAAAAGACAGGATTTTCTTTAGGGATACGAGTATCTCACTTCCGATGCACTATTCCTTTTTTACTGCATCTCTCGCTCCCTCATATTGACGAATTAACACAGAAATAGCGTCGCTATGAAATACTATGGGTTATAGGAATTCTCCTTCTAAATCGAGGAACGTTTCTATGGAAACGACAGGATTATCTTTTGGGATACGAGTAACTCCTTTCCGATGCACTATTCCTTCTTTACTGCATCTCTGGCTCCCTCTTATTGACGAATTAACACAGAAAATGCGGCGCTATGAAATACTATGGTTTATAGGAATTCTCCTTCTAATTCGAGGAACGTTTCTATGGAAACGACAGGATTTTCTTTTGGGATACGAGTATCTCCTTTCCGATGCACTATTCCTTCTTTACTGCATCTCTCGCTCTCTCAAATTGACGAATTGACACCGAAATTGCGTCGCTATGAAATACTATGGGTTATAGGAATTCTCCTTCTATATCGAGGAACGTTCATATGGAAACGACAGGATTTTCTTTTGGGATACGAGCATCTCCTTCTCGATGCACTATTCCTTCATTACTGCATCTCTCGCTCCCTCACATTCACGAATTAACACAGAGATTGCGTCGCTATCAAATACTATGGGTTATAGGATTCTCCTTCCAAATCTAGGAACGTTTCTATGGAAACGACAGGATTTACTTTTGGGATGCGAGTATCTCCTTTCCGATGCACTATTCCTTCTTTACTGCATCTCTTGCTCCCTCACATTGACGAATTGACACAGAAATTGCGTCGCTATAAAATACTATGGGTTATAGGAATTCTCCTTCTAAATCGAGGAACGTTTCTATGGAAACGACAGGATTTTCTTTTGGGATCCGAGTATCTACTTTTCGATGCACTATTCCTTCTTTACTGCATCTCTCGCTCCCTCATATTGGCGAATTTACACAGAAATTGAGTCGCTATGAAATACTATGTGTCATAGGAATTCTCCTTCTAAATCGAGGAACGTTTCTATGGAAACGACAGGATTTTCTTTTGGGATACGATTATCTCTTTTCCGATGCACTATTCCTTCTTTACTGCATCTCTCGCTCGCTCACATTGACGAATTAACACAGTAATTGCGTCGCTATGAAATACTATGTGTTATAGGAATTCTCCTTCTAAATCGAGGAACGTTTCTATGGAAACGACAGGATTTTCTTTTGGGATGCGAGTATCTCCTTTCCGATGCACTATTCCTTCTTTACTGCATCTCTTGCTCCCTCACATTGACGAATTGACACAGAAATTGCATCGCTATAAAATACTATGGGTTATAGGAATTCTCCTTCTAAATCGAGGAACGTTTCTATGGAAACGACAGGATTATCTTTTGGGATACGAGTAACTCCTTTCCGATGCACTATTCCTTCTTTACTGCATCTCTGGCTCCCTCTTATTGACGAATTAACACAGAAAATGCGGCGCTATGAAATACTATGGTTTATAGGAATTCTCCTTCTAATTCGAGGAACGTTTCTATGGAAACGACAGGATTTTCTTTTGAGATACGAGTATCTCCTTTCCGATGCACTATTCCTTCTTTACTGCATCTCTCGCTCTCTCAAATTGACGAATTGACACCGAAATTGCGTCGCTATGAAATACTATGGGTTATAGGATTCTCCTTCCAAATCGAGGAACGTTTCTATGGAAACGACAGAATTTTCTTTTGGGATACGATTATCTCTTTTCCGATGCACTATTCCTTCTTTACTGCATCTCTCGCTCGCTCACATTGACGAATTAACACAGTAATTGCGTCGCTATGAAATACTATGTGTTATAGGAATTCTCCTTCTAAATCGAGGAACGTTTCTATGGAAACGACAGGATTTTCTTTTGGAATGCGAGTATCTCCTTTCCGATGCACTATTCCTTCTTTACTGCATCTCTTGCTCCCTCACATTGACGAATTGACACAGAAATTGCGTCGCTATAAAATACTATGGGTTATAGGAATTCTCCTTCTAAATCGAGGAACGTTTCTATGGAAACGACAGGATTTTCTTTTGGGATCCGAGTATCTCATTTTCGATGCACTATTCCTTATTTACTGCATCTCTCGCTCCCTCACATTGACGAATTTACACAGAAATTGCGTCGCTATGAAATACTATTGGTTATAGGAATTCTGCTTCTGAATCGAGGAACGTTTCTTTGGAAACGACAGGATTTTCTTTTGGGATACGAGTATCTCATTTAAGATGCATTATTCTTAGTTTACTGCATCTCTCGCTCCCTCTTATTGACGAATTAACACGGAAATTGCGTCGCTAAGAAATACTATGGGTTATAGGAATTTTCCTTCTAAATCGTTGAACGTTTCTATGGAAACGAGAGGGTTATCTTTTGGGATACGAGTATCTCCTTTCCGATGCACTATTCCTTCTTTACTGCATCTCTCGCTCCCTCTTGTTGAGGAATTAACACAGAAAAAGCGGCGCTATGAAATACTATGGGTTATAGGAATTTTCCTTCTAAATCGAGGAACGTTTCTATGGAAACGACAGGATTTTCTTTTGGGATACGAGTATCTCCTTTCCCATGCACTATTAATTCTTTACTGCATCTCTCGCTCCCTCTTATTGACGAATTAACACGGAAATTGCGTCGCTATGGAATACTATTGGTCATAGGAATTCTCCTTGTAAATCGAGTAACGTTTCTATAGAAACGACAGGATTTTCTTTTGGGATGCGAGTATCTCCTTTCCGATGCACTATTCCTTCTTTACTGCATCTCTTGCTCCCTCACATTGACGAATTGACACAGAAATTGCGTCGCTATGAAATACTATGGGTTATAGGAATTCTCCTTCTAAATCGAGGAACGTTTCTATGGAAACTACAGGATTTCCTTTTGGGATACGAGTATCTCCTTTTCGATGCTCTATTCCTTCTTTACTGCATCTCTCTCTCCCTCACATTTACGAATTGACACAGAAATTTCGTCGCTATGAAATACTATGGGTTATAGGAATTCTCCTTCTAAATCGAGGAACGTTTCACTGGAAACGACAGGATTTTCTTTTGGGATACGAGTATCTCCTTTCGGATGCACTATTCCTTTTTTACTGCATCTCTCGCTCCCTTACATTGACGACTTAACACAGAAATTGCGTCGCTATGAAATACTATGGGTTATAGGAATTTTCCTTCTAAATCGAGGAACGTTTCTATGGAAACGACAGGATTTTCTTTTGGGATACGAGTACCTCCTTTCCAATGCACTATTAATTCTTTACTGCATCTCTCGCTCCCTCTTATTGACGAATTAACACAGATATTGCGTCGCTATGGAATACTATTGGTCATAGGAATTCTCCTTGTAAATCGAGTAACGTTTCTATGGAAACGACGAAATTTTCTTTTGGGATACGAGTATCTCTTTTCCGATGCACTATTCCTTCTTTACTGCATCTCTCGCTCCCTCAAATTGACGAATTAACACAGAAATTGCGTCGCTAAGAAATACTATGGGTTATAGGTATTCTCCTTCTAAATCGAGAAACGTTTCTATGGAAGCGACAGGATTTTCTTTTGGGATACGAGTATCTCCTTTCCGATGCTCTATTTCTTCTTTACTGCATCTCTCGCTCCCTCTTATTGACGAATTAACACGGAAATTGCGTCGCTATGAAATACTATGGGTTATTGGAATTCTCCTTGTAAATAGAGGAACGTTTCTATGGAAACGACAGGATTTTCTTTTGGGATTCATCTCCTTTCCGATGCGCTATTCCTTCTTTACTGCATCTCTCACTCCCTTACATTGTCGAATAAACACAGAAGTTGCGTCGCTATGAAATACTATGGGTTATAGGAACTCTTTTTCTAAATCGAGGAACTTTTCTATGGAAACGAAAGGATTTTCTTTTGGGATTCGAGTATCTCATTTTCGATGCACTATTCCTTATTTACTGCATCTCTCGCTCCCTCACATTGACGAATTAACACAGTAATTGCGTCGCTATGAAATACTATTGGTTATAGCAATTCTCCTTCTAAATCGAGGAACGTTTCTATGGAAACGAAAGGATTTTCTTTTGGGATACGAGTATCTCCTTTCCGATGCACTATTCCTTCTTTACTGCATCTCTCGCTCTCTCACATTGACGAATTGACACAGCAATTGCGTTGCTATGAAATACTATGGGTTATAGGAATTTTCCGTCTAAATCGAGGAACGTTTCTATGGAAACGTCAGGATTTTCTTTTGGGATACGAGTATCATCTTTCCGATGCACTATTAATTCTTTACTGCATCTCTCGCTCCCTCTTATTGACGAATTAACACAAAAATGGCGTCGCCATGTTATACTATGGGTTATAGGAATTCTCCTTCTAAATCGAATAACGTTTCTATGGAAACGACAGGATTTTCTTTTGGGATACGAGTATCTTCTTTTCGATGCACAATTCCTTCATTACTGCATCTCTCGCTCCCTCACATTCACGAATTAACACAGAAAATGCGTCGCTATCAAATACTATGGGTTATAGAATTCTCCTTCCAAATCGAGGAACGTTACTATGGAAACGAAAGGATTTTCTTTTGGGATGCGAGTATCTCCTTTCCGATGCACTAATCCTTCTTTACTGCATCTCTCGCTCCCTCACATTGACGAATTGACACAGAAATTGCGTCGCTATGAAATACTATGGGTTATAGGAATACTCCTTCTAAATCGAGGAACGTTTCTATGGAAACGACAGGATTTTCTTTTGGGATCCGAGTATCTACTTTTCGATGCACTATTCCTTCTTTACTGCAACTCTCGCTCCCTCACATTGACGAATTTACACAGAAATTGAGTCGCTATGAAATACTATGGGTCATAGGAATTCTCCTTCTAAATCGAGGAACGTTTCTATGGAAACGACAGGATTTTCTTTTGGGATACATCTCCTTTCCGGTGCGCTATTCCTTCTTTACTGCATCTCTCACTCCCTTACATTGTCGAATTAACACAGAAGTTGCGTCTCTATGAAATACTATGGGTTATAGGAATTAATCCTTCTAAATCGAGGAACGTTTCTATGGAAAAGACAGGATTTTCTTTAGGGATACGAGTATCTCATTTCCGATGCACTATTCCTTTTTTACTGCATCTCTCGCTCCCTCATATTGACGAATTAACACAGAAATAGCGTCGCTATGAAATACTATGGGTTATAGGAATTCTCCTTCTAAATCGAGGAACGTTTCTATGGAAACGACAGGATTATCTTTTGGGATACGAGTAACTCCTTTCCGATGCACTATTCCTTCTTTACTGCATCTCTGGCTCCTTCTTATTGACGAATTAACACAGAAAATGCGGAGCTATGAAATACTATGGTTTATAGGAATTCTCCTTCTAATTCGAGGAACGTTTCTATGGAAACGACAGGATTTTCTTTTGGGATACGAGTATCTCCTTTCCGATGCACTATTCCTTCTTTACTGCATCTCTCGCTCTCTCAAATTGACGAATTGACACCGAAATTGCGTCGCTATGAAATACTATGGGTTATAGGAATTCTCCTTCTATATCGAGGAACGTTCATATGGAAACGACAGGATTTTCTTTTGGGATACGAGCATCTCCTTCTCGATGCACTATTCCTTCATTACTGCATCTCTCGCTCCCTCACATTCACGAATTAACACAGAAAATGCGTCGCTATCAAATACTATGGGTTATAGGATTCTCCTTCCAAATCTAGGAACGTTTCTATGGAAACGACAGGATTTACTTTTGGGATGCGAGTATCTCCTTTCCGATGCACTATTCCTTCTTTACTGCATCTCTTGCTCCCTCACATTGACGAATTGACACAGAAATTGCGTCGCTATAAAATACTATGTGTTATAGGAATTCTCCTTCTAAATCGAGGAACGTTTCTATGGAAACGACAGGATTTTCTTTTGGGATCCGAGTATCTACTTTTCGATGCACTATTCCTTCTTTACTGCATCTCTCGCTCCCTCACATTGGCGAATTTACACAGAAATTGAGTCGCTATGAAATACTATGTGTCATAGGAATTCTCCTTCTAAATCGAGGAACGTTTCTATGGAAACGACAGGATTTTCTTTTGGGATACGATTATCTCTTTTCCGATGCACTATTCCTTCTTTACTGCATCTCTCGCTCGCTCACATTGACGAATTAACACAGTAATTGCGTCGCTATGAAATACTATGTGTTATAGGAATTCTCCTTCTAAATCGAGGAACGTTTCTATGGAAACGACAGGATTTTCTTTTGGGATGCGAGTATCTCCTTTCCGATGCACTATTCCTTCTTTACTGCATCTCTTGCTCCCTCACATTGACGAATTGACACAGAAATTGCATCGCTATAAAATACTATGGGTTATAGGAATTCTCCTTCTAAATCGAGGAACGTTTCTATGGAAACGACAGGATTATCTTTTGGGATACGAGTAACTCCTTTCCGATGCACTATTCCTTCTTTACTGCATCTCTGGCTCCCTCTTATTGACGAATAAACACAGAAAATGCGGCGCTATGAAATACTATGGTTTATAGGAATTCTCCTTCTAATTCGAGGAACGTTTCTATGGAAACGACAGGATTTTCTTTTGAGATACGAGTATCTCCTTTCCGATGCACTATTCCTTCTTTACTGCATCTCTCGCTCTCTCAAATTGACGAATTGACACCGAAATTGCGTCGCTATGAAATACTATGGGTTATAGGATTCTCCTTCCAAATCGAGGAACGTTTCTATGGAAACGACAGAATTTTCTTTTGGGATACGATTATCTCTTTTCCGATGCACTATTCCTTCTTTACTGCATCTCTCGCTCGCTCACATTGACGAATTAACACAGTAATTGCGTCGCTATGAAATACTATGTGTTATAGGAATTCTCCTTCTAAATCGAGGAACGTTTCTATGGAAACGACAGGATTTTCATTTGGAATGCGAGTATCTCCTTTCCGATGCACTATTCCTTCTTTACTGCATCTCTTGCTCCCTCACATTGACGAATTGACACAGAAATTGCGTCGCTATAAAATACTATGGGTTATAGGAATTCTCCTTCTAAATCGAGGAACGTTTCTATGGAAACGACAGGATTTTCTTTTGGGATCCGAGTATCTACTTTTCGATGCACTATTCCTTCTTTACTGCATCTCTCGCTCCCTCACATTGACGAATTTACACAGAAATTGAGTCGCTATGAAATACTATGGGTCATAGGAATTCTCCTTCTAAATCGAGGAACGTTTCTATGGAAACGACAGGATTTTCATTTGGGATACGATTATCTCTTTTCCGATGCACTATTCCTTCTTTACTGCTACTCTCGCTCCCTCTTATTGACGAATTAACACACAAATGCGTCGCTATGAAATACTATGGTTTATAGGTATTCTCCTTCTAAATCGAGGAACGTTTCTATGGAAACGAAAGGACTCCCTTTTGGGATACGAGTATCTCCATTTCGATGCACTATTCCTTCATTACTGCATCTCTCGCTCCCTCACATTGACGAATTAACGCAGAAATTTCGTCGCTATGATATACCATGGGTTATAGGAATTTTCCTTCTAAATCGAGGAACGTTTCTATGGAAGCTACAGGATTTTCTTTTGGGATAGGAAAATCTCCTTTCCGATGCACTATTCCTTCTTTACTGCATCTCTCGCTCCCTCACATTGACGAATTAACACAGAAATTGCGTCGCTACGAAATACTATGGGTTATAGGAATTCTCCTTCTAAATCGAGGAACGTTTCCATGGAGACGACAGGATTTTCATTTGGGATACGAGTATCTCCTTTCCGATGCACTATTCCTTCTTTATTGCATCTCTCGCTCCCTCACATTGACGAATTAACACAGAAATTGCGTCGCTACGGGATACTATGGGTTATAGGAATTCTCCTTCTATATCGAGGAACGTTCATATGGAAACGACAGGATTTTCTTTTGGGATACGAGCATCTCCTTCTCGATGCACTATTCCTTCATTACTGCATCTCTCGCTCCCTCACATCCACGAATTAACACAGAAAATGCGTCGCTATCAAATACTATGGGTTATAGGATTCTCCTTCCAAATCGAGGAACGTTTCTATGGAAACGACAGGATTGTCTTTTGGGATAGGAGTATCTCCTTTCCGATGAACTATTCCTTCTTTACTGCTACTCTCGCTCCCTCTTAATGACGAATTAACACAGAAATTGTGTCGCTATGGGATACTATGGGTTTTAGGAATTCTCTTTGTAAATCGGACAACGTTTCTATGGAAACAAAAGATTTTCTTTTGGGATACGAGTATCTCCTTTTCGATGCACTATTCCTTCTTTCCTGCATCTTTCGCTCCATCACATTGACGAATTAACAGAGAAATTGCGTCGCTATGAAATACTATTGGTTATAGGAATTCTCCTTCTATATCGAGGAACGTTTCTATGGAAACGACAGGATTTTCTTTTGGGATAGGTGTATCTCCTTTACGATGCACTATTCCTTCTTTACTGCATCTCTCGCTCCCTCTTAATGACGAATTAACACGGAAGTTGTGTCGCTATGGGATACTATGGGTTATAGGAATAATCCTTGTAAATCGAGGAACGTTTCTATGGAAACGTCAAAATTTTCTTTTGGGATACGAGTATCTCCTTATCGATGCACTATTCCTTCTTTACTGCTTCTCTCGCTCCCTCACATTGACGAATTAACACAGAAATTTCGGCGCTATGAAATACTATGGGTTATAGGAATTCTCCTTCTAAATCGAGGAAAGTTTCTATGCAAACGACAGGATTTTCTTTTGGGATACGAATATCTCCTTTCCGATGCACTATTCCTTCTTGGCTGCATCTCTCGCTCCCTCACATTGACGAATTAACACAGAAATTGCGTCGCTATGAAATACTATTGGTTATAGGAATTTTCCTTCTAAATCGAGGAACGTTTCTATGGAAACGACAGGATTTTCTTTTGGGATACGAGTATCTCCTTTCCGATGCACTATTAATTCTTTACTGCATCTCTCGCTCCCCCTTATTGACGAATTAACACAGAAATTGCGTCGCTGTGGAATACTATGTGTTATACGAATTCTTCTTGTAAATCGAGTAACGTTTCTATGGAAACGACTGGATTTTCTTTTGGGATACGAGTATCTCATTTTCGATGCACTATACCTTCTTTACTGTATCTCTCGCTCCCTCACATTGACGAATTTACACAGAAATTGAGTCGCTATGAAATACTATGGGTCATAGGAATTCTCCTTCTAAATCGAGGAACGTTTCTATGGAAACGACAGGATTCTCTTTTGGGATACGAGTATCTCCTTTCCGATGAACTATTCCTTCTTTACTGCACCTCTCACTCAATCTTATTGACGAATTAACACAGAAATTGCGTCGGTATGAAATACTATGGGTTTTAGGAATTCTCCTCCTAAATCGAGGAACGTTTCTATGGAAACGGCAGGATTTTCTTTTGGGATCCGAGTATCTCCGTTTCGATGCACTATTCCTTCTTTAATGCATCTCTCGCTCCCTCACATTGACGAATTTACACAGAAATTGAGTCGCTATGAAATACTATGTGTCATAGGAATTCTCCTTCTAAATCGAGGAACGTTTCTATGGAAACGAAAGGACTTCCTTTTGGGATACGAGTATCTCATTTTCGATGCACTATTCCTTCTTTACTGCATCTCTCGCTCCCTTACATTGACGAATTAACACAGAAATTGCGTCGCTATGAAATACTATGGGTTATAGGAATTCTCCTTCTAAATCGAGGAACGTTTCTATGGAAACGACAGGATTTTCTTTTGGGATCCGAGTATCTCCGTTTCGATGCACTATTCCTTCTTTAATGCATCTCTCGCTCCCTCACATTGACATATTTAGACAGAAATTGAGTCGCTATGAAATAGTATGGGTCATAGGAATTCTCCTTCTAAATCGAGGAACGTTTCTATGGAAACGACAGGATTTTCTTTTGGGATACGAATATCTCCTTTCCGATGCACTATTCCTTCTTTACTGCATCTCTCGCTCCCTCACATTTATGAATTAACACAGAAATTGCGTCGCTATGAAATACTATGGGTTATAGGAATTCTCCTTCTAAATCGAGGAACGTTACTATGGAGAAGAGAGGATTTTCATTTGGGATACGAGTATCTCTTTCCGATGTACTATTCCTTCTTTACTGCATCTCTCGCTCCCTCTTAATGACGAATTAACACAGAAATTGTCACGCTATGGGTTACTATGGATTATAGGCATTCACCTTGGAAATCGAGCAACGTTTCTATGGAACGAAAGAATTTTCTTTTGGGATACGAGTATCTCCTTTTCGAAGCACTATTCCTTCTTTACTGCATCTCTCGCACCCTCACATTGACGAATTAACACAGAAATTGCGTCGCTATGAAATACTATTGGTTATAGGAATTTTCCTTCTAAATCGAGGAACGTTTCTATGGAAACGACAGGATTTTCTTTTGGGATACGAGTATCTCCTTTTCGATGCACTATTCCTTCTTTACTGCATATCTCGCTCCCACACATTGACGAATTAACACAGAAATTTCGTCGCTATGAAATACTATGGGTTAAAGGAATTCTCCTTCTAAATCGAGGAACGTTTCTATGGAAACGACAGGGTTTTCTATTGGGATACTAATATCTCCTTTACGATGCAATATTCCTTCTTTAGTGCATCTCTGGCTCCCTCACATTGACGAATTAACACAGAAATTACGTCGCTATGAAATACTATGGGTTATAGGAATTCTCCTTCTAAATCGAGAGCGTTTCTATGGAGACGACAGGATTTTCTTTTGGGATACGTGTATCTCGTTTCCGATGCACTATTCCTTCTTTACTGCTTTTTTCGCTCCCTCTTAATGACGTATTAACACAGAAATTGTGTCGCTATGGGATACTATGGGTTATAGGAATTATCCTTCTAAATCGAGGAACGTTTCTATGGAAAGGACAAAACTTTCTATTGGGATACAGGTATCTCCTTTTCGATGCACTATTCCTTCTTTACTGCATCTCTCGCTCCCTCACATTGACGAATTAACACAGAAATTTCGTCGCTATGAAATACTATGGGTTATAGGAATTCTCCTTCTAAATCGAGGAACGTTTCTCTGAAAACGACTGGATTTTCTTTTGGGATACGAATATCTCCTTTCCGATGCACTATTCCTTCTTTACTGCATCTCTCGCTCCCCCACATTGACGAATTAACACAGAAATTGGGTCGCTATGAAATACTATGGGTTATAGGAATTTTCCTTCGAAATCGAGGAACGTTTCTATGGAAACGACAAGATTTTCTTTTGGGATACGAGTATCTCCTTTCCGATGCACTATTAATTCTTTACTGCATCTCTCGCTCCCTCTTATTGACGAATTAACAAAGAAATTGCGTCGCTATGGAATACTATGGGTTATAGGAATTCTTCTTGTAAATCGAGTAACGTTTCTATGGAAACGACTGGATTATCTTTTGGGATAGGAGTATCTGATTTTCGATGCACTATTCCCTCTTTACTGCATCTTCGCTCCCTCGCATTGACGAATTAACACAGAAAATGCGTCGCTATGAATTACCATAGGTTATAGGATTCTCCTTCTAAATCGACGAACGTTTCTATGGAAACGACAGGATTTTCTTTTGGGATACGAGTATCTCCTTTTCGATGCACTATTCCTTCTTTATTGCATCACTCGCTCCATCGCATTGACGAATTAACACAGAAATTGTGTCGCTATGAAAAACTATGGGTTATAGGAATTCTCCTTCTAAATCGAGGATTGTTTCCATGGAAACGACAGGATTATCTTTTGGGATACGAGTATCTCCTTTCCGATGCACTATTCCTTCTTTGCTGCATCTCTCGCTCCCTCTTATTGACGAATTAACACAGAAAATGCGGCGCTATGAAATACTATGGTTTATAGGAATTCTCTTTATAAATCGAGGAACGTTTCTATGGAAACGACAGGTCTTCCTTTTGGGATACGAGTATCTCCTTTTCGATGCACTATTCCTTCATTACTGCATCCCTCGCTCCCTCACATTGACGAATTAACACAGAAATGTCGTCGCTGTGAAATACTATGGGTTATAGGAATTCTCCTTCTAAATCGAGGAACGTTTCTATGGAAACGAAAGGATTTTCTTTTGGGATACCAGTATCTCCTTTCCGATGCACTATTCCTTCTTTACTGCACCTCTCGCTCCCTCTTAATGACGAATTAACACAGAAATTGTGTCGCTATGTAATACTATGGGTTATAGGAATTTTCCTTCTAAATCGAGGAACGTTTCTATGGAAAGACAGGATTTCCTTTTGGGATACGAGTATCTCCTTTCAGATGCACTATTCCTTCTTTACTGCATCTCTCGCTCCCTCTTATTGACGAATTAACACAGAAATTGCGTCGCTATGGAATACTATGGGTTATAGGAATTTTCCTTGTAAATCCAGGAATGTTTCTATGGAAACGACAGGATTTTCTTTTGGGATACTAGTATCTCCTTTCCGATGCACTATTCCTTCTTTACTGCAACTCTCGCTCCCTCTTATTGACGAATGAAGACCGAAAATGCGTCGCTATGAAATACTATCGTTTACAGGAATTCTAATTCTAAATCGAGGAAAGTTTCTATGGAAACGACAGGACTTCCTTTTGGGATACGAGTATCTCCTTTTCGATGCACTATTCCTTCTTTACTGCATCTCTCGCTCCCTCACATTGACGAATTAACACAGAAATTTCGTCGCTGTGAAATACTATGAGTTATAGGAATTCTCATTCTAAATCGAGGAACGTTTCTTTGGAAACGACAGGATTTTCTTTTGGGATACAAATATCTCCTTTCCGATGGACTATTCCTTATTTTCTGCATCTCTCGCTCCCTCACATTGACGAATTAACACAGAAATTCTGTCGCTATGGGATACTATGTGTTATAGGAATTCTCTTTCTAAATCGAGGAACGTTTCTATGGAAACGACAGGATTTGCATTTGGGATACAAGTATCTCCTTTCCGATGCACTATTCCTTCTTTACTGCATCTCTCGCTCCCTCACATTAACGACTTTACACAGAAATTGCGTCGCTATGAAATACTATGGGTTATAGGAATTTTCCGTCTAAATCGAGGAACGTTGCTATGGAAACGACAGGATTTTCTTTTGGGATACGAGTATCTCCTTTCCGATGAACTATTCTTTCTTTACTGCACCACTCACTCAATCTTATTGACGAATTAACACAGAAATTGCGTCATTATGATATACTATGTGTTATAGGAATTCTCCTTCTAAATCGAGGAACGTTACTATGGAAACGTCAGGATTATCTTTTGGGATACGAGTATCTCCTTTCCGTTGCACTATTCCTTCTTTAATACAACTCTCGCTCCCCCTTATTCACGAATTAACACAGAAAATGCGTCGCTATGAAATACTATGGTATATAGGAATTCTCTTTCTAAATCGAGGAACGTTTCTATGTAAACGACAGGACTTCCTTTTGGGATACGAGTATCTCCTTTTCGATGCACACTTCCTTCTTTTCTGCATCTCTCACTTCCTCTTAATGACGAATTAACACAGAAATTGTGTCGCTATGTAATACTATGGGTTATAGGAATTCTCCTTGTAAATCGAGGAACGTTTCTATGGAAACGACAGGATTTTCTTTTGGGATACGAATATCTCCTTTCCGATGCACTATTCCTTCTTTACTGCATCTCTCCCTCCCTCACATTGACGAATTAACACAGAAATTGCGTCGCTATGAAATACTATGGGTTATAGGAATTTTCCTTCTAAATCGAGGAACGTTTCTATGGAACGACAGGATTTCCTTTTGGGATACGAGTATCTCCTTTCAGATGCACTATTCCTTCTTTACTGCATCTCTCGCTCCCTCACATTGACGAATTAACACAGAAATTGCGTCGCTATGAAATACTATGGGTTATAGGAATTCTCCTTCTAAATCGAGGAACGTGTCTATGGAGACCACAGGATTTTCTTTTGGGATACGAGTATCTCCTTTCCGATGCACTATTCCTTCTTTACTGCATCTCTCGCTCCCTCTTAATGACGAATTAACACAGAAATTCTGTCGCTATGGGATACTATGTGTTATAGGAATTCTCTTTCTAAATCGAGGAACGTTTCTACGGAAACGACAGGATTTGCATTTGGGATACAAGTATCTCCTTTCCGATGCACTATTCCTTCTTTACTGCATCTCTCGCTCCCTCACATTAACGACTTTACACAGAAATTGCGTCGCTATGAAATACTATGGGTTATAGGAATTTTCCGTCTAAATCGAGGAACGTTGCTATGGAAACGACAGGATTTTCTTTTGGGATACGAGTGTCTCCTTTCCGATGAACTATTCTTTCTTTACTGCACCACTCACTCAATCTTAATGACGAATTAACACAGAAATTGTGTCGCTATGTAATTCTATGGGTCATAGGAATTCTCCTTCTAAATCGAGGAACGTTTCTATGGAAACGACAATTTTCTTTTGGGATACGATTATCTCATTTCCGATGCACTATTCCTTCTTTACTGCATCTCTCGCTCGCTCACATTGACGAATTAACACAGAAATTGCGTCATTATGATATACTATGTGTTATAGGAATTCTCCTTCTAAATCGAGGAACGTTACTATGGAAACGACATAATTATCTTTTGGGATACGAGTATCTCCTTTCCGTTGCACTATTCCTTCTTTAATACAACTCTCGCTCCCCCTTATTCACGAATTAACACAGAAAATGCGTCGCTATGAAATACTATGGTTTATAGGAATTCTCTTTCTAAATCGAGGAACGTTTCTATGTAAACGACAGGACTTCCTTTTGGGATACGCGTATCTCCTTTTCGATGCACTATTCCTTCTTTTCTGCATCTCTCACTCCCTCACATTGACGAATTAACACAGAAATTTCGTCGCTATGAAATACTATGGGTTATAGGAATTCTCCTTCTAAATCGAGGAACGTTACTATGGAAACGACAGGATTTTCTTTTGGGATACGAATATCTCCTTCCGATGCACTATTCCTTCTTTACTGCATCTCTCGCTAACTCACATTGACGAATTAACACAGAAATTGTGTCGCTATGGGATACTATGGGTTATAGGAATTCTCCTTGTAAATCGAGGAACGTTTCTATGGAAACGACAAGTATTTCTTTTGGGATAAGAGTATCTCCTTTTCGACGCACTATTCCTTCCTTACTGCATCTCTCGCTCCCTCACACTGACGAATTAACAAAGAAATTGTGTTGCTATGAAATACTATGGTTTATAGGAATTCTCCTTTTAAATCGAGGAACGTTTCTATGGAAACGACAGGATTTTCTTTTGGGATAGGTGTATCTCCTTTCCGATGCACTATTCCTTCTTTACTGCATCTCTCGCTCCCTCACATTGACGACTTAACACAGAAATTTCGTCGCTATGAAATACCATGGGTTTTAGGAATTTTCCTTCTAAATCGGGGAACGTTCCTATGGAAACGACAGGATTTTCTTTTGGGATACGAATATCTCCTTTCCGATGCACTATTCCTTCCTTACTGCATCTCTCGCTCCCTCTTATCGACGAATTAACACAGAAATAGCGTCGCTATGGAATATTATGGGTTATAGGAATTCTCCTTTTAAATCGAGGAACGTTTCTATGGAATCGACAGGATTTTCTTTTGGGATACGAGTATCTCCTTTTCGAGGCACTATTCCTTCTTTACTGCATCTCTCGCTAGCTTCCATTGACGAATTAACACAGAAAATGCGTCGCTATGAAATACTATTGGTTATAGGAATTCTCCTTCTAAATCGAGAAACGTTTCTATGAAAACGACAGGATTTTCTTTTAGGATACGAGTATCTACTTTTCGATGCACTATTCCTTCTTTACTGCATCTCTCGCTCCCCCTTATTGACGAATTAACACAGAAATTGCGTCGCTATGAAATACTATGGATTCTATGAGTTCTCATTCAAAATGGAGGAATGTTTATTAGGAAACGACCGGATTATTTTTGGGATACGGGTATCTCCATCCGATGCACTATTCCTTCTTTACTGCATCTCTCGCTCCCTCTTATTGACGAATTAACACAGAAAATGCGTCGCTGTGGAATACCATGGGTTATAGGAATTTTCCTTCTAAATCGGGGAACGTTTCTATGGAAACGACAGGATTTTCTTTTGGGATACGAGTATCTCCTTTTCGAAGCACTATTCCTTCTTTACTGCATCTCTCGCACACTCACATTGACGTATTAACACAGAAATTGCATCGCTAAGAAATACTATTGGTTATATAAATTCTCCTTCTAAATCGAGGAACGTTTCTATGGAAACGACAGGATTTTCTTTTGGAATACGAATATCTCCTTTCCGATGCACTATTCCTTCTTTACTGCATCTCTCGCACCCCCACATTGGCGAATTAACACAGAAATTGGGTCGCTATGAAATACTGTGTGTTAAAGGAATTTTCCTTCTAAATCGAGGAACGTTTCTATGGAAACGACAAGATTTTCTTTTGGGATACGAGTATCTCCTTTCCGATGCACTATTAATTCTTTACTGCATCTCTCAGCTCCCTCTTATTGACGAATTAACACAAAAATTGCGTCGCTATGGAATACTATGGGTTATAGGAATTCTTCTTGTAAATCGAGTAACGTTTCTATGGAAACGACTGGATTTTCTTTTGGGATACGAGTATCTGATTTTCGATGCACTATTCCTTCTTTACTGCATCTCTCGCTCTCTCGAATTGACAAATTAACACAGAAAATGCGTCGCTATGAAATACCATAGGTTATAGGATTCTCCTTCTAAATCGACGAACGTTTCTATGGAAACGACAGGATTTTCTTTTGGGATACGAGTATCTCCTTTTCGATGCCCTATTCCTTCATTATTGCATCACTCGCTCCATCGCATTGACGAATTAACATAGAAATTGCGTCGCTATGAAAAACTATGGGTTATAGGAATTCTCCTTCTAAATCGAGGATTGTTTTCATGGAAACGACATGATTATCTTTTGGGATACGAGTATCTCCTTTCCGATGCACTATTCCTACTTTACGGCATCTCTCGCTCCCTCTTATTGACGAATTAACACAGAAAATGCGGCGCTATGAAATACTATGGTTTATAGGAATTCTCCTTCTAAATCGAGGAACGTTTCTATGGAAACGACAGGATTTCCTTTTGGGATACGAGTATCTCCTTTTCGATGCACTGTTCCTTCTTTACTGCATCTCTCGCTCCTTCACATTGACGAATTAACACGGAAATTTCGTCGCTATGAAATACTATGTGTTATAGGAATTACCCTTCTAAATCGAGGAACGTTTCTATGGAAGCGACAGAATTTTCTTTTGGGATACGAGTATCTCCTTTCCGATGAACTATTCCTTCCTTACTGCACCTCTCACTCAATCTTATTGACGAATTAACACAGAAATTGCGTCGCTATGAAATACTATGGGTTAGAGGAATTCTCCTTCTAAATCGAGGAACGTTTCTATGGAAACGACAGGATTTTCTTTTGGGATACGAGTATCTCCTTTTCGATGCACTATTCCTTCTTTACTGCATTTCCCGCTCCCTCACATTGACGAATTTACACAGAAATTGAGTCGCTATGAAACACTATGTGTCATAGGAATTCTCCTTCTAAATCGTGGAACGTTTCTATGGAAACGACAGGATGTTCTTTTGGGATACGATTATCTCTTTTCCGATGCACTATTCCTTCTTTACTGCATCTCTCGCTCGCTCACATTGACGAATTAACACAGGAATTGCGTCGCTAGGAAATAATATGTGCTATAGGAATTGTCCTTCTAAATCGAGGAAAGTTTCTATGGAAACGACAGGATTATCTTTTGGGATACGAGTATCTCCTTTAAGATGCACTATTCCTTCTTTACTGCAACTCTCGCTCCCTCTTATTGACGAATTAACACAGAAAATGCGTCGCTATGAAATACTATGGTTTACAGGAATTCTCTTTCTAAATCGAGGAACGTTTCTATGGAAACGACAAGACTTCCTTTTGGGATAGGAGTATCTCCTTTTCGATGCACTATTCCTTCATTACTGCATCCCTCGCTCCCTCACATTGACGAATTAACACAGAAATTTCGTCGCTGTGAAGTACTATGGGTTATAGGAATTCTCCTTCTAAATCGAGGAACGTTTCTATGGAAACGACAGGATTTTCTTTTGGGATACGAGTATCTCCTTTCCGATGCACTATTCCTTCTTTACTGCATCTCTCGCTCCCTCTTAATGACGAATTAACACAGAAATTGTGTCGCTATGTAATACTATGGGTTATAGGAATTCTCCTTCTAAATCGAGGAACGTTACTATGGAAACGACAGGATTTTCTTTTGGGATACGAATATCTCCTTTCCGATGCACTATTCCTTCTTTACTGCATCTCTCCCTCCCTCACATTGACGAATTAACACAGAAATTGCGTCGCTATGAAATACTATGGGTTATAGGAATTTTCCTTCTAAATCGAGGAACGTTTCTATGGAAAGACAGGATTTCCTTTTGGGATACGCGTATCTCCTTTTCTATGCACTATTCCTTCTTTTCTGCATCTCTCACTCCCTCACATTGACGAATTAACACAGAAATTTCGTCGCTATGAAATACTATGGGTTATAGGAATTCTACTTCTAAATCGAGGAACGTTACTATGGAAACGACAGGATTTTCTTTTGGGATACGAATATCTCCTTTCCGATGCACTATTCCTTCTTTACTGCATCTCTCGCTAACTCACATTGACGAATTAACACAGAAATTGTGTCGCTATGGGATACTATGGGTTATAGGAATTCTCCTTGTAAATCGAGGAACGTTTCTATGGAAACGACAAGTATTTCTTTTGGGATAAGAGTATCTCCTTTTCGACGCACTATTCCTTCCTTACTGCATCTCTCGCTCCCTCACACTGACGAATTAACAAAGAAATTGTGTTGCTATGAAATACTATGGTTTATAGGAATTCTCCTTTTAAATCGAGGAACGTTTCTATGGAAACGACAGAAATTTCTTTTGGGATAGGTGTATCTCCTTTCCGATGCACTATTCCTTCTTTACTGCATCTCTCGCTCCCTCACATTGACGACTTAACACAGAAATTTCGTCGCTATGAAATACCATGGGTTTTAGGAATTTTCCTTCTAAATCGGGGAACGTTCCTATGGAAACGACAGGATTTTCTTTTGGGATACGAATATCTCCATCCGATGCACTATTCCTTCTTTACTGCATCTCTCGCTCCCTCTTATTGACGAATTAACACAGAAAATGCGTCGCTGTGGAATACCATGGGTTATAGGAATTTTCCTTCTAAATCGGGGAACGTTTCTATGGAAACGACAGGATTTTCTTTTGGGATACGAGTATCTCCTTTTCGAAGCACTATTCCTTCTTTACTGCATCTCTCGCACACTCACATTGACGTATTAACACAGAAATTGCATCGCTAAGAAATACTATTGGTTATATAAATTCTCCTTCTAAATCGAGGAACGTTTCTATGGAAACGACAGGATTTTCTTTTGGAATACGAATAACTCCTTTCCGATGCACTATTCCTTCTTTACTGCATCTCTCGCACCCCCACATTGGCGAATTAACACAGAAATTGGGTCGCTATGAAATACTGTGTGTTAAAGGAATTTTCCTTCTAAATCGAGGAACGTTTCTATGGAAACGACAAGATTTTCTTTTGGGATACGAGTATCTCCTTTCCGATGCACTATTAATTCTTTACTGCATCTCTCAGCTCCCTCTTATTGACGAATTAACACAAAAATTGCGTCGCTATGGAATACTATGGGTTATAGGAATTCTTCTTGTAAATCGAGTAACGTTTCTATGGAAACGACTGGATTTTCTTTTGGGATACGAGTATCTGATTTTCGATGCACTATTCCTTCTTTACTGCATCTCTCGCTCCCTCGAATTGACAAATTAACACAGAAAATGGGTCGCTATGAAATACCATAGGTTATAGGATTCTCCTTCTAAATCGACGAACGTTTCTATGGAAACGACAGGATTTTCTTTTGGGATACGAGTATCTCCTTTTCGATGCCCTATTCCTTCATTATTGCATCACTCGCTCCATCGCATTGACGAATTAACATAGAAATTGCGTCGCTATGAAAAACTATGGGTTATAGGAATTCTCCTTCTAAATCGAGGATTGTTTTCATGGAAACGACATGATTATCTTTTGGGATACGAGTATCTCCTTTCCGATGCACTATTCCTACTTTACGGCATCTCTCGCTCCCTCTTATTGACGAATTAACACAGAAAATGCGGCGCTATGAAATACTATGGTTTATAGGAATTCTCCTTCTAAATCGAGGAACGTTTCTATGGAAACGACAGGATTTCCTTTTGGGATACGAGTATCTCCTTTTCGATGCACTGTTCCTTCTTTACTGCATCTCTCGCTCCTTCACATTGACGAATTAACACGGAAATTTCGTCGCTATGAAATACTATGTGTTATAGGAATTACCCTTCTAAATCGAGGAACGTTTCTATGGAAGCGACAGAATTTTCTTTTGGGATACGAGTATCTCCTTTCCGATGAACTATTCCTTCCTTACTGCACCTCTCACTCAATCTTATTGACGAATTAACACAGAAATTGCGTCGCTATGAAATACTATGGGTTAGAGGAATTCTCCTTCTAAATCGAGGAACGTTTCTATGGAAACGACAGGATTTTCTTTTGGGATACGAGTATCTCCTTTTCGATGCACTATTCCTTCTTTACTGCATTTCCCGCTCCCTCACATTGACGAATTTACACAGAAATTGAGTCGCTATGAAACACTATGTGTCATAGGAATTCTCCTTCTAAATCGAGGAACGTTTCTATGGAAACGACAGGATGTTCTTTTGGGATACGATTATCTCTTTTCCGATGCACTATTCCTTCTTTACTGCATCTCTCGCTCGCTCACATTGACGAATTAACACAGGAATTGCGTCGCTAGGAAATAATATGTGCTATAGGAATTGTCCTTCTAAATCGAGGAAAGTTTCTATGGAAACGACAGGATTATCTTTTGGGATACGAGTATCTCCTTTAAGATGCACTATTCCTTCTTTACTGCAACTCTCGCTCCCTCTTATTGACGAATTAACACAGAAAATGCGTCGCTATGAAATACTATGGTTTACAGGAATTCTCTTTCTAAATCGAGGAACGTTTCTATGGAAACGACAGGACTTCCTTTTGGGATAGGAGTATCTCCTTTTCGATGCACTATTCCTTCATTACTGCATCCCTCGCTCCCTCACATTGACGAATTAACACAGAAATTTCGTCGCTGTGAAGTACTATGGTTTATAGGAATTCTCCTTCTAAATCGAGGAACGTTTCTATGGAAACGACAGGATTTTCTTTTGGGATACGAGTATCTCCTTTCCGATGCACTATTCCTTCTTTACTGCATCTCTCGCTCCCTCTTAATGACGAATTAACACAGAAATTGTGTCGCTATGTAATACTATGGGTTATAGGAATTCTCCTTGTAAATCGAGGAACGTTTCTATGGAAACGACAGGATTTTCTTTTGGGATACGAATATCTCCTTTCCGATGCACTATTCCTTCTTTACTGCATCTCTCCCTCCCTCACATTGACGAATTAACACAGAAATTGCGTCGCTATGAAATACTATGGGTTATAGGAATTTTCCTTCTAAATCGAGGAACGTTTCTATGGAAAGACAGGATTTCCTTTTGGGATACGAGTATCTCCTTTCCGATGCACTATTCCTTCTTTACTGCATCTCTCGCTCCCTCTTATTGACGAATTAACACAGAAATTGCGTCGCTATGGAATACTATGGGTTATAGGAATTCTCCTTGTAAATCCAGGAATGTTTCTATGGAAACGACAGGAATTTCTTTTGGGATACTAGTATCTCCTTTCCGATGCACCATTCCTTCTTTACTGCAACTCTCGCTCACTCTTATTGACGAATGAAGAGAGAAAATGCGTCGCTATGAAATACTATGGTTTACAGGAATTCTCCTTCTAAATCGAAGAAAGTTTCTATGGAAACGACAGGACTTCCTTCTGGGATACGAGTATCTCCTTTTCGATGCACTATTCCTTCTTTACTGCATCTCTAGCTCCCTCACATTGACGAATTAACACAGAAAT
This sequence comes from Schistocerca cancellata, assembly GCF_023864275.1. Taxonomy (NCBI): domain Eukaryota; kingdom Metazoa; phylum Arthropoda; class Insecta; order Orthoptera; family Acrididae; genus Schistocerca; species Schistocerca cancellata. The sequence continues at coordinate 158,995,147 of NC_064636.1, forward strand.
TTCGTCGCTGTGAAATACTATGGGTTATAGGAATTCTCCTTCTAAATCGAGGAACGTTTCTATGGAAACGACAGGATTTTCTTTTGGGATTCGAATATCTACTTTCCGATGGACTATTCCTTATTTACTGCATCTCTCGCTCCCTAACATTGACGAATTAACACAGAAATTGCGTCGCTATGAAATACTATGGGTTATAGGAATTCTCCTTCTAAATCGAGAAACGTGTCTATGGAGACCACAGGATTTTCTTTTGGGATACGAGTGTCTCCTTTCCGATGCACTATTCCTTCTTTACTGCATCTCTCGCTCCCTCTTAATGACGAATTAACACAGAAATTGTGTCCCTATGGGATACTATGGGTTATAGGAATTCTCCTTGTAAATCGAGGAACGTTTCTATGGAAACGACAGGATTTTCTTTTGGCATACGAATAACTCCTTTCCGATGCACTATTCCTTATTTACTGCATCTCTCGCTTCCTCACATTGACGAATTAACACAGAAATTGCGTCGCTATGAAATACTATGTGTTATAGGAATTCTCTTTCTAAATCGAGGAACGTTTCTATGGAGACGACTGGATTTTCTTTTGCGATACAAGTATCTCCTTTCCGATGCACTATTCCTTCGTTACTGCATCTCTCGCTCCCTCTTAATGACGAATTAACACAGAAATTGTGTCGCTATGGGATACTATGGGTTATAGGAATTCTCCTTGTAAATCGAGGAACGTTTCTATGGAAACGACAAGATTTTCTTTTGGGATACGAGTATCTCCTTTTCGATGCATTATTCCTTCTTTACTGCATCTCTCACTCTCTCACATTGACGAAATAACACAGAAATTTTGTCATTATTAAATACTATGGGTTATAGGAATTCTCCTTCTAAATCGAGGGACGTTTCTATGGAAACGACAGGATTTGCATTTGGGATACAAGTATCTCCTTTCCGATGCACTATTCCTTCTTTACTGCATCTCTCGCTCCCTCACATTGACGACTTTACACAGAAATTGCGTCGCTATGAAATACTATGGGTTATAGGAATTTTCCGTCTAAATCGAGGAACGTTGCTATGGAAACGACAGGATTTTCTTTTGTGATACGAGTATCTCCTTTCCGATGCACTATTCCTTCTTTACTGCATCTCTCGCTCCCTCTTATTGACGAATTACCACAGAAATTGCGTCGCTATGGAATACTATGGGTTATAGGAATTCTCCTTGTAAATCCAGGAACGTTTCAATGGAAACGACAGGATTTTCTTTTGGGATACGATTATCTCATTTCCGATGCACTATTCCTTCTTTACTGCATCTCTCGCTCGCTTACATTGACGAATTAGGACAGAAATTGCGTCATTATGATATACTATGTGTTATAGGAATTCTCCTTCTAAATCGAGGAACTTTACTATGGAAACGGCAGGATTATCTTTTGGGATACGAGTATCTCCTTTCCGTTGCACTATTCCTTCTTTAATACAACTCTCGCTCCCCCTTATTCACGAATTAACACAGAAAATGCGTCGCTATTAAATACTATGGTTTATAGGAATTCTCTTTCTAAATCGAGGAACGTTTCTATGTAAACGACAGGACTTCCTTTTGGGATACGAGTATCTCCTTTTCGATGCACTATTCCTTCTTTTCTGCATCTCTCACTCCCTCACATTGACGAATTAACACAGAAATTTCGTCGCTATGAAATACTATGGGTTATAGGAATTCTCCTTCTAAATCGAGGAACGTTTCTATGGAAACGACAGGATTTTCTTTTGGGATACGAATATCTCCTTTCCGATGCACTATTCCTTCTTTACTGCATCTCTCGCTAACTCACATTGACGAATTAACACAGAAATTGTGTCGCTATGGGATACTATGGGTTATAGGAATTCTCCTTGTAAATCGAGGAACGTTTCTATGGAAACGACAAGTATTTCTTTTGGGATAAGAGTATCTCCTTTTCGACGCACTATTCCTCCATTACTGCATCTCTCGCTCCCTCACACTGACGAATTAACAAAGAAATTGTGTTGCTATGAAATACTATGGTTTATAGGAATTCTTCTTTTAAATCGAGGAACGTTTCTATGGAAACGACAGGATTTTCTTTTGGGATAGGTGTATCTCCTTTCCGATGCACTATTCCTTCTTTACTGCATCTCTCGCTCCCTCACATTGACGACTTAACACAGAAATTTCGTCTCTATGAAATACCATGGGTTTTAGGAATTTTCCTTCTAAATCGGGGAACGTTCCTATGGAAACGACAGGATTTTCTTTTGGGATACGAATATCTCCTTTCCGATGCACTATTCCTTCCTTACTGCATCTCTCGCTCCCTCTTATTGACGAATTAACACAGAAATAGCGTCGCTATGGAATATTATGGGTTATAGGAATTCTCCTTTTAAATCGAGGAACGTTTCTATGGAATCGACAGGATTTTCTTTTGGGATACGAGTATCTCCTTTTCGAGGCACTATTCCTTCTTTACTGCATCTCTCGCTAGCTCCCATTGACGAATTAACACAGAAAATGCGTCGCTATGAAATACTATTGGTTATAGGAATTCTCCTTCTAAATCGAGAAACGTTTCTATGAAAACGACAGGATTTTCTTTTAGGATACGAGTATCTACTTTTCGATGCACTATTCCTTCTTTACTGCATCTCTCGCTCCCTCTTATTGACGAATTAACACAGAAATTGCGTCGCTATGAAATACTATGGATTCTATGAGTTCTCATTCAAAATGGAGGAACGTTTATATGGAAACGACCGGATTATTTTTGGGATACGGGTATCTCCATCCGATGCACTATTCCTTCTTTACTGCATCTCTCGCTCCCTCTTATTGACGAATTAACACAGAAAATGCGTCGCTGTGGAATACCATGGGTTATGGGAATTTTCCTTCTAAATCGGGGAACGTTTCTATGGAAACGACAGGATTTTCTTTTGGGATACGAGTATCTCCTTTTCGAAGCACTATTCCTTCTTTACTGCATCTCTCGCACCCTCACATTGACGAATTAACACAGAAATTGCATCGCTATGAAATACTATTGGTTATATAAATTCTCCTTCTAAATCGAGGAACGTTTCTATGGAAACGACAGGATTTTCTTTTGAATACGAATATCTCCTTTCCGATGCACTATTCCTTCTTTACTGCATCTCTCGCACCCCCATATTGGCGAATTAACACAGAAATTGGGTCGCTATGAAATATTGTGGGTTAAAGGAATTTTCCTTCTAAATCGAGGAACGTTTCTATGGAAACGACAAGATTTTCTTTTGGGATACGAGTATCTCCTTTCCGATGCACTATTAATTCTTCACTGCATCTCTCAGCTCCCTCTTATTGACGAATTAACACAAAAATTGCGTCGCTATGGAATACTATGCGTTATAGGAATTCTTCTTGTAAATCGAGTAACGTTTCTATGGAAACGACTGGATTTTCTTTTGGGATACGAGTATCTGATTTTCGATGCACTATTCCTTCTTTACTGCATTTCTCGCTCCCTCGAATTGACAAATTAACACAGAAAATGCGTCGCTATGAAATACCATAGGTTATAGGATTCTCCTTCTAAATCGACGAACGTTTCTATGGAAACGACAGGATTTTCTTTTGGGATACGAGTATCTCCTTTTCGATGCCCTATTCCTTCTTTATTGCATCACTCGCTCCATCGCATTGACGAATTAACATAGAAATTGCGTCGCTATGAAAAACTATGGGATATTGGAATTATCCTTCTAAATCGAGGATTGTTTCCATGGAAACGACATGATTATCTTTTGGGATACGAGTATCTCCTTTCCGATGCACTATTCCTACTTTACGGCATCTCTCGCTCCCTCTTATTGACGAATTAACACAGAAAATGCGGCGCTATGAAATACTATGGTTTATAGGAATTCTCCTTCTAAATCGAGGAACGTTTCTATGGAATCGACAGGATTTCCTTTTGGGATACGAATATCTCCTTTTCGATGCACTGTTCCTTCTTTACTGCATCTCTCGCTCCTTCACATTGACGAATTAACACGGAAATTTCGTCGCTATGAAATACTTTGTGTTATAGGAATTACCCTTCTAAATCGAGGAACGTTTCTATGGAAGCGACAGAATTTTCTTTTGGGATACGAGTATCTCCTTTCCGATGAACTTTTCCTTCCTTACTGCACTTCTCACTCAATCTTATTGACGAATTAACACAGAAATTGCGTCGCTATGAAATACTATGGGTTATAGGAATTCTCCTTCTAAATCGAAAACGTTTCTATGGAAACGACAGGATTTTCTTTTGGGATACGAGTATCTCCTTTTCGATGCACTATTCCTTCTTTACTGCATTTCCCGCTCCCTCACATTGACGAATTTACACAGAAATTGAGTCGCTATGAAACACTATGTGTCATAGGAATTCTCCTTCTAAATCGAGGAACGTTTCTATGGAAACGACAGGATGTTCTTTTGGGATACGATTATCTCTTTTCCGATGCACTATTCCTTCTTTACTGCATCTCTCGCTCGCTCACATTGACGAATTAACACAGGAATTGCGTCGCTAGGAAATAATATGTGCTATAGGAATTGTCCTTCTAAATCGAGGAAAGTTTCTATGGAAACGACAGGATTATCTTTTGGGATACGAGTATCTCCTTTAAGATGCACTATTCCTTCTTTACTGCAACTCTCGCTCCCTCTTATTGACGAATTAACACAGAAAATGCGTCGCTATGAAATACTATGGTTTACAGGAATTCTCTTTCTAAATCGAGGAACGTTTCTATGGAAACGACAGGACTTCCTTTTGGGATAGGAGTATCTCCTTTTCGATGCACTATTCCTTCATTACTGCATCCCTCGCTCCCTCACATTGACGAATTAACACAGAAATTTCGTCGCTGTGAAGTACTATGGGTTATAGGAATTCTCCTTCTAAATCGAGGAACGTTTCTATGGAAACGACAGGATTTTCTTTTGGGATACGAGTATCTCCTTTCCGATGCACTATTCCTTCTTTACTGCATCTCTCGCTCCCTCTTAATGACGAATTAACACAGAAATTGTGTCGCTATGTAATACTATGGGTTATAGGAATTCTCCTTGTAAATCGAGGAACGTTTCTATGGAAACGACAGGATTTTCTTTTGGGATACGAATATCTCCTTTCCGATGCACTATTCCTTCTTTACTGCATCTCTCCCTCCCTCACATTGACGAATTAACACAGAAATTGCGTCGCTATGAAATACTATGGGTTATAGGAATTTTCCTTCTAAATCGAGGAACGTTTCTATGGAAAGACAGGATTTCCTTTTGGGATACGAGTATCTCCTTTCCGATGCACTATTCCTTCTTTACTGCATCTCTCGCTCCCTCTTATTTACGAATTAACACAGAAATTGCGTCGCTATGGAATACTATGGGTTATAGGAATTCTCCTTGTAAATCCAGGATTGTTTCTATGGAAACGACAGGAATTTCTTTTGGGATACTAGTACCTCCTTTCCGATGCACCATTCCTTCTTTACTGCAACTCTCGCTCACTCTTATTGACGAATGAAGAGAGAAAATGCGTCGCTATGAAATACTATGGTTTACAGGAATTCTCTTTCTAAATCGAGGAAAGTTTCTATGGAAACGACAGGACTTCCTTTTGGGATACGAGTATCTCCTTTTCGATGCACTATTCCTTCTTTACTGCATCTCTCGCTCCCTCACATTGACGACTTTACACAGAAATTGCGTCGCTATGAAATACTATGGGTTATAGGAATTTTCCGTCTAAATCGAGGAACGTTGCTATGGAAACCACAGGATTTTCTTTTGTGATACGAGTATCTCCTTACCGATGCACTATTCCTTCTTTACTGCATCTCTCGCTCCCTCTTATTGACGAATTACCACAGAAATTGCGTCGCTATAAAATACTATGTGTTATAGGAATTCTCCTTGTAAATCCAGGAACGTTTCAATGGAAACGACAGGATTTTCTTTTGGGATACGAGTATCTCCTTTTCGATGCACTATTCCTTCTTTACTGCATCTCTCGCTCCCTCTTAATGACGAATTAACACAGAAATTGTGTCGCTATGGGATACTATGGGTTATAGGAATTCTCCTTGTAAATCGAGGAACGTTTCTATGGAAACGACAAGATTTTCTTTTGGGGTACGAGTATCTCCTTTTCGATGCATTATTCCTTCTTTACTGCATCTCTCACTCTCTCACATTGACGAAATAACACAGAAATTTTGTCATTATTAAATACTATGGGTTATAGGAATTCTCCTTCTAAATCGAGGGACGTTTCTATGGAAACGACAGGATTTGCATTTGGGATACAAGTATCTCCTTTCCGATGCACTATTCCTTCTTTACTGCATCTCTCGCTCCCTCACATTGACGACTTTACACAGAAATTGCGTCGCTATGAAATACTATGGGTTATAGGAATTTTCCGTCTAAATCGAGGAACGTTGCTATGGAAACCACAGGATTTTCTTTTGTGATACGAGTATCTCCTTACCGATGCACTATTCCTTCTTTACTGCATCTCTCGCTCCCTCTTATTGACGAATTACCACAGAAATTGCGTCGCTATGGAATACTATGTGTTATAGGAATTCTCCTTGTAAATCCAGGAACGTTTCAATGGAAACGACAGGATTTTCTTTTGGGATACGAGTATCTCCTTTTCGATGCACTATTCCTTCATTACTGCATCTCTCGCTCCCTCGCATTGACGAATTAGGACAGAAATTGCGTCGCTATGAAATACTATGGGTTATAGAAATTCTCCTTCTAAATCGATGAACATTTCTATGGAAACGACAGGATTTTCTTTTGTGATACGAGTATCTCTTTTCCGATGAACTATTCCTTCTTTACTACACCACTCACTCAATCTTATTGACGAATTAACACAGAAATTGAGTCGCTATGAAATACTATGGGTCATAGGAATTCTCCTTCTAAATCGAGGAACGTTTCTATGGAAACGACAGGATTTTCTTTTGGGATACGAATATCTCCTTTCCGATGCACTATTCCTTCTTTACTGCATCTCTCGCTAACTCACATTGACGAATTAACACAGAAATTGTGTCGCTATGGGATACTATGGGTTATAGGAATTCTCCTTGTAAATCGAGGAACGTTTCTATGGAAACGACAAGTATTTCTTTTGGGATAAGAGTATCTCCTTTTCGACGCACTATTCCTTCTTTACTGCATCTCTCGCTCCCTCACACTGACGAATTAACAAAGAAATTGTGTTGCTATGAAATACTATGGTTTATAGGAATTCTTCTTTTAAATCGAGGAACGTTTCTATGGAAACGACAGGATTTTCTTTTGGGATAGGTGTATCTCCTTTCCGATGCACTATTCCTTCTTTACTGCATCTCTCGCTCCCTCACATTGACGACTTAACACAGAAATTTCGTCGCTATGAAATACCATGGGTTTTAGGAATTTTCCTTCTAAATCGGGGAACGTTCCTATGGAAACGACAGGATTTTCTTTTGGGATACGAATATCTCCTTTCCGATGCACTATTCCTTCCTTACTGCATCTCTCGCTCCCTCTTATTGACGAATTAACACAGAAATAGCGTCGCTATGGAATATTATGGGTTATAGGAATTCTCCTTTTAAATCGAGGAACGTTTCTATGGAATCGACAGGATTTTCTTTTGGGATACGAGTATCTCCTTTTCGAGGCACTATTCCTTCTTTACTGCATCTCTCGCTAGCTCCCATTGACGAATTAACACAGAAAATGCGTCGCTATGAAATACTATTGGTTATAGGAATTCTCCTTCTAAATCGAGAAACGTTTCTATGAAAACGACAGGATTTTCTTTTAGGATACGAGTATCTACTTTTCGATGCACTATTCCTTCTTTACTGCATCTCTCGCTCCCTCTTATTGACGAATTAACACAGAAATTGCGTCGCTATGAAATACTATGGATTCTATGAGTTCTCATTCAAAATGGAGGAACGTTTATATGGAAACGACCGGATTATTTTTGGGATACGGGTATCTCCATCCGATGCAGTATTCCTTCTTTACTGCATCTCTCGCTCCCTCTTATTGACGAATTAACACAGAAAATGCGTCGCTGTGGAATACCATGGGTTATGGGAATTTTCCTTCTAAATCATGGAACGTTTCTATGGAAACGACAGGATTTCCTTTTGGGATACGAGTATCTCCTTTTCGAAGCACTATTCCTTCTTTACTGCATCTCTCGCACCCTCACATTGACGAATTAACACAGAAATTGCATCGCTATGAAATACTATTGGTTATATAAATTCTCCTTCTAAATCGAGGAACGTTTCTATGGAAACGACAGGATTTTCTTTTGAATACGAATATCTCCTTTCCGATGCACTATTCCTTCTTTACTGCATCTCTCGCACCCCCATATTGGCGAAATGACACAGAAATTGGGTCGCTATGAAATACTTTGGGTTAAAGGAATTTTCCTTCTAAATCGAGGAACGTTTCTATGGAAACGACAAGATTTTCTTTTGGGATACGAGTATCTCCTTTCCGATGCACTATTAATTCTTCACTGCATCTCTCAGCTCCCTCTTATTGACGAATTAACACAAAAATTGCGTCGCTATGGAATACTATGGGTTATAGGAATTCTTCTTGTAAATCGAGTAACGTTTCTATGGAAACGACTGGATTTTCTTTTGGGATACGAGTATCTGATTTTCGATGCACTATTCCTTCTTTACTGCATCTCTCGCTCCCTCGAATTGACAAATTAACACAGAAAATGCGTCGCTATGAAATACCATAGGTTATAGGATTCTCCTTCTAAATCGACGAACGTTTCTATGGAAACGACAGGATTTTCTTTTGGGATACGAGTATCTCCTTTTCGATGCCCTATTCCTTCTTTATTGCATCACTCGCTCCATCGCATTGACGAATTAACATAGAAATTGCGTCGCTATGAAAAACTATGGGTTATTGGAATTATCCTTCTAAATCGAGGATTGTTTCCATGGAAACGACATGATTATCTTTTGGGATACGAGTATCTCCTTTCCGATGCACTATTCCTACTTTACGGCATCTCTCGCTCCCTCTTATTGACGAATTAACACAGAAAATGCGGCGCTATGAAATACTATGGTTTATAGGAATTCTCCTTCTAAATCGAGGAACGTTTCTATGGAATCGACAGGATTTCCTTTTGGGATACGAATATCTCCTTTTCGATGCACTGTTCCTTCTTTACTGCATCTCTCGCTCCTTCACATTGACGAATTAACACGGAAATTTCGTCGCTATGAAATACTATGTGTTATAGGAATTACCCTTCTAAATCGAGGAACGTTTCTATGGAAACGACAGGATTTTCTTTTGGGATACGAGTATCTCCTTTCCGATGAACTTTTCCTTCCTTACTGCACTTCTCACTCAATCTTATTGACGAATTAACACAGAAATTGCGTCGCTATGAAATACTATGGGTTAGAGGAATTCTCCTTCTAAATCGAGGAACGTTTCTATGGAAACGACAGGATTTTCTTTTGGGATACGAGTATCTCCTTTTCGATGCACTATTCCTTCTTTACTGCATTTCCCGCTCCCTCACATTGACGAATTTACACAGAAATTGTGTCGCTATGAAACACTATGTGTCATAGGAATTCTCCTTCTAAATCGAGGAACGTTTCTATGGAAACGACAGGATGTTCTTTTGGGATACGATTATCTCTTTTCCGATGCACTATTCCTTCTTTACTGCATCTCTCGCTCGCTCACATTGACGAATTAACACAGGAATTGCGTCGCTAGGAAATAATATGTGCTATAGGAATTGTCCTTCTAAATCGAGGAAAGTTTCTATGGAAACGACAGGATTATCTTTTGGGATACGAGTATCTCCTTTAAGATGCACTATTCCTTCTTTACTGCAACTCTCGCTCCCTCTTATTGACGAATTAACACAGAAAATGCGTCGCTATGAAATACTATGGTTTACAGGAATTCTCTTTCTAAATCGAAAAACGTTTCTATGGAAACGACAGGACTTCCTTTTGGGATAGGAGTATCTCCTTTTCGATGCACTATTCCTTCATTACTGCATCCCTCGCTCCCTCACATTGACGAATTAACACAGAAATTTCGTCGCTGTGAAGTACTATGGGTTATAGGAATTCTCCTTCTAAATCGAGGAACGTTTCTATGGAAACGACAGGATTTTCTTTTGGGATACGAGTATCTCCTTTCCGATGCACTATTCCTTCTTTACTGCATCTCTCGCTCCCTCTTAATGACGAATTAACACAGAAATTGTGTCGCTATGTAATACTATGGGTTATAGGAATTCTCCTTGTAAATCGAGGAACGTTTCTATGGAAACGACAGGATTTTCTTTTGGGATACGAATATCTCCTTTCCGATGCACTATTCCTTCTTTACTGCATCTCTCCCTCCCTCACATTGACGAATTAACACAGAAATTGCGTCGCTATGAAATACTATGGGTTATAGGAATTTTCCTTCTAAATCGAGGAACGTTTCTATGGAAAGACAGGATTTCCTTTTGGGATACGAGTATCTCCTTTCCGATGCACTATTCCTTCTTTACTGCATCTCTCGCTCCCGCACATTGACGAATTAACACAGAAATTGCGTCGCTATGGAATACTATGGGTTATAGGAATTCTCCTTGTAAATCCAGGAATGTTTCTATGGAAACGACAGGAATTTCTTTTGGGATACTAGTATCTCCTTTCCGATGCACCATTCCTTCTTTACTGCAACTCTCGCTCACTCTTATTGACGAATGAAGAGAGAAAATGCGTCGCTATGAAATACTATGGTTTACAGGAATTCTCTTTCTAAATCGAGGAAAGTTTCTATGGAAACGACAGGACTTCCTTTTGGGATACGAGTATCTCCATTTCGATGCACTATTCCTTCTTTACTGCATCTCTAGCTCCCTCACATTGACGAATTAACACAGAAATTTCGTCGCTGTGAAAAACTATGGGTTATAGGATTTCTCCTACTAAATCGAGGAACATTTCTATGGAAACGACAGGATTTTCTTTTGGGATTCGAATATCTACTTTCCGATGGACTATTCCTTATTTACTGCATCTCTCGCTCCCTCTTAATGACGAATTAACACAGAAATTGTGTCGCTATGGGATACTATGGGTTATAGGAATTCTCCTTGTAGATCGAGGAACGTTTCTATGGAAACGACAGGATTTTCTTTTGGCATACGAATATCTCCTTTCCGATGCACTATTCCTTATTTACTGCATCTCTCGCTTCCTCACATTGACGAATTAACACAGAAATTGCGTCGCTATGAAATACTATGTGTTATAGGAATTCTCTTTCTAAATCGAGGAACGTTTCTATGGAGACGACAGGATTTTCTTTTGCGATACAAGAATCTCCTTTCCGATGCACTATTCCTTCTTTACTGCATCTCTCGCTCCCTCTTAATGACGAATTAACACAGAAATTGTGTCGCTATGGGATACTATGGGTTATAGGAATTCTCCTTGTAAATCGAGGAACGTTTCTATGGAAACGACAAGATTTTCTTTTGGGATACGAGTATCTCCTTTTCGATGCATTATTCCTTCTTTACTGCATCTCTCACTCTCTCACATTGACGAAATAACACAGAAATTTTGTCATTATTAAATACTATGGGTTATAGGAATTCTCCTTCTAAATCGAGGGACGTTTCTATGGAAACGACAGGATTTGCATTTGGGATACAAGTATCTCCTTTCCGATGCACTATTCCTTCTTTACTGCATTTCTCGCTCCCTCACATTGACGACTTTACACAGAAATTGCGTCGCTATGAAATACTATGGGTTATAGGAATTTTCCGTCTAAATCGAGGAACGTTGCTATGGAAACGACAGGATTTTCTTTTGTGATACGAGTATCTCCTTTCCGATGCACTATTCCTTCTTTACTGCATCTCTCGCTCCCTCTTATTGACGAATTACCACAGAAATTGCGTCGCTATGGAATACTATGGGTTATAGGAATTCTCCTTGTAAATCCAGGAACGTTTCAATGGAAACGACAGGATTTTCTTTTGGGATACGAGTATCTCCTTCTCGATGCACTATTCCTTCATTCCTGCATCTCTCGCTCCCTCGCATTGACGAATTAGGACAGAAATTGCGTCGCTATGAAATACTATGGGTTATAGAAATTCTCCTTCTAAATCGATGAACATTTCTATGGAAACGACAGGATTTTCTTTTGTGATACGAGTATCTCTTTTCCGATGAACTATTCCTTCTTTACTACACCACTCACTCAATCTTATTGACGAATTAACACAGAAATTGAGTCGCTATGAAATACTATGGTTTACAGGAATTCTCTTTCTAAATCGAGGAACGTTTCTATGGAAACGACAGGACTTCCTTTTGGGATACGAGTATCTCCTTTTCGATGCACTATTCCTTCATTACTGCATCCCTCGCTCCCTCACATTGACGAATTAACACAGAAATTTCGTCGCTGTGAAATACTATGGGTTATAGGAATTCTCCTTCTAAATCGAGGAACGTTTCTATGGAAACGACAGGATTATCTTTTGGGATACGAGTATCTCCTTTCCGATGCACTATTCCTTCTTTACTGCATCTCTCGCTCCCTGTTAATGACGAATTAACACAGAAATTGTGTCGCTATGTAATACTATGGGTTATAGGAATTCTCCTTGTAAATCGAGGAACGTTTCTATGGAAACGACAGGATTTTCTTTTGGGATACGAATATCTACTTTCCGATGCACTATTCCTTCTTTACTGCATCTCTCCCTCCCTCACATTGACGAATTAACACAGAAATTTCGTCGCTGTGAAATACTATGGGTTATAGGAATTCTCCTTCTAAATCGAGGAACATTCCTATGGAAACGACAGGATTTTCTTTTGGGATACGAATATCTCCTTTCCGATGGACTATTCCTTATTTACTGCATCTCTCGCTCCCTCACATTGACGAATTAACACATAAATTGCGTCGCTATGAAATACTATGGGTTATAGGAATTCTCCTTCTAAATCGAGGAACGTGTCTACGGAGACCACAGGATTTTCTTTTGGGATACGAGTATCTCCTTTCCGATGCACTATTCCTTCTTTACTGCATCTCTCGCTCCCTCTTAATGACGAATTAACACAGAAATTCTGTCGCTATGGGATACTATGGGTTATAGGAATTCTCCTTGTAAATCGAGGAACGTTTCTATGGAAACGACAGGATTTTCTTTTGGCATACGAATATCTCCTTTCCGATTCACTATTCCTTATTTACTGCATCTCTCGCTCCCTCACATTGACGAATTAACACAGAAATTGCGTCGCTATGAAATACTATGTGTTATAGGAATTCTCTTTCTAAATCGAGGAACGTTTCTATGGAGACGACAGGATTTTCTTTTGCGATACAAGTATCTCCTTTCCTATGCACTATTCCATCTTTACTGCATCTCTCGCTCCCTCTTAATGACGAATTAACACAGAAATTGTGTCCCTATGGGATACTATGGGTTATAGGAATTCTCCTTGTAAATCGAGGAACGTTTCTATGGAAACGACAAGATTTTCTTTTGGGATCCGAGTATCTCCTTTTCGATGCATTATTCCTTCTTTACTGCATCTCTCACTCTCTCACATTGACGAATTAACACAGAAATTTCGTCGCTATTAAATACTATGGGTTATAGGAATTCTCCTTCTAAATCGAGGAACGTTTCTATGTAAACGACAGGATTTGCATTTGGGATACAAGTATCTCCTTTAAGATGCACTATTCCTTCTTTACTGTATCTCTCGCTCCCTCACATTGACGACTTTACACGGAAATTGCGTCGCTATGAAATACTATGGGTTATAGGAATTTTCCGTCTAAATCGAGGAACGTTGCTATGGAAACGACAGGATTTTCTTTTGTGATACGAGTATCTCCTTTCCGATGCACTATTCCTTCTTTACTGCATCTCTCGCTCCCTCTTATTGACGAATTAACACAGAAATTGCGTCGCTATGGAATACTATGGGTTATAGGAATTCTCCCTGTAAATCCAGGAAGTGTTTCTATGGAAACGACAGGATTTTCTTTTGGGATACGAGTATCTCCTTTTCGATGCGCTATTCCTTCATTACTGCATCTCTCGCTACCTCGCATTGACGAATTAGCACAGAAATTGCGTCGCTATGAAATACTATTGGTTAAAAGAATTCTCCTTCTAAATCGAGGAACGTTTCTATGGAAACGACAGGATTTTCTTTTGAGGTACGAGTATCTCCTTTTCGATGCACCATTCCTTCTTTACTGCATCTCTCGCTCCCTCACATTGACGAATTTACACAGAAATAGCGTCGCTATGAAATACTATGGTTTATGGGAATTCTCCTTCTAAATCGAGGAACGTTTCTATGGAAACGACAGTATTTCCTTTTGGGATACGAGTATCTCCTTTCCGATGCACTATTCCTTCTTTACTGCATCTCTCGCTCCCTCTTAATGACGAATTAACACAGAAATTGTGTCTCTATGGGATACTATGGGTTATAGGAATTCTCCTTCTAAATCGAGGAACGTTTCTATGGAAACGACAGGATTTTTATTTGGGATACGATTATCTCTTTTCCGATGCACTATTCCTTCTTTACTGCATCTCTCGCTCGCTCACATTGACGAATTAACACAGAAATTGCGTCGCTATGATATACTATGTGTTATAGGAATTCTCCTTCTAAATCGAGGAACGTTACTATGGAAACGACAGGATTATCTTTTGGGATACGAGTATCTCCTTTCCGATGCACTATTCCTTCTTTACTGCATCTCTCGCTCCCTCTTATTGACGAATTAGCACAGAAAATGCGGCGCTATGAATTACTATGGTTTATGGGAATTCTCCTTCTAAATCGAGGAACGTTTCTATGGAAACGACAGTATTTCCTTTTGGGATACGAGTATCTCCTTTTCGATGCACTATTCCTTCTTTACTGCAACTCTCGCTCCCTCACATTGACGAATTAACACAGAAATTTCGTCGCTATGAAATACTATGTGTTATAGGAATTCTCCTTCTAAATCGAGGAACGTTTATATGGAAGCGACAGAATTTTCTTTTGGGATACGAGTATCTCCTTTCCGATGAACTATTCCTTCCTTACTGCACCTCTCACTCAACCTTATTGACAAATTAACACAGAAATTGCGTCGCTATGAATTACTATGGGTTATAGGAATTCTCCTTCGAGGAACGTTTCTATGGAAACGACAGGGTTTTCTTATGGGATACGAGTATCTCCTTTTCGATGCACTATTCCTTCTTTACTGCATCTCTCCCTCCCTCACATTGACGAATTAACACAGAAATTGCGTCGCTATGAAATACTATGTGTTATAGGAATTTTCCTTCTAAATCGAGGAACGTTTGTATGGAAAGACAGGATTTCCTTTTGGGATACGAGTATCTCCTTTCCGATGCACTATTCCTTCTTTACTGCATCTCTCGCTCCCTCTTATTGACGAATTAACATAGAAATTGCGTCGCCATGGAATACTATGGTTTATAGGAATTCTCCTTGTAAATCCAGGAATGTTTCTATGGAAACGACAGGATTTTCTTTTGGGATACTAGTATCTCCTTTCTGATGCACTATTCCTTCTTTACTGCAACTCTCGCTCCCTCTTATTGACGAATTAAGACAGAAAATGCGTCGCTATGAAATACTATGGTTTACAGTAATTCTCCTTCTAAATCGGGGAAAGTTTCTATGGAAACGACAGGACTTCCTTTTGGGATACGAGTATCTCCTTTTCGATGCACTATTCCGTCTTTACTGCATCTCTCGCTCCCTGACATTGACGAATTAACACAGAAATATCGTCGCTGTGAAATACTATGGGTTATAGGAATTCTCCTTCTAAATCGAGGAACGTTTGTATGGAAACGACAGGATTTTCTTTTGGGATACGAATATCTCCTTTCCGATGGACTATTCCTTATTTACTGCATCTCTCGCTCCCTCACATTGACGAATTAACACAGAAATTGCGTCGCTATGAAATACTATGGGTTATAGGAATTCTCCTTCTAAATCGAGGAACGTGTCTACGGAGACCACAGGATTTTCTTTTGGGATACGAGTATCTCCTTTCCGATGCACTACTCCTTCTTTACTGCATCTCTCGCTCCCTCTTAATGACGAATTAACACAGAAATTGTGTCGCTATGGGATACTATGGGTTATAGGAATTCTCCTTGTAAATCGAGGAACGTTTCTATGGAAACGACAAGATTTTCTTTTGGGATACGAGTATCTCCTTTTCGATGCATTATTCCTTCTTTACTGCATCTCTCACTCTCTCACATTGACGAATTAACACAGAAATTTAGTCGCTATTAAATACTATGGGTTATAGGAATTCTCCTTCTAAATCGAGGAACGTTTCTATGGAAACGACAGGATTTGCATTTGGGATGCAAGTATCTCCTTTCCGATGCACTATTCCTTCTTTACTGCATCTCTCGCTCCCTCACATTGACGACTTTACACAGAAATTGCGTCGCTATGAAATACTATGGGTTATAGGAATTTTCCGTCTAAATCGAGGAACGTTGCTATGGAAACGACAGGATTTTCTTTTGTGATACGAGTATCCCCTTTCCGATGCACTATTCCTTCTTTACTGCATCTCTCGCTCCCTCTTATTGACGAATTAACACAGAAATTGCGTCGCTATGGAATACTATGGGTTATAGGAATTCTCCCTGTAAATCCAGGAAGTGTTTCTATGGAAACGACAGGATTTTCTTTTGGGATACGAGTATCTCCTTTTCGATGCGCTATTCCTTCATTACTGCATCTCTCGCTCCCTCGCATTGACGAATTAGCACAGAAATTGCGTCTCTATGAAATACTATGGGTTATAGAAATTCTCCTTCTAAATCGATGAACATTTCTATGGAAACGACAGGATTTTCTTTTGAGATACGAGTATCTCCTTTCCGATGAACTATTCTTTCTTTACTGCACCACTCACTCAATCTTACTGACGAATTAACACAGAAATTGTGTCGCTATGGAATACTATGGGTCATAGGAATTCTCCTTCTAAATCGAGGAACGTTTCTATGGAAACGACAGGATTTTCTTTTGGGTTACGATTATCTCTTTTCCGATGCACTATTCCTTCTTTACTGCATCTCTCGCTCGCTCACATTGACGAATTAACACAGAAATTGCGTCGCTATGATATACTATGTGTTATAGGAATTCTCCTTCTAAATCGAGGAACGTTACTATGGAAACGACAGGATTATCTTTTGGGATACGAGTATCTCCTTTCCGATGCACTATTCCTTCTTTACTGCATCTCTCGCTCCCTCTTATTGACGAATTAACACAGAAAATGCGGCGCTATGAAATACTATGGTTTATAGGAATTCTCCTTCTAAATCGAGGAACGTTTCTATGGAAACGACAGTATTTCCTTTTGGGATACGAGTATCTCCTTTTCGATGCACTATTCCTTCTTTACTGCAACTCTCGCTCCCTCTCATTGACGAATTAACACAGAAATTTCGTCGCTATGAAATACTATGTGTTATAGGAATTCTCCTTCTAAATCGAGGAACGTTTCTATGGAAGCGACAGAATTTTCTTCTGGGATACGAGTATCTCCTTTCCGATGAACTATTCCTTCCTTACTGCACCTCTCACTCAACCTTATTGACGAATTAACACAGAAATTGCGTCGCTATGAAATACTATGGGTTATAGGAATTCTCCTTCGAGGAACGTTTCTATGGAAACGACAGGGTTTTCTTATGGGATACGAGTATCTCCTTTTCGATGCACTATTCCTTCATTACTGCATCTCTCCCTCCCTCACATTGACGAATTAACACAGAAATTGCGTCGCTATGGGATACTGTGGGTTATAGGAATTTTCCTTCTAAATCGAGGAACGTTTGTATGGAAAGACAGGATTTCCTTTTGGGATACGAGTATCTCCTTTCCGATGCACTATTCCTTCTTTACTGCATCTCTCGCTCCCTCTTATTGACGAATTAACATAGAAATTGCGTCGCCATGGAATACTATGGTTTATAGGAATTCTCCTTGTAAATCCAGGAATGTTTCTATGGAAACGACAGGATTTTCTTTTGGGATACTAGTATCTCCTTTCTGATGCACTATTCCTTCATTACTGCATCTCTCCCTCCCTCACATTGACGAATTAACACAGAAATTGCGTCGCTATGGGATACTGTGGGTTATAGGAATTTTCCTTCTAAATCGAGGAACGTTTGTATGGAAAGACAGGATTTCCTTTTGGGATACGAGTATCTCCTTTCCGATGCACTATTCCTTCTTTACTGCATCTCTCGCTCCCTCTTATTGACGAATTAACATAGAAATTGCGTCGCTATGAAATACTATGGTTTACAGGAATACTCCTTCTAAATCGGGGAAAGTTTCTATGGAAACGACAGGACTTCCTTTTGGGATACGAGTATCTCCTTTTCGATGCACTATTCCGTCTTTACTGCATCTCTCGCTCCCTGACATTGACGAATTAACACAGAAATATCGTCGCTGTGAAATACTATGGGTTATAGGAATTCTCCTTCTAAATCGAGGAACGTTTGTATGGAAACGACAGGATTTTCTTTTGGGATACGAATATCTCCTTTCCGATGCACTATTCCTTATTTACTGCATCTCTCGCTCCCTCACATTGACGAATTAACACAGAAATTGCGTCGCTATGAAATACTATGGGTTATAGGAATTCTCCTTCTAAATCGAGGAACGTGTCTACGGAGACCACAGGATTTTCTTTTGGGATACGAGTATCTCCTTTCCGATGCACTATTCCTTCTTTACTGCATCTCTCGCTCCCTCTTAATGACGAATTAACACAGAAATTGTGTCGCTATGGGATACTATGGGTTATAGGAATTCTCCTTGTAAATCGAGGAACGTTTCTATGGAAACGACAAGATTTTCTTTTGGGATACGAGTATCTCCATTTCGATGCATCATTCCTTCTTTACTGCATCTCTCACTCTCTCACATTGACGAATTAACACAGAAATTTAGTCGCTATTAAATACTATGGGTTATAGGAATTCTCCTTCTAAATCGAGGAACGTTTCTATGGAAACGACAGGATTTGCAATTGGGATACAAGTATCTCCTTTCCGATGCACTATTCCTTCTTTACTGCATCTCTCGCTCCCTCACATTGACGACTTTACACAGAAATTGCGTCGCTATGAAATACTATGGGTTATTGGAATTTTCCGTCTAAATCGAGGAACGTTGCTATGGAAACGACAGGATTTTCTTTTGTGATACGAGTATCTCCTTTCCGATGCACTATTCCTTCTTTACTGCATCTCTCACTCCCTCTTATTGACGAATTAACACAGAAATTGCGTCGCTATGGAATACTATGGGTTACAGGAATTCTCCCTGTAAATCCAGGAAGTGTTTCTATGGAAACGACAGGATTTTCTTTTGGGATACGAGTATCTCCTTTTCGATGGGCTATTCCTTCATTACTGCATCTCTCGCTCCCTCGCATTGACGAATTAGCACAGAAATTGCGTCGCTATGAAATACTATGGGTTATAGAAATTCTCCTTCTAAATCGATGAACATTTCTATGGAAACGACAGGATTTTCTTTTGTGATACGAGTATCTCTTTTCCGATGAACTATTCCTTCTTTACTGCACCACTCACTCAATCTTATTGACGAATTAACACAGAAATTGAGTCGCTATGTATATACTATGAGTCATAGGAATTCTCCTTCTAAATCGAGGAACGTTTCTATGGAAACGACAGGATTTTCTTTTGGGATACGATTATCTCTTTTCCGATTCACTATTCCTTCTTTACTGCATCTCTCGCTCGCTCACATTGACGAATTAACACAGAAATTGCGTCGCTATGATATACTATGTGTCATAGGAATTCTCCTTCTAAATCGAGGAACGTTACTATGGAAGCGACAGGATTATCTTTTGGGATACGAGTATCTCCTTTCCGTTGCACTATTCCTTCTGTAATGCAACTCTCGCTCCCCCTTATTCACGAATTAACACAGAAAATGCGTCGCTATGAAATACTATGGTTTATAGGAATTCTCTTTCTAAATCGAGGAACGTTTCTATGTAAACGACAGGACTTCCTTTTGGGATACGAGTATCTCCTTTTCGATGCACTATTCCTTCTTTTCTGCATCTCTCACTCATTGACGAATTAACACAGAAATTTCGTCGCTATGAAATACTATGGGTTATAGGAATTCTCCTTCTAAATCGAGGAACGTTTCTATGGAAACGACAGGATTTTCTTTCGGGATACGAATATCTCCTTTCCGATGCACTATTCCTTCTTTACTGCATCTCTCGCTAACTCACATTGACGAATTAACACAGAAATTGCGTCGCTATGATATACTATGTGTTATAGGAACTCTCCTTCTAAATCGAGGAACGTTACTATGGAAACGACAGGATTTTCATTTGGGATACGAGTATCTCCTTTTCGAAGCACTATTCCTTCTTTACTGCATCTCTCGCTCCCTCTTAATGACGAATTAACACAGAAATTGTGTCGCTATGGGATACTTAGGGATCATAGGAATTCTCCTTGTAAATCGAGGAACGTTTCTATGGAAACGACAAGTATTTCTTTTGGGATACGAGTATCTCCTTTTCGACGCACTATTCCTTCTTTACTGCATCTCTCGCTCCCTCACACTGACGAATTAACACAGAAATTGTGTCGCTATGAAATACTATGGGTCATAGGAATTCTCCTTCTAAATCGAGGTACGTTTCTATGGAAACGACAGGATTTTCTTTTGGGATACAAGTATCTCCTTTCCGATGCACTATTCCTTCTTTACTGCATCTCTCGCTCCCTCTTATTGACGAATTACACAGAAATTGCGTCGCTATGAAATACTATGGGTTATAGGAATTCTCCTTCTAAAACGAGGAACGTGTCTATGGAAACGACAGGATTTTCTTTTGGGATACGAGAATCTCCTTTCCGATGCACTATTTCTTCTTAACTGCATATCTCTCTTTCTCACATTTACGAATTAACACAGAAATTGCGTCGCTATGAAATACTATTGGTTCTATGACTTCTCCTTCAAAATGGTGGAACGTTTACATAGAAACGACCGGATTATCTTTTGGGATACGAGTATCTCCATCCGATGCACTATTCCTTCTTTACTGCATCTCTCGCTCCCTCTTATTGACGAATTAACACAGAAAATGCGTCGCTATGAAATACTATGGTTTATAGGAATTCTCCTTTTAAATCGAGGAACGTTTCTATGGAAACGACAGGATTTTCTTTTGGGATAGGTGTATCTCCTTTCCGATGCACTATTCCTTCTTTACTGCATCTCTCGCTCCCTCTTATTGACGAATTAACACAGAAATTGCGTCGCTGTGGAATACTATGGGTTATAGGAATTCTCCTTTTAAATCGAGGAACGTTTCTATGGAAACCACAGGATTTTCTTTTGGGATACGAGTATCTCCTTTTCGAGGCACTATTCATTTTTTACTGCATCTCTCGCTAGCTCCCATTGACGAATTAACATAGAAAATGCGTCGCTATGAAATACTATGGGTTATAGGAATTCTCCTTCTAAATCGAAAACGTTTCTATGGAAACGACAGGATTTTCTTTTGGGATACGAGTATCTCCTTTTCGATGGGCTATTCCTTCATTACTGCATCTCTCGCTCCCTCGCATTGACGAATTAGCACAGAAATTGCGTCGCTATGAAATACTATGGGTTATAGAAATTCTCCTTCTAAATCGATGAACATTTCTATGGAAACGACAGGATTATCTTTTGTGATACGAGTATCTCTTTTCCGATGAACTATTCCTTCTTTACTGCACCACTCACTCAATCTTATTGACGAATTAACACAGAAATTGAGTCGCTATGTAATACTATGGGTCATAGGAATTCTCCTTCTAAATCGAGGAACGTTTCTATGGAAACGACAGGATTTTCTTTTGGGATACAAGTATCTCCTTTCCGATGCACTATTCCTTCTTTACTGCATCTCTCGCTCCCTCTTATTGACGAATTACACAGAAATTGCGTCGCTATGAAATACTATGGGTTATAGGAATTCTCCTTCTAAAACGAGGAACGTGTCTATGGAAACGACAGGATTTTCTTTTGGGATACGAGAATCTCCTTTCCGATGCACTATTTCTTCTTTACTGCATATCTCTCTTTCTCACATTTACGAATTAACACAGAAATTGCGTCGCTATGAAATACTATTGGTTCTATGACTTCTCCTTCAAAATTTTGGAACGTTTACATAGAAACGACCGGATTATCTTTTGGGATACGGGTATCTCCATCCGATGCACTATTCCTTCTTTACTGCATCTCTCGCTCCCTCTTATTGACGAATTAACACAGAGAATGCGTCGCTATGAAATACTATGGTTTATAGGAATTCTCCTTTTAAATCGACGAACGTTTCTATGGAAACGACAGGATTTTCTTTTGGGATAGGTGTATCTCCTTTCCGATGCACTATTCCTTCTTTACTGCATCTCTCGCTCCCTCTTATTGACGAATTAACACAGAAATTGCGTCGCTGTGGAATACTATGGGTTATAGGAATTCTCCTTTTAAATCGAGGATCGTTTCTATGGAAACCACAGGATTTTCTTTTGGGATACGAGTATCTCCTTTTCGAGGCACTATTCATTTTTTACTGCATCTCTCGCTAGCTCCCATTGACGAATTAACATAGAAAATGCGTCGCTATGAAATACTATGGGTTATAGGAATTCTCCTTCTAAATCGAAAACGTTTCTATGGAAACGACAGGATTTTCTTTTGGGATACGAGTATCTCCTTTTCGATGCACTATTCCTTCTTTACTGCATCTCTCGCTCCCTCACATTGACAACTTAACACAGAAATTGCGTCGCTATGGAATACCATGGGTTATAGGAATTTTCCTTCTAAATCGGGGAACGTTTCTATGGAAACGGCAGGATTTTCTTTTGGGATACGAGTATCTCCTTTCCGATGCACTATTCCTTCTTTACTGCATCTCTCGCTCCCTCTTATTGACGAATTAACACAGAAATTGCGTCGCTATGGAATACTATGGGTTATAGGAAGTCTCCTTCTAAATCGAGGAACGTTTCTATGGAAACGACAGGATTTTCTTTTGGGTTACGAGTATCTCCTTTTCGAGGCACTCTTCCTTCTTTACTGCATCTCTCGCTCCCTCCCATTGACGAATTAACACAGAATATGCGTCGCTATGAAATACTATGGGTTATAGGAATTCTCCTTCTAAATCGAGAAACGTTTCTATGGAAACGACAGGATTTTCTTTTGGGATACGAGTATCTCCTTTCCGATGCACCATTCCTTCTTTACTGCATCTCTCGCTCCCTCACATTGACGACTTTACACAGAAATTGCGTCGCTATGAAATACTATGGGTTATAGGAATTTTCCGTCTAAATCGAGGAACGTTGCTATGGAAACGACAGGATTTTCTTTTGTGATACGAGTATCCCCTTTCCGATGCACTATTCCTTCTTTACTGCATCTCTCGCTCCCTCTTATTGACGAATTAACACAGAAATTGCGTCGCTATGGAATACTATGGGTTATAGGAATTCTCCCTGTATATCCAGGAAGTGTTTCTATGGAAACGACAGGATTTTCTTTTGGGATACGAGTATC
The DNA here is from genome assembly GCF_023864275.1 of Schistocerca cancellata. NCBI lineage: Eukaryota > Metazoa > Arthropoda > Insecta > Orthoptera > Acrididae > Schistocerca > Schistocerca cancellata. The sequence goes on from NC_064636.1 coordinate 159,019,016, forward strand.
TCCTTTTCGATGGGCTATTCCTTCATTACTGCATCTCTCGCTCCCTCGCATTGACGAATTAGCACAGAAATTGCGTCGCTATGAAATACTATGGGTTATAGAAATTCTCCTTCTAAATCGATGAACATTTCTATGGAAACGACAGGATTATCTTTTGTGATACGAGTATCTCTTTTCCGATGAACTATTCCTTCTTTACTGCACCACTCACTCAATCTTATTGACGAATTAACACAGAAATTGAGTCGCTATGTAATACTATGGGTCATAGGAATTCTCCTTCTAAATCGAGGAACGTTTCTATGGAAACGACAGGATTTTCTTTTGGGATACGATTATCTCTTTTCCGATTCACTATTCCTTCTTTACTGCATCTCTCGCTCGCTCACATTGACGAATTAACACAGAAATTGCGTCGCTATGATATACTATGTGTTATAGGAATTCTCCTTCTAAATCGAGGAACGTTACTACGGAAGCGACAGGATTATCTTTTGGGATACGAGTATCTCCTTTCCGTTGCACTATTCCTTCTGTAATGCAACTCTCGCTCCCCCTTATTCACGAATTAACACAGAAAATGCGTCGCTATGAAATACTATGGTTTATAGGAATTCTCTTTCTAAATCGAGGAACGTTTCTATGGAAACGACAGGATTTTCTTTTGGGATACGAATATCTCCCTTCCGATGCACTATTCCTTCTTTACTGCATCTCTCGCTAACTCACATTGACGAATTAACACAGAAATTGCGTCGCTATGATATACTATGTGTTATAGGAACTCTCCTTCTAAATCGAGGAACGTTACTATGGAAACGACAGGATTTTCATTTGGGATACGAGTATCTCCTTTTCGAAGCACTATTCCTTCTTTACTGCATCTCTCGCTCCCTCTTAATGACGAATTAACACAGAAATTGTGTCGCTATGGGATACTATGGGTTATAGGAATTCTCCTTGTAAATCGAGGAACGTTTCTATGGAAACGACAAGTATTTCTTTTGGGATACGAGTATCTCCTTTTCGACGCACTATTCCTTCTTTACTGCATCTCTCGCTCCCTCACACTGACGAATTAACACAGAAATTGTGTCGCTATGAAATACTATGGGTCATAGGTATTCTCCTTCTAAATCGAGGTACGTTTCTATGGAAACGACAGGATTTTCTTTTGGGATACGAGTATCTCCTTTCCGATGCACTATTCCTTCTTTACTGCATCTCTCGCTCCCTCTTATTGACGAATTGACACAGAAATTGCGTCGCTATGAAATACTATGGGTTATAGGAAATCTCCTTCTAAAACGAGGAACGTGTCTATGGAAACGACAGGATTTTCTTTTGGGATACGAGAATCTCCTTTCCGATGCACTATTTCTTCTTTACTGCATATCTCTCTTTCTCACATTTACGAATTAACACAGAAATTGCGTCGCTATGAAATACTATTGGTTCTATGACTTCTCCTTCAAAATGGAGGAACGTTTACATAGAAACGACCGGATTATCTTTTGGAATACGGGTATCTCCATCCGATGCACTATTCCTTCTTTACTGCATCTCTCGCTCCCTCTTATTGACGAATTAACACAGAAATTGCGTCGCTATGGAATACTATGGGTTATAGGAATTCTCCCTGTAAATCCAGGAAGTGTTTCTATGGAAACGACAGGATTTTCTTTTGGGATACGAGTATCTCCTTTTCGATGGGCTATTCCTTCATTACTGCATCTCTCGCTCCCTCGCATTGACGAATTAGCACAGAAATTGCGTCGCTATGAAATACTATGGGTTATAGAAATTCTCCTTCTAAATCGATGAACATTTCTATGGAAACGACAGGATTATCTTATGTGATACGAGTATCTCTTTTCCGATGAACTATTCCTTCTTTACTGCACCACTCACTCAATCTTATTGACGAATTAACACAGAAATTGAGTCGCTATGTAATACTATGAGTCATAGGAATTCTCCTTCTAAATCGAGGAACGTTTCTATGGAAACGACAGGATATTCTTTTGGGATACGATTATCTCTTTTCCGATTCACTATTCCTTCTTTACTGCATCTCTCGCTCGCTCACATTGACGAATTAACACAGAAATTGCGTCGCTATGATATACTATGTGTTATAGGAATTCTCCTTCTAAATCGAGGAACGTTACTACGGAAGCGACAGGATTATCTTTTGGGATACGAGTACCTCCTTTCCGTTGCACTATTCCTTCTGTAATGCAACTCTCGCTCCCCCTTATTCACGAATTAACACAGAAAATGCGTCGCTATGAAATACTATGGTTTATAGGAATTCTCTTTCTAAATCGAGGAACGTTTCTATGTAAACGACAGGACTTCCTTTTGGGATACGTGTATCTACTTTTCGATGCACTATTCCTTCTTTTCTGCATCTCTCACTCCCTCACATTGACGAATTAACACAGAAATTTCGTCGCTATGAAATACTATGGGTTATAGGAATTCTCCTTCTAAATCGAGGAACGTTTCTATGGAAACGACAGGATTTTCTTTTGGGATACGAATATCTCCTTTCCGATGCACTATTCCTTCTTTACTGCATCTCTCGCTAACTCACATTGACGAATTAACACAGAAATTGCGTCGCTATGATATACTATGTGTTATAGGAACTCTCCTTCTAAATCGAGGAACGTTACTATGGAAACGACAGGATTTTCATTTGGGATACGAGTATCTCCTTTTCGAAGCACTATTCCTTCTTTACTGCATCTCTCGCTCCCTCTTAATGACGAATTAACACAGAAATTGTGTCGCTATGGGATACTATGGGTTATAGGAATTCTCCTTGTAAATCGAGGAACGTTTCTATGGAAACGACAAGTATTTCTTTTGGGATACGAGTATCTCCTTTTCGACGCACTATTCCTTCTTTACTGCATCTCTCGCTCCCTCACACTGACGAATTAACACAGAAATTGTGTCGCTATGAAATACTATGGGTCATAGGTATTCTCCTTCTAAATCGAGGTACGTTTCTATGGAAACGACAGGATTTTCTTTTGGGATACGAGTATCTCCTTTCCGATGCACTATTCCTTCTTTACTGCATCTCTCGCTCCCTCTTATTGACGAATTGACACAGAAATTGCGTCGCTATGAAATACTATGGGTTATAGGAATTCTCCTTCTAAAACGAGGAACGTGTCTATGGAAACGACAGGATTTTCTTTTGGGATACGAGAATCTCCTTTCCGATGCACTATTTCTTCTTTACTGCATATCTCTCTTTCTCACATTTACGAATTAACACAGAAATTGCGTCGCTATGAAATACTATTGGTTCTATGACTTCTCCTTCAAAATGGAGGAACGTTTACATAGAAACGACCGGATTATCTTTTGGGATACGGGTATCTCCATCCGATGCACTATTCCTTCTTTACTGCATCTCTCGCTCCCTCTTATTGACGAATTAACACAGAAAATGCGTCGCTATGAAATACTATTGGTTATAGAAATTCTCCTTCTACATCGAGGAACGTTTCTATGGAAACGACAGGATTGTCTTTTGGGAGACGAGTATCTCCTTTCCGATGCACTATACCTTCTTTACTGCATCTCTCGCTTTCTCACATTGACGAATTAACACAGATATTGCGTCGTTATGAAATACTATGGGTTATAGGAATTCTCCTTCTAAATCGAGGAACGTTTCTATGGAAACGACAGGATTTTCTTTTGGGATACAAGTATCTCCTTTCCGATGCACTACTCCTTGTTTACTGCATCTCTCGCTCCCTCACATTGACGAATTGACACAGAAATTGCGTCGCTAAGAAATACTATGGGTTCTATGACTTCTCCTTCAAAATGGAGGAACGTTTATGTGGAAACGACCGGATTATCTTTTGGGATACTGGTATCTCCATCCGATGCACTATTCCTTCTTTACTGCATCTCTCGCTCCCTCTTATTGACGAATTAACACAGAAAATGCGTCGCTATGAAATACTATGGTTTATAGGAATTCTCCTTCTAAATCGAGGAACGTTTCTATGGAAACGATAGGATTTCCTTTTGGGATACGAGTATCTCCTTTTCGATTTACTATTCCTTCTTTACTGCATCTCTCGCTCCCTCACATTGAAGAATTGACACAGAAATTGAGTCGCTATGAAATACTATGCGTTATAGGAATTCTCCTTCTAAATCGAGGAACGTTTCTATGGAAACGACAGGATTTTCTTTTGGGATACGAGTATCTCCTTTTCGATGCACTATTCCTTCTTTACTGCATCTCTCGCTCCCTCGCATTGACGAATTAACACAGAAATTGCGTCGCTATGAAATACTATGGGTTATACGAATTCTCTTTCTAAATCGAGGAACGTTTCTATGGAAACGACAGGTTTTTCTTTTAAAATACGAGTATCACCTTTCCGATGAACTACTCCTTCTTTACTGCATTTCTCACTCCCTCTTATTGACGAATTAACCCAGAAATTGCGTCGCTATGAAATACTATGCGTTATAGGAATTCTCCTTCTAAAACGAGGAACGTTTCTATGGAAACGACAGGATTTTCTTTTGGGATACGAGCATCTCCTTTTCGATGCACTATTCCTTCTTTACTGCATCTCTCGCTCCTTCACATTGACGAATTTACACAGATATTGCGTCGCTATGCAATACTATTGGTTATAGAAATTCTCCTTCTACATTGAGGAACGTTTCTATGGAAACGACAGGATTGTCTTTTGGGAGACGAGTATCTCCTTTCCGATGCACTATACTTTCTTTACTGCAGCTCTCGCTTTCTCACATTGACGAATTAACACAGATATTGCGTCGTTATGAAATACTATGGGTTGTAGGAATTCTCCTTCTAAATCGAGGAACGTTTCTATGGAAACGACAGGATTGTCTTTTGGGAGACGAGTATCTCCTTTCCGATGCACTATACCTTCTTTACTGCATCTCTCGCTTTCTCACATTGACGAATTAACACAGAAATTGCGTCGTTATGAAATACTATGGGTTATAGGAATTCTCCTTCTAAATCGAGGAACATTTCTATGGAAACGACAGGATTTTCTTTTGGGATACGAGGATCTCCTTTCCGATGCACTATTCCTTGTTTACTGCATCTCTCGCTCCCCCTTATTGACGAATTAACACACAATTTGCGTCGCTATGGAATACTAATGGTTATAGGAATTCTTCTTGTAAATCGAGAAACATTTCTATGGAAACGACAGGATTTTCTTTTGGGATACGAGTAACTCCTTTTCGATGCACTATTCCTTCTTTACTGCATCTCTCGCTCCCTCACATTGACGAATTAACACAGAAATGGCGTCGCTATGAAATACTATTGGTTATAGAAATTCTGCTTCTAAATCGAGGAACATTTCTATGGAAACGACAGGATTGTCTTTTGAGAGACGAGTATCTCTTTACCGATGCACTATACCTTCTTTACTGCATCTCTCGCTTTCTCACATTGACGAATTAACACAGAAATTGCGTCGTTATGAAATAGTATGGGTTATAGGAATTCTCCTTCTAAATCGAGGAACGTTTCTATGCAAACGACAGGATTTTCTTTTGGTATACGAGTATCTCCATTCCGATGTACTATTCCTTCTTTACTGCATCTCTCGCTCCCTCACTTTGACGAATTGACACAGAAATTGCGTCGCTATGAAATACTATGGGTTCTATGACTTCTCCATCAAAATGGAAGAACGTTTATATGGAAACGACCGGATTATGTTTTGGGATACGAGTATCTCCATCCGATGCACTATTCCTTCTTTGCTGCACCTCTCGCTCCCTCTTATTGACGAATTAACACAGAAAAAGCGTCGCTACGAAATACTATGGTTTATAGGAATTCTCCTTCTAAATCGAGGAACGTTTAAATGGAAACGACAGGATTTCCTTTTGGGATTCGAGTATCGCCTTTTCGATGCACTATTCCTTCCTTACTGCATCTCTCGCTCCCTCACATTGACGAATTAACACAGAAATTTCGTCGCTATGAAATATATTCAGTTATAGGAATTCTACTTCAAAATCGAGGAACGTTTCTATGGAAACGACAGGATTTTCTTTTGGAATACGAGTATCTCCTTTCCGATGCACTATTCCTTCTTTACTGCATCTCTCGCTCCCTCACATTGACGACTTAACACAGAAATTGCGTCACTTTAAAATACCATTGTTTATAGGAATTTTCCTTCTAAATCGGGGAACGTTTCTATGGAAACGACAGTATTTTCCTTTGGGATACGAGTATCTCCTTTCTGATGCACTATTCCTTCTTTACTGCATCTCTCGCTCCCTCTTATTGACGAATAATTCAGACATTGCGTCGCTATGAAATACTATGGGTTATAGGAATTCTCCTTCTAAAACGAGGAACGTTTCAATGGAAACGACAGGATTTTCTTTTGGGACACGAGTATCTCCTTTCCGATGCACTATTCCTTCTTTACAGCATCTCTCGCTTTCTCTCATTGTCGAATTAACACAGAAATTGCGTCGTTGTGAAATACTATGGGTTATAGGAATTCTCCTTCTAAATCGAGGAACGTTTCTATGGAACGACAGGATTTTCTTTTGGGATACGAGTATCTCCTTTCCGATGCACTATTCCTTCTTTACTGCATTTCCCGCTCCCTCACATTGACGAATGGACACAGAAATTGCGTCGCTATGAAATACTATGGGTTCTATGACTTCTCCTTCAAAATGGAGGAACGTTTATATGGAAACGACCGGATTATCTTTTGGGATACGGGTAACTCCATCCGGTGCACTATTCCTTCTTTACTGCATCTCTCGCTCCCTCTTATTGACGAATTAACACAGAAAATGCGTCGCTATGAAATACTATGGTTTATAGGAATTCTCCTTCTAAATCGAGGAACGTTTCTATGGAAACGATAGGATTTCCTTTTGGGATACGAATATCTCCTTTTCGATTTACTATTCCTTCTTTACTGCATCTCTCGCTCCCTCACATTGACTAATTAACACAGAAATTTCGTCGCTATGAAATAGTATGAGTTATAGTAATTCTCCTTCTAAATCGAGGAACTTTTCTATGGAAACGACAGGATTTTCTTTTGGGATACGAGTATCTCCTTTACGAGGCACTATTCCTTCTTTACTGCATCTCTTGCTCCCTCCCATTGAAAATTAACACAGAAAATGCGTCGCTATGAAATACTATGGGTTCTAGGAATTCTCCTTCTAAATCGAGAAACGTTTCTATGGAAACGACTGGATTTTCTATTGGGATACGAGTATCTCCGTTCCGATGCACTATTCCTTCTTTACTGCATCTCTCGCTCCCTCACATTGACGAATTGACACAGAAATTGAGTCGCTATGAAATACTATGCGTTATAGGAATTCTCCTTCTAAATCGAGGAACGTTTCTATGGAAACGACAGGATTTTCTTTTGGGATACGAGTATCTCCTTTTCCATGCACTATTCCTTCTTTACTGCATCTCTCGCTCCCTCGCATTGACGGATTAACACAGGAATTGCGTCGCTATGAAATACTATGGGTTATAGGTATTCTCCTTCTAAATCGAGGAACGTTTCTATGGAAACGACAGGATTTTCTTTTAAAATACGAGTATCACCTTTCCGATGAACTACTCCTTCATTACTGCATTTCTCACTCCCTCTTATTGACGAATTAACACAGAAATTGCGTCGCTATGAAATACTATGGGTTGTAGGAATTCTCCTTCTAAAACGAGGAACGTTTCTATGGAAACGACAGGATTTTCTTTTGGGATACGAACATCTCCTTTTCGATGCACTATTCATTCTTTACTGCATCTCCCGCTCCTTCACATTGACGAATTTACACAAAAATTGCGTCGCTATGAAATACTATGGGTCATAGGAATTCTCCTTCTACATCGAGGAACGTTTCTATGGAAAAGACAGGATTTTCTTTTGGGATACGTTTATCTCCTTTCCGATGCACTATTCCTTCTTTACTGCATCTCTCGCTCCTCACTTTGACGAATTGACACAGAAATTGCGTCGCTATGAAATACTATGGGTTCTATGACTTCTCCTTCAAAATGGAGGAACGTTTATATGGAAACGACCGGATTATCTTTTGGGATACGGGTATCTCCATCCGATGCACTATTCCTTCTTTACTGCATCTCTCGCTCCCTCTTATTGACGAATTAACACAGAAAATGCGTCGCTATGAAGAACTATGGTTTATAGGAATTCTCCCTCTAAATCGAGGAACGTTTCTATGGAAACGATAGGATTTCCTTTTGGGATACGAGTATCTCCTTTTCGATGCACTATTCCTTCTTTACTGCATCTCTCGCTCCCTCACATTGACGAATTAACACAGAAATTGAGTCGCTATGGAATACTATGGGTTATAGGAATTCTTCTTGTAAATCGAGGAACATTTCTATGGAAACGACAGGATTTTCTTTTGGGATACGAGTATCTCCTTTTCGATGCACTATTCCTTCTTTACAGCATCTCTCGTTCCCTCACATTGACGAATTAACACAGAAATTGCGTTGCTATGAAATACTATGGGTTATAGGATTTCTCCTTCTAAATCGAGGAACGTTTCTATGGAAACGACAGGATAGTCTTTTGGGAGACGAGTATCTCCTTTCCGATGCACTATACCTTCTTTACTGCATCTCTCGCTTTCTCACATTGACGAATTAACACAGAAATTGCGTCGTTATGAAATACTATGGGTTATAGGAATTCTCCTTCTAAATCGAGGAATGTTTCTATGGAAACGACAGGATTTTCTTTTGGGATACGAGTATCTCCTTTCCGATGCACTATTCCTTCTTTACTGCATCCCTCGCTACTCACTATGACGAATTGACACAGAAATTGCGTCGCTATGAAATACTATGGGTTCTATGACTTCTCCTTCAAAATGGAGGAACGTTTATATGGAAACGACCGGATTATCTTTTGGGATACGAGTATCTCCATCCGATGCACTATTCCTTCTTTACTGCACTTCTCGCTCCCTCTTATTGACCAATTAACACAGAAAATGCGTCGCTATGTAATACTAGGGTTTATAGGAATTCTCCTTCTAAATCGAGGAACGTTTCTATGGAAACGACAGGATTTCCTTTCGGGATACGAGTATTTCCTTTTCGATGCACTATTCCTTCTTTACTGCATCTCTCGCTCCCTCACGTTGAAGAATTAACACAGAAATTTCGTCGCTATGAAATACTATGTGTTATACGAATTCTCCTTGTAAATCGAGGAACGTTTCTATGGAGACGACAGGGTTTTGATTTGGGATACGAGCATCTCCTTTTCGATGCACTATTCCTTCTTTACTGCATCTCTCGCTCCCTGACATTGACGAATTAACACAGAAATTGTGTCGCTATGAAATACTATGGGTTATAGGAATTATCCTTCTAAATCGAGGTACGTTTCCATGGAAACGACAGGATTTTCTTTTGGGACACGAGTATCTCTTTTCCGATGCACTATTCCTTCTTTACTGCATCTCTCGCTCCCTCTTATTGACGAATTACACAGAAATTGCGTCGCTATGAAATACTATGGGTTATAGGAATTCTCCTTCTAAAACTAGGAAAGTTTCAATGGAATCGACAGGATTTTCTTTTGGGATACGAGTATCTCCTTTCCGATGCACTATTCCTTCTTTACTGCATCTCACGCTCCCTCACACTAACGAATTAACACAGAAATTGCGTCGCTATGAAATACTATGTGTTATATGAGTTCTCCTTCTAACTCGAGGAACGTTTCTGTGGAATCGACCGGATTATCTTTTGGGATTCGGGTATCTCCATCCGATGCACTATTCCTTCTTTACTGCATCTCTCGCTCCCTGTTATTGGCGAATTAACACAGAAAATGCGTCGCTATGAAATACTATGGTTTATAGGAATTCTCCTTCTAAATCGAGGATCGTTTCTATGGAAACGATAGGATTTCCTTTTGGGATACGAGTATCTCCTTTTCGATTTACTATTCCTTCTTTACTGCATCTCTCGCTCCCTCACATTGACGAATTAACACAGAAATTTCGTCGCTATCAAATACTATGAGTTATAGGAATTCTCCTTCTAAATCGAGAAACGTTTCTATGGAAACGACAGGATTTTCTATTGGGATACGAGTATCTCCTTTCCGATGCACTATTCCTTCTTTACTGCATCTCTCGCTCCCTCACATTGACGAATTGACACAGAAATTGAGTCGCTATGAAATACTATGCGTTATAGGAATTCTCCTTCTAAATCGAGGAACGTTTCTATGGAAACGACAGGATTTTCTTTTGGGATACGAGTATCTCCTTTTCGATGCACTATTCCTTCTTTACTGCATCTCTCGCTCCCTCGCATTGACGAATTAACACAGAAATTGCGTCGCTATGAAATACTATGGGTTATAGGAATTCTCCTTCTAAATCGAGGAACGTTTCTATGGAAACGACAGGATTTTCTTTTAAAATACGAGTATCACCTTTCCGATGAACTACTCCTTCTTTACTGCATTTCTCACTCCCTCTTATTGACGAATTAACACAGAAATTGCTTCGCTATGAAATACTATGGTTTATAGGAATTCTCCTTCTAAATCGAGGAACGTTTCTATGGAAACGATAGGATTTCATTTTGGGATACGAGTATCTCCTTTTCGAAGTACTATTCCTTCTTTACTGCATCTCTCGCTCCCTCACAATGACGAATTAACACAGAAATTTCGTCGCTATGAAATACTATGAGTTATAGGAATTCTCCTTCTAAATGGAGGAACGTTTCAATGGAAACGACAGGATTTTATATTGGGATACGAGTATCTACTTTTCGAGGCACTATTCCTTCTTTACGGCATCTCTCGCTCCCTCCCATTGGCGAATTAACACAGAAAATGCGTCGCTATGAAATACTATGGGTTCTAGGAATTCTCCTTCTAAATCGAGAAACGTTTCTATGGAAACGACAGGATTTTCTATTGGGATACGAGTATCTCCTTTCCGATGCACTATTCCTTCTTTACTGCATCTCCAGCTCCCTCACATTGACGAATTGACACAGAAATTGCGTCGCAATGAAATAGTATGGGTTATAGGAATTCTCCTTCTAAATCGAAGAACGTTTCTATGGAAACGACAGGATTTTCTTTTGGGATACGAGTATCTCCTTTTCGATGCACTATTCCTTCTTCACTGCATCTCTCGCTCCCTCGCATTGACGAATTAACACAGAAATTGCGTCGCTATGAAATACTATGGGTTATAGGAATTCTCCTTCTAAATCGAGGAACGTTTCCATGGAAACGACAGGATTTTCTTTTGGGATACGGGTATCACCTTTCCGATTAACTATTCCTTCTTTACTGCATCTCTCACTCCCTCTTATTGACGAATTAACACAGAAATTGCGTCGCTATGAAATACTATGTGTTGTAGGAATTCTCCTTCTAAATCGAGGAAAGTTTCTATGGAAACGACAGGATTTTCTTTTGGGATACGAGTATCTCCTTTTCGATGCACTATTCCTTCTTTACTGCATCTCTCGCTCCTTCATATTGACGAATTTACACAGAAATTGCGTCGCTATGAAATACTATGGGTCATAGGAACTCTCCTTCTACATCGAGGAACGTTTCTATGTAAACGACAGGATTTTCTTTTTGGATACGATTATCTCCTTTCTGATGCACTATTCCTTCTTTACTGCATCTCACGCTTCCTCACATTGACGAATTTACACAGAAATTGCGTCGCTATGAAATAGTATGGGTTATAGGAATTCTCCTTGTAAATCGAGGAACGTTTCTATGGAAACGACAGGATTTTGTTTTGGGATACGAGTATCTCCTTTCCGATGCACTATTCCTTCTTTACTGCATCTCTCGCTCCCTCTTTTTGACGAATTAACACAGAAATTGAGTCGCTATGGAATACTATGGATTATAGGAATTCTTCTCGTAAATCGAGGAACATTTCTATGGAAACGACAGGATTTTCTTTTGGGATACGAGTATCTCCATTTCGATGCACTATTCCTTCTTTACTGCATCTCTCGCTCCTCACTTTGACGAATTGACACAGAAATTGCGTCGCTATGAAATACTATGGGTACTATGACTTCTCCTTCAAAATGGAGGAACGTTTATATGGAAACGACCGGATCATCTTTTGGGATACGGGTATCTCCATCCGATGTACTATTCCTTCTTTACTGCATCTCTCGCTCCCTCTTTTTGACGAATTAACACAGAAATTGAGTCGCTATGGAATACTATGGGTTATAGGAATTCTTCTTGTAAATCGAGGAACGTTTCTATGGAAACGACATGATTTTCTTTTGGGATACGAGTATCTCCTTTTCGATGCACTATTACTTCTTTACTGCATCTCTCGCTCCCTCGCATTGACGAATTAACACAGAAATTGCGTCGCTATGAATTACTATGGGTTATAGGAATTCTCCTTCTAAATCGAGGTACGTTTCTATGGAAACGACAGGATTTTCTTTTTGGATACGAGTATCTCCTTTCCGATGCACTATTCCTTCTTTACTGCATCTCTCGCTCCCTCACATTGACGCAGTGACACATAAATTGCGTCGCAATGAAATACTATGGGTTATAGGAATTCTCCTTCTAAATCGAGGAACGTTTCTATGGAAACGACAGGATTTTCTTTTGGGATACGAGTATCTCCTTTTCGATGCACTATTACTTCTTTACTGCATCTCTCGCTCCCTCGCTTTGACGAATTAACACAGAAATTGCGTCGCTATGTAATACTATGGGTTATAGGAATTCTCCTTCTAAATCGAGGAACGTTTCTATGGAAACGACAGGATTTTCTTTTGGGATACGAGTATCACCATTCCGATTAACTATTCCTTCTTTACTGCATCTCTCGCTCCCTCTTTTTGACGAATTATCACAGAAATTGAGTCGTTATGGAATACTATGGGTTATAGGAATTCTTATTGTAAATCGAGGAACATTTCTATGGAAACGACAGGATTTTCTTTTGGGATACGTGTATCTCCTTTTCGATGCACTATTCCTTCTTTACTGCATCTCTCGCTCCCTCACATTGACGAATTAACACAGAAATTGCGTCGCTATGAAATACTATGGGTTATAGGAATTCTCCTTCTAAATCGAGGAACGTTTCTATGGAAACGACAGGATTGTCTTTTGGGAGACGATTATCACCTTTCCGATGCACTATACCTTCTTTACTGCATCTCTCGCTTTCTAACATTGACGAATTAACACAGAAATTGCGTCGTTATGAAATACTATGGGTTATAGGAATTCTCCTTCTAAATCGAGGAATGTTTCTATGGAAACGACAGGATTTTCTTTTGGGATACTAGTATCTCCTTTCCGATGCACTATTCCTTCTTTACTGCATCTCTCTCTCCTCACTATGACGAATTGACACAGAAATTGCGTCGCTATGAAATACTATGGGTTCTATGACTTCTCCTTCAAAATGGAGGAACGTTTATATGGAAACGACCGGATTATCTTTTGGGATACGAGTATCTCCATCCGATGCACTATTCCTTCTTTACTGCACCTCTCGCTCCCTCTTATTGACCGATTAACACAGAAAATGCGTCGCTATGTAATACTATGGTTTATAGGAATTCTCCTTCTAAATCGAGGAACGTTTCTATGGAAACGACATTATTTCCTTTTGGGATACGAGTATTTCCTTTTCGATGCACTATTCCTTCTTTACTGCATCTCTCGCTCCCTCACATTGAAGAATTAACACAGAAATTTCGTCGCTATGAAATACTATCTGTTATACGAATTCTCCTTGTAAATCGAGGAACGTTTCTATGGAGACGACAGGATTTTGTTTTGGGATACGAGCATCTCCTTTTCGATGCACTATTCCTTCTTTACTGCATCTCTCGCTCCCTGACATTGACGAATTAACACAGAAATTGCGTCGCTATGAAATACTAAGGGTTATAGGAATTATCCTTCTAAATCGAGGTACGTTTCTATGGAAACGACAGGATTTTCTTTTGGGACTCGAGTATCTCCTTTCCGATGCACTATTCCTTCTTTACTGCATCTCTCGCTCCTTCACATTGACGAATTTACACAGATATTGCGTCGCTATGCAATACTATTGGTTATAGAAATTCTCCTTCTACATTGAGGAACGTTTCTATGGAAACGACAGGATTGTCTTTTGGGAGACGAGTATCTCCTTTCCGATGCACTATACTTTCTTTACTGCAGCTCTCGCTTTCTCACATTGACGAATTAACACAGATATTGCGTCGTTATGAAATACTATGGGTTGTAGGAATTCTCCTTCTAAATCGAGGAACGTTTCTATGGAAACGACAGGATTGTCTTTTGGGAGACGAGTATCTCCTTTCCGATGCACTATACCTTCTTTACTGCATCTCTCGCTTTCTCACATTGACGAATTAACACAGAAATTGCGTCGTTATGAAATACTATGGGTTATAGGAATTCTCCTTCTAAATCGAGGAACATTTCTATGGAAACGACAGGATTTTCTTTTGGGATACGAGGATCTCCTTTCCGATGCACTATTCCTTGTTTACTGCATCTCTCGCTCCCCCTTATTGACGAATTAACACACAATTTGCGTCGCTATGGAATACTAATGGTTATAGGAATTCTTCTTGTAAATCGAGAAACATTTCTATGGAAACGACAGGATTTTCTTTTGGGATACGAGTAACTCCTTTTCGATGCACTATTCCTTCTTTACTGCATCTCTCGCTCCCTCACATTGACGAATTAACACAGAAATGGCGTCGCTATGAAATACTATTGGTTATAGAAATTCTGCTTCTAAATCGAGGAACATTTCTATGGAAACGACAGGATTGTCTTTTGAGAGACGAGTATCTCTTTACCGATGCACTATACCTTCTTTACTGCATCTCTCGCTTTCTCACATTGACGAATTAACACAGAAATTGCGTCGTTATGAAATAGTATGGGTTATAGGAATTCTCCTTCTAAATCGAGGAACGTTTCTATGCAAACGACAGGATTTTCTTTTGGTATACGAGTATCTCCATTCCGATGTACTATTCCTTCTTTACTGCATCTCTCGCTCCCTCACTTTGACGAATTGACACAGAAATTGCGTCGCTATGAAATACTATGGGTTCTATGACTTCTCCATCAAAATGGAAGAACGTTTATATGGAAACGACCGGATTATGTTTTGGGATACGAGTATCTCCATCCGATGCACTATTCCTTCTTTGCTGCACCTCTCGCTCCCTCTTATTGACGAATTAACACAGAAAAAGCGTCGCTACGAAATACTATGGTTTATAGGAATTCTCCTTCTAAATCGAGGAACGTTTAAATGGAAACGACAGGATTTCCTTTTGGGATTCGAGTATCGCCTTTTCGATGCACTATTCCTTCCTTACTGCATCTCTCGCTCCCTCACATTGACGAATTAACACAGAAATTTCGTCGCTATGAAATATATTCAGTTATAGGAATTCTACTTCAAAATCGAGGAACGTTTCTATGGAAACGACAGGATTTTCTTTTGGAATACGAGTATCTCCTTTCCGATGCACTATTCCTTCTTTACTGCATCTCTCGCTCCCTCACATTGACGACTTAACACAGAAATTGCGTCACTTTAAAATACCATTGTTTATAGGAATTTTCCTTCTAAATCGGGGAACGTTTCTATGGAAACGACAGTATTTTCCTTTGGGATACGAGTATCTCCTTTCTGATGCACTATTCCTTCTTTACTGCATCTCTCGCTCCCTCTTATTGACGAATAATTCAGACATTGCGTCGCTATGAAATACTATGGGTTATAGGAATTCTCCTTCTAAAACGAGGAACGTTTCAATGGAAACGACAGGATTTTCTTTTGGGACACGAGTATCTCCTTTCCGATGCACTATTCCTTCTTTACAGCATCTCTCGCTTTCTCTCATTGTCGAATTAACACAGAAATTGCGTCGTTGTGAAATACTATGGGTTATAGGAATTCTCCTTCTAAATCGAGGAACGTTTCTATGGAACGACAGGATTTTCTTTTGGGATACGAGTATCTCCTTTCCGATGCACTATTCCTTCTTTACTGCATTTCCCGCTCCCTCACATTGACGAATGGACACAGAAATTGCGTCGCTATGAAATACTATGGGTTCTATGACTTCTCCTTCAAAATGGAGGAACGTTTATATGGAAACGACCGGATTATCTTTTGGGATACGGGTAACTCCATCCGGTGCACTATTCCTTCTTTACTGCATCTCTCGCTCCCTCTTATTGACGAATTAACACAGAAAATGCGTCGCTATGAAATACTATGGTTTATAGGAATTCTCCTTCTAAATCGAGGAACGTTTCTATGGAAACGATAGGATTTCCTTTTGGGATACGAATATCTCCTTTTCGATTTACTATTCCTTCTTTACTGCATCTCTCGCTCCCTCACATTGACTAATTAACACAGAAATTTCGTCGCTATGAAATAGTATGAGTTATAGTAATTCTCCTTCTAAATCGAGGAACTTTTCTATGGAAACGACAGGATTTTCTTTTGGGATACGAGTATCTCCTTTACGAGGCACTATTCCTTCTTTACTGCATCTCTTGCTCCCTCCCATTGACGAATTAACACAGAAAATGCGTCGCTATGAAATACTATGGGTTCTAGGAATTCTCCTTCTAAATCGAGAAACGTTTCTATGGAAACGACTGGATTTTCTATTGGGATACGAGTATCTCCGTTCCGATGCACTATTCCTTCTTTACTGCATCTCTCGCTCCCTCACATTGACGAATTGACACAGAAATTGAGTCGCTATGAAATACTATGCGTTATAGGAATTCTCCTTCTAAATCGAGGAACGTTTCTATGGAAACGACAGGATTTTCTTTTGGGATACGAGTATCTCCTTTTCCATGCACTATTCCTTCTTTACTGCATCTCTCGCTCCCTCGCATTGACGGATTAACACAGGAATTGCGTCGCTATGAAATACTATGGGTTATAGGTATTCTCCTTCTAAATCGAGGAACGTTTCTATGGAAACGACAGGATTTTCTTTTAAAATACGAGTATCACCTTTCCGATGAACTACTCCTTCATTACTGCATTTCTCACTCCCTCTTATTGACGAATTAACACAGAAATTGCGTCGCTATGAAATACTATGGGTTGTAGGAATTCTCCTTCTAAAACGAGGAACGTTTCTATGGAAACGACAGGATTTTCTTTTGGGATACGAACATCTCCTTTTCGATGCACTATTCATTCTTTACTGCATCTCCCGCTCCTTCACATTGACGAATTTACACAAAAATTGCGTCGCTATGAAATACTATGGGTCATAGGAATTCTCCTTCTACATCGAGGAACGTTTCTATGGAAAAGACAGGATTTTCTTTTGGGATACGTTTATCTCCTTTCCGATGCACTATTCCTTCTTTACTGCATCTCTCGCTCCTCACTTTGACGAATTGACACAGAAATTGCGTCGCTATGAAATACTATGGGTTCTATGACTTCTCCTTCAAAATGGAGGAACGTTTATATGGAAACGACCGGATTATCTTTTGGGATACGGGTATCTCCATCCGATGCACTATTCCTTCTTTACTGCATCTCTCGCTCCCTCTTATTGACGAATTAACACAGAAAATGCGTCGCTATGAAGAACTATGGTTTATAGGAATTCTCCCTCTAAATCGAGGAACGTTTCTATGGAAACGATAGGATTTCCTTTTGGGATACGAGTATCTCCTTTTCGATGCACTATTCCTTCTTTACTGCATCTCTCGCTCCCTCACATTGACGAATTAACACAGAAATTGAGTCGCTATGGAATACTATGGGTTATAGGAATTCTTCTTGTAAATCGAGGAACATTTCTATGGAAACGACAGGATTTTCTTTTGGGATACGAGTATCTCCTTTTCGATGCACTATTCCTTCTTTACAGCATCTCTCGTTCCCTCACATTGACGAATTAACACAGAAATTGCGTTGCTATGAAATACTATGGGTTATAGGATTTCTCCTTCTAAATCGAGGAACGTTTCTATGGAAACGACAGGATAGTCTTTTGGGAGACGAGTATCTCCTTTCCGATGCACTATACCTTCTTTACTGCATCTCTCGCTTTCTCACATTGACGAATTAACACAGAAATTGCGTCGTTATGAAATACTATGGGTTATAGGAATTCTCCTTCTAAATCGAGGAATGTTTCTATGGAAACGACAGGATTTTCTTTTGGGATACGAGTATCTCCTTTCCGATGCACTATTCCTTCTTTACTGCATCCCTCGCTACTCACTATGACGAATTGACACAGAAATTGCGTCGCTATGAAATACTATGGGTTCTATGACTTCTCCTTCAAAATGGAGGAACGTTTATATGGAAACGACCGGATTATCTTTTGGGATACGAGTATCTCCATCCGATGCACTATTCCTTCTTTACTGCACTTCTCGCTCCCTCTTATTGACCAATTAACACAGAAAATGCGTCGCTATGTAATACTAGGGTTTATAGGAATTCTCCTTCTAAATCGAGGAACGTTTCTATGGAAACGACAGGATTTCCTTTCGGGATACGAGTATTTCCTTTTCGATGCACTATTCCTTCTTTACTGCATCTCTCGCTCCCTCACGTTGAAGAATTAACACAGAAATTTCGTCGCTATGAAATACTATGTGTTATACGAATTCTCCTTGTAAATCGAGGAACGTTTCTATGGAGACGACAGGGTTTTGATTTGGGATACGAGCATCTCCTTTTCGATGCACTATTCCTTCTTTACTGCATCTCTCGCTCCCTGACATTGACGAATTAACACAGAAATTGTGTCGCTATGAAATACTATGGGTTATAGGAATTATCCTTCTAAATCGAGGTACGTTTCCATGGAAACGACAGGATTTTCTTTTGGGACACGAGTATCTCTTTTCCGATGCACTATTCCTTCTTTACTGCATCTCTCGCTCCCTCTTATTGACGAATTACACAGAAATTGCGTCGCTATGAAATACTATGGGTTATAGGAATTCTCCTTCTAAAACTAGGAAAGTTTCAATGGAATCGACAGGATTTTCTTTTGGGATACGAGTATCTCCTTTCCGATGCACTATTCCTTCTTTACTGCATCTCACGCTCCCTCACACTAACGAATTAACACAGAAATTGCGTCGCTATGAAATACTATGTGTTATATGAGTTCTCCTTCTAACTCGAGGAACGTTTCTGTGGAATCGACCGGATTATCTTTTGGGATTCGGGTATCTCCATCCGATGCACTATTCCTTCTTTACTGCATCTCTCGCTCCCTGTTATTGGCGAATTAACACAGAAAATGCGTCGCTATGAAATACTATGGTTTATAGGAATTCTCCTTCTAAATCGAGGATCGTTTCTATGGAAACGATAGGATTTCCTTTTGGGATACGAGTATCTCCTTTTCGATTTACTATTCCTTCTTTACTGCATCTCTCGCTCCCTCACATTGACGAATTAACACAGAAATTTCGTCGCTATCAAATACTATGAGTTATAGGAATTCTCCTTCTAAATCGAGAAACGTTTCTATGGAAACGACAGGATTTTCTATTGGGATACGAGTATCTCCTTTCCGATGCACTATTCCTTCTTTACTGCATCTCTCGCTCCCTCACATTGACGAATTGACACAGAAATTGAGTCGCTATGAAATACTATGCGTTATAGGAATTCTCCTTCTAAATCGAGGAACGTTTCTATGGAAACGACAGGATTTTCTTTTGGGATACGAGTATCTCCTTTTCGATGCACTATTCCTTCTTTACTGCATCTCTCGCTCCCTCGCATTGACGAATTAACACAGAAATTGCGTCGCTATGAAATACTATGGGTTATAGGAATTCTCCTTCTAAATCGAGGAACGTTTCTATGGAAACGACAGGATTTTCTTTTAAAATACGAGTATCACCTTTCCGATGAACTACTCCTTCTTTACTGCATTTCTCACTCCCTCTTATTGACGAATTAACACAGAAATTGCTTCGCTATGAAATACTATGGTTTATAGGAATTCTCCTTCTAAATCGAGGAACGTTTCTATGGAAACGATAGGATTTCATTTTGGGATACGAGTATCTCCTTTTCGAAGTACTATTCCTTCTTTACTGCATCTCTCGCTCCCTCACAATGACGAATTAACACAGAAATTTCGTCGCTATGAAATACTATGAGTTATAGGAATTCTCCTTCTAAATGGAGGAACGTTTCAATGGAAACGACAGGATTTTATATTGGGATACGAGTATCTACTTTTCGAGGCACTATTCCTTCTTTACGGCATCTCTCGCTCCCTCCCATTGGCGAATTAACACAGAAAATGCGTCGCTATGAAATACTATGGGTTCTAGGAATTCTCCTTCTAAATCGAGAAACGTTTCTATGGAAACGACAGGATTTTCTATTGGGATACGAGTATCTCCTTTCCGATGCACTATTCCTTCTTTACTGCATCTCCAGCTCCCTCACATTGACGAATTGACACAGAAATTGCGTCGCAATGAAATAGTATGGGTTATAGGAATTCTCCTTCTAAATCGAAGAACGTTTCTATGGAAACGACAGGATTTTCTTTTGGGATACGAGTATCTCCTTTTCGATGCACTATTCCTTCTTCACTGCATCTCTCGCTCCCTCGCATTGACGAATTAACACAGAAATTGCGTCGCTATGAAATACTATGGGTTATAGGAATTCTCCTTCTAAATCGAGGAACGTTTCCATGGAAACGACAGGATTTTCTTTTGGGATACGGGTATCACCTTTCCGATTAACTATTCCTTCTTTACTGCATCTCTCACTCCCTCTTATTGACGAATTAACACAGAAATTGCGTCGCTATGAAATACTATGTGTTGTAGGAATTCTCCTTCTAAATCGAGGAAAGTTTCTATGGAAACGACAGGATTTTCTTTTGGGATACGAGTATCTCCTTTTCGATGCACTATTCCTTCTTTACTGCATCTCTCGCTCCTTCATATTGACGAATTTACACAGAAATTGCGTCGCTATGAAATACTATGGGTCATAGGAACTCTCCTTCTACATCGAGGAACGTTTCTATGTAAACGACAGGATTTTCTTTTTGGATACGATTATCTCCTTTCTGATGCACTATTCCTTCTTTACTGCATCTCACGCTTCCTCACATTGACGAATTTACACAGAAATTGCGTCGCTATGAAATAGTATGGGTTATAGGAATTCTCCTTGTAAATCGAGGAACGTTTCTATGGAAACGACAGGATTTTGTTTTGGGATACGAGTATCTCCTTTCCGATGCACTATTCCTTCTTTACTGCATCTCTCGCTCCCTCTTTTTGACGAATTAACACAGAAATTGAGTCGCTATGGAATACTATGGATTATAGGAATTCTTCTCGTAAATCGAGGAACATTTCTATGGAAACGACAGGATTTTCTTTTGGGATACGAGTATCTCCATTTCGATGCACTATTCCTTCTTTACTGCATCTCTCGCTCCTCACTTTGACGAATTGACACAGAAATTGCGTCGCTATGAAATACTATGGGTACTATGACTTCTCCTTCAAAATGGAGGAACGTTTATATGGAAACGACCGGATCATCTTTTGGGATACGGGTATCTCCATCCGATGTACTATTCCTTCTTTACTGCATCTCTCGCTCCCTCTTTTTGACGAATTAACACAGAAATTGAGTCGCTATGGAATACTATGGGTTATAGGAATTCTTCTTGTAAATCGAGGAACGTTTCTATGGAAACGACATGATTTTCTTTTGGGATACGAGTATCTCCTTTTCGATGCACTATTACTTCTTTACTGCATCTCTCGCTCCCTCGCATTGACGAATTAACACAGAAATTGCGTCGCTATGAATTACTATGGGTTATAGGAATTCTCCTTCTAAATCGAGGTACGTTTCTATGGAAACGACAGGATTTTCTTTTTGGATACGAGTATCTCCTTTCCGATGCACTATTCCTTCTTTACTGCATCTCTCGCTCCCTCACATTG
Source organism: Schistocerca cancellata (assembly GCF_023864275.1). NCBI lineage: Eukaryota > Metazoa > Arthropoda > Insecta > Orthoptera > Acrididae > Schistocerca > Schistocerca cancellata. The sequence continues at coordinate 159,041,140 of NC_064636.1, forward strand.
ACGCAGTGACACATAAATTGCGTCGCAATGAAATACTATGGGTTATAGGAATTCTCCTTCTAAATCGAGGAACGTTTCTATGGAAACGACAGGATTTTCTTTTGGGATACGAGTATCTCCTTTTCGATGCACTATTACTTCTTTACTGCATCTCTCGCTCCCTCGCATTGACGAATTAACACAGAAATTGCGTCGCTATGTAATACTATGGGTTATAGGAATTCTCCTTCTAAATCGAGGAACGTTTCTATGGAAACGACAGGATTTTCTTTTGGGATACGAGTATCACCATTCCGATTAACTATTCCTTCTTTACTGCATCTCTCGCTCCCTCTTTTTGACGAATTATCACAGAAATTGAGTCGTTATGGAATACTATGGGTTATAGGAATTCTTATTGTAAATCGAGGAACATTTCTATGGAAACGACCGGATTATCTTTTGGGATACGAGTATCTCCATCCGATGCACTATTCCTTCTTTACTGCACCTCTCGCTCCCTCTTATTGACCGATTAACACAGAAAATGCGTCGCTATGTAATACTATGGTTTATAGGAATTCTCCTTCTAAATCGAGGAACGTTTCTATGGAAACGACATTATTTCCTTTTGGGATACGAGTATTTCCTTTTCGATGCACTATTCCTTCTTTACTGCATCTCTCGCTCCCTCACATTGAAGAATTAACACAGAAATTTCGTCGCTATGAAATACTATCTGTTATACGAATTCTCCTTGTAAATCGAGGAACGTTTCTATGGAGACGACAGGATTTTGTTTTGGGATACGAGCATCTCCTTTTCGATGCACTATTCCTTCTTTACTGCATCTCTCGCTCCCTGACATTGACGAATTAACACAGAAATTGCGTCGCTATGAAATACTAAGGGTTATAGGAATTATCCTTCTAAATCGAGGTACGTTTCTATGGAAACGACAGGATTTTCTTTTGGGACTCGAGTATCTCCTTTCCGATGCACTATTCCTTCTTTACTGCATCTCTCGCTCCCTCTTATTGACGAATTACACAGAAATTGCGTCGCTATGAAATACTATGGGTTATAGGAATTCTCCTTCTAAAACTAGGAAAGTTTCAATGGAAACGACAGGATTTTCTTTTGGGATACGAGTATCTCCTTTCCGATGCACTATTCCTTCTTTAGTGCATCTCACGCTCCCTCACATTGACGAATTAACACAGAAATTGCGTCGCTATGAAATACTATGTGTTATATGAGTTCTCCTTCTAACTCGAGGAACGTTTCTGTGGAAACGACAGGATTATCTTTTCGGATACGAGTATATCCTTTCCGATGCACTATTCCTTCTTTACTGCAACTCTCGCTGCCTGTTATTAACAAATTAACACGGAAAATTCGTCGGTATGAAATACTGTAGTTTATAGGAATTCTCCTTCTAAATCGAGGAACGTTTCTATGGAAACGACAGGATTTTCTTTTGGGATACGAGTATCTCCTTTTCGATGCACTATTCCTTCTTTACTGCATGTCTCGCTCCCTCACATTGACGAATTAACACAGAAATTTCGTCGCTATGAAATACTATGTGTTATAGGCATTCTTCTAAATCGAGGAACGTTTCTATGGAAACGACAGGATTTTCTTTTGGGATACGAATATCTCCTTTCCGATGCACTATTCCTTCTTTACTGCATCTCCCGCTTCCTATTATTGACGAATTAACACAGAAATTGCGTCGCTATGGAATAGTATAAGTTATAGGTATTCTTCTTGTAAATCGAGGAACATTTCTATGGAAACGACAGGATTTGCTTTTGGGATACGAGTATCTCCTTTTCGATGCACTATTCCTTCTTTACTGCATCTCTCGCTCCCTCACAATGACGAATTAACACAGAAATTTCGTCGCTATGAAATCCTATGGGTTATAGGAATTCTCCTTCTAAATCGAGGAACGTTTCTATGGAAACGACAAGATTTTCTTTTGGGATACGAATATCTCCTTTCCGATGCACTATTCCTTCTTTACTGAATCTTTCGCTCCCACACATTGACGACTAAACACAGAAATTGCGTCGCTATGAAATACCATTGGTTATAGGAATTTTCCTTCTAAATCGGGGAACTTTTCTATGGAAACGACAGGATTTTCTTTTGGGATACGAGTATCTCCATTCCGATGCACTATTCCTTCTTTACTGCATCTCTCGCTCCCTCTTATTGACGAATTAACACGGAAATTGCATCGCTATGTAGTACTATGGGTTATACGAAATCTCCTTGTAAATCGGGGAACGTTTCTATGGAAACGACAGGATTTTCTTTTGGCATACGAGTATCTCCTTTTCGATGCACTATTCCTTCTTTACTGCATCTCTCGCTCTCTGACATTGACGAATTAACATAGAAATTGCGTCGCTATGAAATACTATGGGTTATAGGAATTCTCCTTCTACATCGAGGAACGTTTCTATGGAAACGACAGGATTTTCTTTTGGGATACGAGCATCTCCTTTTCGATGCACTATTCCTTCTTTACTGCATCTCTCGCTCCTTCACATTGACGAATTTACACAGAAATTGCGTCGCTATGAAATACTATGGGTCATAGGAATTCTCCTTCTACATCGAGGAACGTTTCTATGGAAACGACAGGATTTTCTTTTGGGATACGATTACCTCCTTTCCGATGCACTATTCCTTCTTTACTGCATCTCTCGCTCCTCACTTTGACGAATTGACACAGAAATTGCGTCGCTATGAAATACTATGGGTTCTATGACTTCTCCTTCAAAATGGAGGAACGTTTATATGGAAACGACCGGATTATCTTTTGGGATACGGGTATCTCCATCCGATGCACTATTCCTTCTTTACTGCATCTCTCGCTCCCTCTTATTGACGAATTAACACAGAAAATTGCGTCGCTATGAAATACTATGGTTTATAGGAATTCTCCTTCAAAATCGAGGAACGTTTCTATGGAAACGATAGGATTTCCTTTTGGGATACGAGTATCTCCTTTTCGATGCACTATTCCATCTTTACTGCATCTCTCGCTCCCTCACATTGACGTATTAACACAGAAATTTCGTCGCTATGAAATACTATGAGTTATAGGAATTCTCCTTCTAAATCGAGAAACGTTTCTATGGAAACGACAGGATTTTCTATTGGGATCCGAGTATCTCCTTTCCGATGCACTATTCCTTCTTTACTGCATCTCTCGCTCCCTCACATTGACGAATTTACACAGAAATTGCGTCGCTATGAAATACTATGGGTTATAGGAATTCTCCTTGTAAATCGAGGAACGTTTCTATGGAAACGACAGGATTTTCTTTTGGGATACGAGTATCTCCTTTCCGATGGACTATTAGTTCTTTACTGCATCTCTCGCTCCCTCTTTTTGACGAATTAACACAGAAATTGAGTCGCTATGGAATACTATGGGTTATAGGAATTCTCCTTCTAAATCGAGGAACGTTTCTATGGAAACGACAGGATTTCCTTTTGGGATACGAGTATTTCCTTTTCGATGCACTATTCCTCCTTTACTGCATCTCTCGCTCCCTCACATTGAAGAATTAACACAGAAATTTCGTCGCTATGAGATACTATGTGTTATACGAATTCTCCTTGTAAATCGAGGACCGTTTCTATGGAGACGACAGGATTTTGTTTTGGGATACGAGCATCTCCTTTTCGATGCACTATTCCTTCTTTACTGCATCTCTCGCTCCCTGACATTGACGAATTAACACAGAAATTGCGTCGCTATGAAATACTATGGGTTATAGGAATTATCCTTCTAAATCGAGGTACGTTTCTATGGAAACGACAGGATTTTCTTTTGGGACACGAGTATCTCCTTTCCGATGCACTATTCCTTCTTTACTGCATCTCTCGCTCCCTCTTATTGACGAATTACACAGAAATTGCGTCGCTACGAAATACTATGGGTTATAGGAATTCTCCTTCTAAAACTAGGAAAGTTTCAATGGAAACGTCAGGATTTTCTTTTGGGATACGAGTATCTCCTTTCCGATGCACTATTCCTTCATTACTGCATCTCACGCTCCCTCACATTGACGCATTAACACAAAAATTACGTCGCTATGAAATACTATGTGTTATATGAGTTCTCCTTCTAACTCGAGGAACGTTTCTGTGGAAACGACAGGATTATCTTTTCGGATACGAGTATCTCCTTTCCGATGCACTATTCCTTCTTTACTGCAACTCTCGCTGCCTGTTATTGACGAATTAACACTAAAAATGCGTCGCTATGAAATACTATTGTTTATAGGAATTCTCCTTCCAAATCGAGGAACGTTTCTATGGAAACGACAGGATTTTCTTTTGGGATACGAGTATCTCCTTTTCGATGCACTATTCCTTCTTTACTGCATGTCTCGCTCCCTCACATTGACGAATTAACACAGAAATTTCGTCGCTATGAAATACTATGTGTTATAGGCATTCATCTCAATCGAGGAACGTTTCTATGGAAACGACAGGATTTTCTTTTAGGATACGAATATCTCCTTTCCGATGCACTATTCCTTCTTTACTGCATCTCTGGCTCCATCACATTTACGAATTAACACAGAGGTTGCGTCGCTATGAAATACTATGGGTTGTAGGAATTCTCCTTCTTCATTGAGGAACGTTTCTATGGAAACGACAGGATTTTCTTTTGGGATACGAGTATCTCCTTTCCGATGCACTATTCCTTCTTTACTGCATCTCCCGCTCCCTAGTATTGACGAATTAACACAGAAATTGCGTCGCTATGGAATAGTATGAAATATAGGAATTCTTATTGTAAATCGAGGAACATTTCTATGCAAACGACAGGATTTGCTTTTGGGATACTAGTATTTCGTTTTCGATGCACTATTCCTTCTTTACTGCATCTCTCGCTCCCTCACATTGACGAATTAACACAGAAATTGCGTCGCTATGAAATACTATGGGTTATAGGAATTCTCCTTCTAAACCGAGGAACGTTTCTATGGAAACGAGAGGATTTTCTTTTTGGATACGATTATCTCCTTTCCGATCCACTATTCCTTCTTTACTGCATCTCACGCTTCCTCACATTGACGAATTTACACATAAATTGCGTCGCTATGAAATACTATGGGTTATAGGAATTCTCCTTGTAAATCGAGGAACGTTTCTATGGAAACGACAGGATTTTCTTTTGGGATACGAGTATCTCCTTTCCGATGCACTATTCCTTCTTTACTGCATCTCTCGCTCCCTCTTTTTGACGAATTAACACAGAAATTGAGTCGCTATGGAATCTTATGGGTTATAGGAATTCTCGTTGTAAATCGAGGAACGTTTCTATGGAAACGACAGGATTTTCTTTTGGGATACGAGTATCTCCTTTCCGATGCACTATTCCTTCATTACTGCATCTCACGCTCCCTCACATTGACGAATTAACACAGAAATTGCGTCGCTATGAAATACTATGTGTTATATGAGTTCTCCTTCTAACTCGAGGAACGTTTCTGTGGAAACGACAGGATTATCTTTTCGGATAGGAGTATCTCCTTTCCGATGCACTATTCCTTCTTTACTGCAACTCTCGCTGCCTGTTATTGACGAATTAACACTGAAAATGCGTCGCTATGAAATACTATTGTTTATAGGAATTCTCCTTCTTAATCGAGGAACGTTTCTATGGAACCGACAGAATTTTCTTTTGGGATACGAGTATCTCCTTTCCGATGCACTATTCCTTCTTTACTGCATCTCCCGCTCCCTAGTATTGACGAATTAACACAGAAATTGCGTCGCTATGGAATAGTATAAAATATAGGAATTCTTCTTGTAAATCGAGGAATATTTCTATGCAAACGACAGGATTTGCTTTTGGGATACGAGTATCTCCTTTTCGATGCACTATTCCTTCTTTACTGCATCTCACGCTCCCTCACATTGACGAATTAACACCGAAATTGCGTAGCTATGAAATACTATGGGTTATAGCTATTCTCCTTCTAAATCGAGGAACGTTTCTATGGAAATGACAGGATTTCCTTTTGGGATACGAATATCTCCTTTCCGATGCACTATTCCTTCTTTACTGCATCTCTCGCTCCCTCACATTAACGACTAAACACAGAAATTGCGTCGCTATAAAATACCAATAGTTATAGGAATTTTCCTTCTATATCGGGGAACTTTTCTATAGAAACGACAGGATTTTCTTTTGGGATACGAGTATCTCCAATCCGATGCATTATTCCTTCTTTACTGCTTCTCTCGCTCCTTCTTATTGACGAATTAACACGGAAATTGCATCGCTGTGGAATACTATGGGTTATACGAAATCTCCTTGTAAATCGAGGAACGTTTCTATGGAAACGAAAGGATTTTCTTTTGGGATACGAGTATCTCCTTTTCGATGCACTATTCCTTCTTTACTCCATCTCTCGCTCTCTGACATTGACGAATTAACACAGAAATTGCGTCGCTATGAAATACTATGGGTTATAGGAATTATCCTTCTAAATCGAGGTACGTTTCTATGAAAACGACAGGATTTTCTTTTTGGATACGAGTATCTCCTTTCCGATGCACTATTCCTTCTTTACTGCATATCTCGCTCCCTCTTATTGACGAATTACACAGACATTGCGTCGCTATGAAATACTATGGGTTATAGGAATTCTCCTTCTACATCGAGGAACGTTTCTATGGAAACGACAGGATTTTCTTTTGTAATATGAGTATCTCCTTTCCGATGCACAATTCCATCTTTACTGCATCTCACGCTTCCTCACATCGACGAATCGACACAGAAATTGCGTCGCTTGGAAATACTATGGGTTCTATGACTTCTCCTTCAAAATGGAGGAACGTTTATATGGAAACGACCGGATTATCATTTGGGATATGGGTATCTCCATCCGATGCACTATTCCTTCTTTACTGCATCTCTCGCTCCTTCTTATTGACGAATTAACACAGAAAATGCGTCGCTATGAAATACTATGGTTTATAGGAATTCTCCTTCAAAATCGAGGAACGTTTCTATGGAAACGACAGGAATTCCTTTTGGGATACGAGTATCTCCTTTTCGATGCACTATTCCTTCTTTACTGCATCTCTCGCTCCCTCACATTGACGAATTAACACAGAAATTTCGTCGCTATGATATACTATGAGTTATAGGAATTCTCCTTCTAAATCGAGGAACGTTTCTATGGAAACGACAGGATTTTCTTTTGGGATACAAGTATCTCCTTTTCGATGCACTATTCCTTGTTTACTGCATCTCTCGCTCCCTTACATTGACGAATTTACACAGAAATTGCGTCGCTATGAAATACTATGGGTCATAGGAATTCTCCTTCTAAATCGAGGAATGTTTCTATGGAAACGACAGGATTTTCTATTGGGATCCGAGTATCTCCTTTCCGATGCACTATTCCTTCTTTACTGCATCTCTCGCTCCCTCACATTGACGAATTTACACAGAAATTGCGTCGCTATGAAATACTATGGGTTATAGGAATTCTCCTTGTAAATCGATGAACGTTTCTATGGAAACGACAGGATTTTCTTTTGGGATACGAGTATCTCCTTTCCGATGCACTATTCGTTCTTTACTGCATCTCTCGCTCCCTCTTTTTGACGAATTAACACAGAAATTGAGTCGCTATGGAATACTATGGGTTATAGGAAATCTCCTTCTAAATCAAGGAACGTTTCTATGGAAACGACAGGATTTCCTTTTGGGATACGAGTATTTCCTTTTCGATGCACTATTCCTCCTTTACTGCATCTCTCGCTCCCTCACATTGAAGAATTAACACAGAAATTTCGTCGCTATGAAATACTATGTGTTATACGAATTCTCCTTGTAAATCGAGGAACGTTTCTATGGAGACGACAGGATTTTGTTTTGGGATACGAGCATCTCCTTTTCGATGCACTATTCCTTCTTTACTGCATCTCTCGCTCCCTGACATTGACGAATTAACACAGAAATTGCGTCGCTATGAAATACTATGGGTTATAGGAATTATCCTTCTAAATCGAAGTACGTTTCTATGGAAACGACAGGATTTTCTTTTGGGACACGAGTATCTCCTTTCCGATGCACTATTCCTTCTTTACTGCATCTCTCGCTCCCTCTTATTGACGAATTACACAGAAATTGCGTCGCTACGAAATACTATGGGTTATAGGAATTCTCCTTCTAAAACTAGGAAAGTTTCAATGGAAACGTCAGGATTTTCTTTTGGGATACGAGTATCTCCTTTCCGATGCACTATTCCTTCATTACTGCATCTCACGCTCCCTCTCATTGACGCATTAACACAGAAATTGCGTCGCTATGAAATACTATGTGTTATATGAGTTCTCCTTCTAACTCGAGGAACGTTTCTGTGGAAACGACAGGATTATCTTTTCGGATACGAGTATCTCCTTTCCGATGCACTATTCCTTCTTTACTGCATGTCTCGCTCCCTCACATTGACGAATTAACACAGAAATTTCGTCGCTATGAAATACTATGTGTTATAGGCATTCATCTCAATCGAGGAACGTTTCTATGGAAACGACAGGATTTTCTTTTAGGATACGAATATCTCCTTTCCGATGCACTATTCCTTCTTTACTGCATCTCTGGCTCCAACACATTTACGAATTAACGCAGAAGTTGCGTCGCTATGAAATACTATGGGTTGTAGGAATTCTCCTTCTTCATTGAGGAACGTTTCTTTGGAAACGACAGGATTTTCTTTTGGGATACGAGTATCTCCTTTCCGATGCACTATTCCTTCTTTACTGCATCTCCCGCTCCCTAGTATTGACGAGTTAACACAGAAATTGCGTCGCTATGGAATAGTATGAAATATAGGAATTCTTCTTGTAAATCGAGGAACATTTCTATGCAAACGACAGGATTTGCTTTTGGGAAACGAGTATTTCGTTTTCGATGCACTATTCCTTCTTTACTGCATCTCTCGCTCCCTCACATTGACGAATTAACACAGAAATTGCGTCGCTATGAAATACTATGGGTTATAGGAATTCTCCTTCTAAACCGAGGAACGTTTCTATGGAAACGAGAGGATTTTCTTTTTGGATACGATTATCTCCTTTCCGATGCACTATTCCTTCTTTACTGCATCTCACGCTTCCTCACATTGACGAATTTACACAGAAATTGCGTCGCTATGAAATACTATGGGTTATAGGAATTCTCGTTGTAAATCGAGGAACGTTTCTATGGAAAAGACAGGATTTTCTTTTGGGATACGAGTATCTCCTTTCCGATGCACTATTCCTTCTTTACTGCATCTCTCGCTCCCTCTTTTTGACGAATTAACACAGAAATTGAGTCGCTATGGAATCTTATGGGTTATAGGAATTCTCCTTGTAAATCGAGGAACGTTTCTATGGAAACGACAGGATTTTCTTTTGGGATACGAGTATCTCCTTCCCGATGCACTATTCCTTCATTACTGCATCTCACGCTCCCTCACATTGACGAATTAACACAGAAATTGCGTCGCTATGAAATACTATGTGTTATATGAGTTCTCCTTCTAACTGGAGGAACGTTTCTGTGGAAACGACAGGATTATCTTTTCGGATACGAGTATCTCTTTTCCGATGCACTATTCCTTCTTTACTGCAACTCTTGCTGCCTGTTATTGACGAATTAACACTGAAAATGCGTCGCTATGAAATACTATTGTTTATAGGAATTCTCCTTGTAAATCGAGGAACGTTTCTATGGAAACGACAGGATTTTCTTTTGGGATACGAGTATCTCCTTTCCGATGCACTATTCGTTCTTTACTGCATCTCTCGCTCCCTCTTTTTGACGAATTAACACAGAAATTGAGTCGCTATGGAATACTATGGATTATAGGAATTCTCCCTCTAAATCGAGGAACGTTTCTATGGAAACGACAGGATTTCCTTTTGGGATACGAGTATTTCCTTTTCGATGCACTATTCCTCCTTTACTGCATCTCTCGCTCCCTCACATTGAAGAATTAACACAGAAATTTCGTCGCTATGAGATACTATGTGTTATACGAATTCTCCTTGTAAATCGAGGAACGTTTCTATGGAAACGACAGGATTTTGTTTTGGGATACGAGCATCTCCTTTTCGATGCACTATTCCTTCTTTACTGCATCTCTCGCTCCCTGACATTGACGAATTAACACAGAAATTGCGTCGCTATGAAATACTATGGGTTATAGGAATTATCCTTCTAAATCGAGGTACGTTTCTATGGAAACGACAGGATTTTCTTTTGGGTCACGAGTATCTCCTTTCCGATGCACTATTCCTTCTTTACTGCATCTCTCGCTCCCTCTTATTGACGAATTACACAGACATTGCGTCGCTATGAAATACTATGGGTTATAGGAATTCTCCTTCTACATCGAGGAACGTTTCTATGGAAACGACAGGATTTTCTTTTGTAATATGAGTATCTCCTTTCCGATGCACAATTCCATCTTTACTGCATCTCACGCTTCCTCACATCGACGAATCGACACAGAAATTGCGTCGCTTGGAAATACTATGGGTTCTATGACTTCTCCTTCAAAATGGAGGAACGTTTATATGGAAACGACCGGATTATCATTTGGGATATGGGTATCTCCATCCGATGCACTATTCCTTCTTTACTGCATCTCTCGCTCCCTCTTATTGACGAATTAACACAGAAAATGCGTCGCTATGAAATACTATGGTTTATAGGAATTCTCCTTCAAAATCGAGGAACGTTTCTATGGAAACGACAGGAATTCCTTTTGGGATACGAGTATCTCCTTTTCGATGCACTATTCCTTCTTTACTGCATCTCTCGCTCCCTCACATTGACGAATTAACACAGAAATTTCGTCGCTATGATATACTATGAGTTATAGGAATTCTCCTTCTAAATCGAGGAACGTTTCTATGGAAACGACAGGATTTTCTTTTGGGATACAAGTATCTCCTTTTCGATGCACTATTCCTTGTTTACTGCATCTCTCGCTCCCTTACATTGACGAATTTACACAGAAATTGCGTCGCTATGAAATACTATGGGTCATAGGAATTCTCCTTCTAAATCGAGGAATGTTTCTATGGAAACGACAGGATTTTCTATTGGGATCCGAGTATCTCCTTTCCGATGCACTATTCCTTCTTTACTGCATCTCTCGCTCCCTCACATTGACGAATTTACACAGAAATTGCGTCGCTATGAAATACTATGGGTTATAGGAATTCTCCTTGTAAATCGATGAACGTTTCTATGGAAACGACAGGATTTTCTTTTGGGATACGAGTATCTCCTTTCCGATGCACTATTCGTTCTTTACTGCATCTCTCGCTCCCTCTTTTTGACGAATTAACACAGAAATTGAGTCGCTATGGAATACTATGGGTTATAGGAATTCTCCTTCTAAATCAAGGAACGTTTCTATGGAAACGACAGGATTTCCTTTTGGGATACGAGTATTTCCTTTTCGATGCACTATTCCTCCTTTACTGCATCTCTCGCTCCCTCACATTGAAGAATTAACACAGAAATTTCGTCGCTATGAAATACTATGTGTTATACGAATTCTCCTTGTAAATCGAGGAACGTTTCTATGGAGACGACAGGATTTTGTTTTGGGATACGAGCATCTCCTTTTCGATGCACTATTCCTTCTTTACTGCATCTCTCGCTCCCTGACATTGACGAATTAACACAGAAATTGCGTCGCTATGAAATACTATGGGTTATAGGAATTATCCTTCTAAATCGAAGTACGTTTCTATGGAAACGACAGGATTTTCTTTTGGGACACGAGTATCTCCTTTCCGATGCACTATTCCTTCTTTACTGCATCTCTCGCTCCCTCTTATTGACGAATTACACAGAAATTGCGTCGCTACGAAATACTATGGGTTATAGGAATTCTCCTTCTAAAACTAGGAAAGTTTCAATGGAAACGTCAGGATTTTCTTTTGGGATACGAGTGTCTCCTTTCCGATGCACTATCCCTTCATTACTGCATCTCACGCTCCCTCTCATTGACGCATTAACACAGAAATTGCGTCGCTATGAAATACTATGTGTTATATGAGTTCTCCTTCTAACTCGAGGAACGTTTCTGTGGAAACGACAGGATTATCTTTTCGGATACGAGTATCTCCTTTCCGATGCACTATTCCTTCTTTACTGCATGTCTCGCTCCCTCACATTGACGAATTAACACAGAAATTTCGTCGCTATGAAATACTATGTGTTATAGGCATTCATCTCAATCGAGGAACGTTTCTATGGAAACGACAGGATTTTCTTTTAGGATACGAATATCTCCTTTCCGATGCACTATTCCTTCTTTACTGCATCTCTGGCTCCATCACATTTACGAATTAACGCAGAAGTTGCGTCGCTATGAAATACTATGGGTTGTAGGAATTCTCCTTCTTCATTGAGGAACGTTTCTTTGGAAACGACAGGATTTTCTTTTGGGATACGAGTATCTCCTTTCCGATGCACTATTCCTTCTTTACTGCATCTCCCGCTCCCTAGTATTGACGAGTTAACACAGAAATTGCGTCGCTATGGAATAGTATGAAATATAGGAATTCTTCTTGTAAATCGAGGAACATTTCTATGCAAACGACAGGATTTGCTTTTGGGAAACGAGTATTTCGTTTTCGATGCACTATTCCTTCTTTACTGCATCTCTCGCTCCCTCACATTGACGAATTAACACAGAAATTGCGTCGCTATGAAATACTATGGGTTATAGGAATTCTCCTTCTAAACCGAGGAACGTTTCTATGGAAACGAGAGGATTTTCTTTTTGGATACGATTATCTCCTTTCCGATGCACTATTCCTTCTTTACTGCATCTCACGCTTCCTCACATTGACGAATTTACACAGAAATTGCGTCGCTATGAAATACTATGGGTTATAGGAATTCTCGTTGTAAATCGAGGAACGTTTCTATGGAAAAGACAGGATTTTCTTTTGGGATACGAGTATCTCCTTTCCGATGCACTATTCCTTCTTTACTGCATCTCTCGCTCCCTCTTTTTGACGAATTAACACAGAAATTGAGTCGCTATGGAATCTTATGGGTTATAGGAATTCTCCTTGTAAATCGAGGAACGTTTCTATGGAAACGACAGGATTTTCTTTTGGGATACGAGTATCTCCTTTCCGATGCACTATTCCTTCATTACTGCATCTCACGCTCCCTCACATTGACGAATTAACACAGAAATTGCGTCGCTATGAAATACTATGTGTTATATGAGTTCTCCTTCTAACTGGAGGAACTTTTCTGTGGAAACGACAGGATTATCTTTTCGGATACGAGTATCTCTTTTCCGATGCACTATTCCTTCTTTACTGCAACTCTTGCTGCCTGTTATTGACGAATTAACACTGAAAATGCGTCGCTATGAAATACTATTGTTTATAGGAATTCTCCTTGTAAATCGAGGAACGTTTCTATGGAAACGACAGGATTTTCTTTTGGGATACGAGTATCTCCTTTCCGATGCACTATTCGTTCTTTACTGCATCTCTCGCTCCCTCTTTTTGACGAATTAACACAGAAATTGAGTCGCTATGGAATACTATGGATTATAGGAATTCTCCCTCTAAATCGAGGAACGTTTCTATGGAAACGACAGGATTTCCTTTTGGGATACGAGTATTTCCTTTTCGATGCACTATTCCTCCTTTACTGCATCTCTCGCTCCCTCACATTGAAGAATTAACACAGAAATTTCGTCGCTATGAGATACTATGTGTTATACGAATTCTCCTTGTAAATCGAGGAACGTTTCTATGGAAACGACAGGATTTTGTTTTGGGATACGAGCATCTCCTTTTCGATGCACTATTCCTTCTTTACTGCATCTCTCGCTCCCTGACATTGACGAATTAACACAGAAATTGCGTCGCTATGAAATACTATGGGTTATAGGAATTATCCTTCTAAATCGAGGTACGTTTCTATGGAAACGACAGGATTTTCTTTTGGGTCACGAGTATCTCCTTTCCGATGCACTATTCCTTCTTTACTGCATCTCTCGCTCCCTCTTATTGACGAATTACACAGACATTGCGTCGCTATGAAATACTATGGGTTATAGGAATTCTCCTTCTACATCGAGGAACGTTTCTATGGAAACGACAGGATTTTCTTTTGTAATATGAGTATCTCCTTTCCGATGCACAATTCCATCTTTACTGCATCTCACGCTTCCTCACATCGACGAATCGACACAGAAATTGCGTCGCTTGGAAATACTATGGGTTCTATGACTTCTCCTTCAAAATGGAGGAACGTTTATATGGAAACGACCGGATTATCATTTGGGATATGGGTATCTCCATCCGATGCACTATTCCTTCTTTACTGCATCTCTCGCTCCCTCTTATTGACGAATTAACACAGAAAATGCGTCGCTATGAAATACTATGGTTTATAGGAATTCTCCTTCAAAATCGAGGAACGTTTCTATGGAAACGACAGGAATTCCTTTTGGGATACGAGTATCTCCTTTTCGATGCACTATTCCTTCTTTACTGCATCTCTCGCTCCCTCACATTGACGAATTAACACAGAAATTTCGTCGCTATGATATACTATGAGTTATAGGAATTCTCCTTCTAAATCGAGGAACGTTTCTATGGAAACGACAGGATTTTCTTTTGGGATACAAGTATCTCCTTTTCGATGCACTATTCCTTGTTTACTGCATCTCTCGCTCCCTTACATTGACGAATTTACACAGAAATTGCGTCGCTATGAAATACTATGGGTCATAGGAATTCTCCTTCTAAATCGAGGAATGTTTCTATGGAAACGACAGGATTTTCTATTGGGATCCGAGTATCTCCTTTCCGATGCACTATTCCTTCTTTACTGCATCTCTCGCTCCCTCACATTGACGAATTTACACAGAAATTGCGTCGCTATGAAATACTATGGGTTATAGGAATTCTCCTTGTAAATCGATGAACGTTTCTATGGAAACGACAGGATTTTCTTTTGGGATACGAGTATCTCCTTTCCGATGCACTATTCGTTCTTTACTGCATCTCTCGCTCCCTCTTTTTGACGAATTAACACAGAAATTGAGTCGCTATGGAATACTATGTGTTATAGGAATTCTCCTTCTAAATCAAGGAACGTTTCTATGGAAACGACAGGATTTCCTTTTGGGATACGAGTATTTCCTTTTCGATGCACTATTCCTCCTTTACTGCATCTCTCGCTCCCTCACATTGAAGAATTAACACAGAAATTTCGTAGCTATGAAATACTATGTGTTATACGAATTCTCCTTGTAAATCGAGGAACGTTTCTATGGAGACGACAGGATTTTGTTTTGGGATACGAGCATCTCCTTTTCGATGCACTATTCCTTCTTTACTGCATCTCTCGCTCCCTGACATTGACGAATTAACACAGAAATTGCGTCGCTATGAAATACTATGGGTTATAGGAATTATCCTTCTAAATCGAAGTACGTTTCTATGGAAACGACAGGATTTTCTTTTGGGACACGAGTATCTCCTTTCCGATGCACTATTCCTTCTTTACTGCATCTCTCGCTCCCTCTTATTGACGAATTACACAGAAATTGCGTCGCTACGAAATACTATGGGTTATAGGAATTCTCCTTCTAAAACTAGGAAAGTTTCAATGGAAACGTCAGGATTTTCTTTTGGGATACGAGTGTCTCCTTTCCGATGCACTATCCCTTCTTTACTGCATGTCTCGCTCCCTCACATTGACGAATTAACACAGAAATTTCGTCGCTATGAAATACTATGTGTTATAGGCATTCATCTCAATCGAGGAACGTTTCTATGGAAACGACAGGATTTTCTTTTAGGATACGAATATCTCCTTTCCGATGCACTATTCCTTCTTTACTGCATCTCTGGCTCCATCACATTTACGAATTAACGCAGAAGTTGCGTCGCTATGAAATACTATGGGTTGTAGGAATTCTCCTTCTTCATTGAGGAACGTTTCTTTGGAAACGACAGGATTTTCTTTTGGGATACGAGTATCTCCTTTCCGATGCACTATTCCTTCTTTACTGCATCTCCCGCTCCCTAGTATTGACGAATTAACACAGAAATTGCGTCGCTATGGAATAGTATGAAATATAGGAATTCTTCTTGTAAATCGAGGAACATTTCTATGCAAACGACAGGATTTGCTTTTGGGAAACGAGTATTTCGTTTTCGATGCACTATTCCTTCTTTACTGCATCTCTCGCTCCCTCACATTGACGAATTAACACAGAAATTGCGTCGCTATGAAATACTATGGGTTATAGGAATTCTCCTTCTAAACGGAGGAACGTTTCTATGGAAACGAGAGGATTTTCTTTTTGGATACGATTATCTCCTTTCCGATGCACTATTCCTTCTTTACTGCATCTCACGCTTCCTCACATTGACGAATTTACACAGAAATTGCGTCGCTATGAAATACTATGGGTTATAGGAATTCTCGTTGTAAATCGAGGAACGTTTCTATGTAAAAGACAGGATTTTCTTTTGGGATACGAGTATCTCCTTTCCGATGCACTATTCCTTCTTTACTGCATCTCTCGCTCCCTCTTTTTGACGAATTAACACAGAAATTGAGTCGCTATGGAATCTTATGGGTTATAGGAATTCTCCTTGTAAATCGAGGAACGTTTCTATGGAAACGACAGGATTTTCTTTTGGGATACGAGTATCTCCTTTCCGATGCACTATTCCTTCATTACTGCATCTCACGCTCCCTCACATTGACGAATTAACACAGAAATTGCGTCGCTATGAAATACTATGTGTTATATGAGTTCTCCTTCTAACTGGAGGAACGTTTCTGTGGAAACGACAGGATTATCTTTTCGGATACGAGTATCTCTTTTCCGATGCACTATTCCTTCTTTACTGCAACTCTCGCTGCCTGTTATTGACGAATTAACACTGAAAATGCGTCGCTATGAAATACTATTGTTTATAGGAATTCTCCTTGTAAATCGAGGAACGTTTCTATGGAAACGACAGGATTGTCTTTTGGGATACGAGTATCTCCTTTCCGATGCACTATTCGTTCTTTACTGCATCTCTCGCTCCCTCTTTTTGACGAATTAACACAGAAATTGAGTCGCTATGGAATACTATGGATTATAGGAATTCTCCTTCTAAATCGAGGAACGTTTCTATGGAAACGACAGGATTTCCTTTTGGGATACGAGTATTTCCTTTTCGATGCACTATTCCTCCTTTACTGCATCTCTCGCTCCCTCACATTGAAGAATTAACACAGAAATTTCGTCGCTATGAGATACTATGTGTTATACGAATTCTCCTTGTAAATCGAGGAACGTTTCTATGGAAACGACAGGATTTTGTTTTGGGATACGAGCATCTCCTTTTCGATGCACTATTCCTTCTTTACTGCATCTCTCGCTCCCTGACATTGACGAATTAACACAGAAATTGCGTCGCTATGAAATACTATGGGTTATAGGAATTATCCTTCTAAATCGAGGTACGTTTCTATGGAAACGACAGGATTTTCTTTTGGGTCACGAGTATCTCCTTTCCGATGCACTATTCCTTCTTTACTGCATCTCTCGCTCCCTCTTATTGACGAATTACACAGAAATTGCGTCGCTACGAAATACTATGGGTTATAGGAATTCTCCTTCTAAAACTAGGAAAGTTTCAATGGAAACGTCAGGATTTTCTTTTGGGATACGAGTATCTCCTTTCCGATGCACTATTCCTTCATTACTGCATCTCACGCTCCCTCACATTGACGCATTAACACAGAAATTGCGTCGCTATGAAATACTATGTGTTATATGAGTTCTCCTTCTAACTCGAGGAACGTTTCTGTGGAAACGACAGGATTATCTTTTCGGATACGAGTATCTCCTTTCCGATGCACTATTCCTTCTTTACTGCAACTCTCGCTGCCTGTTATTGACGAATTAACACTGAAAATGCGTCGCTATGAAATACTATTGTTTATAGGGATTCTCCTTCCAAATCGAGGAACTTTACTATGGAAACGACAGGATTTTCTTTTGGGATACGAGTATCTCCTTTTCGATGCACTATTCCTTCTTTACTGCATGTCTCGCTCCCTCACATTGACGAATTAACACAGAAATTTCGTCGCTATGAAATACTATGTGTTATAGGCATTCATCTCAATCGAGGAACGTTTCTATGGAAACGACAGGATTTTCTTTTAGGATACTAATATCTCCTTTCCGATGCACTATTCCTTCTTTACTGCATCTCTGGCTCCATCACATTTACGAATTAACACAGAAGTTTCGTCGCTATGAAATACTATGGGTTGTAGGAATTCTCCTTCTTCATTGAGGAACGTTTCTATGGAAACGACAGGATTTTCTTTTGGGATACGAGTATCTCCTTTCCGATGCACTATTCCTTCTTTACTGCATCTCCCGCTCCCTAGTATTGACGAATTAACACAGAAATTGCGTCGCTATGGAATAGTATGAAATATAGGAATTCTTATTGTAAATCGAGTAACATTTCTATGCAAACGACAGGATTTGCTTTTGGGATACGAGTATTTCGTTTTCGATGCACTATTCCTTCTTTACTGCATCTCTCGCTCCCTCACATTGACGAATTAACACAGAAATTGCGTCGCTATGAAATACTATGGGTTATAGGAATTCTCCTTCTAAACCGAGGAACGTTTCTATGGAAACGAGAGGATTTTCTTTTTGGATACGATTATCTCCTTTCCGATGCACTATTCCTTCTTTACTGCATCTCACGCTTCCTCACATTGACGAATTTACACAGAAATTGCGTCGCTATGAAATACTATGGGTTATAGGAATTCTCCTTGTAAATCGAGGAACGTTTCTATGGAAACGACAGGATTTTCTTTTCGGATACGAGTATCTCCTTTCCGATGCACTATTCCTTCTTTACTGCATCTCTCGCTCCCTCTTTTTGACGAATTAACACAGAAATTGAGTCGCTATGGAATCTTATGGGTTATAGGAATTCTCCTTGTAAATCGAGGAACGTTTCTATGGAAACGACAGGATTTTCTTTTGGGATACGAGTATCTCCTTTCCGATGCACTATTCCTTCATTACTGCATCTCACGCTCCCTCACATTGACGAATTAACACAGAAATTGCGTCGCTATGAAATACTATGTGTTATATGAGTTCTCCTTCTAACTCGAGGAACGTTTCTGTGGAAACGACAGGATTATCTTTTCGGATAGGAGTATCTCCTTTCCGATGCACTATTCCTTCTTTACTACAACTCTCGCTGCCTGTTATTGACGAATTAACACTGAAAATGCGTCGCTATGAAATACTATTGTTTATAGGAATTCTCCTTCTTAATCGAGGAACGTTTCTATGGAAACGACAGAATTTTCTTTTGGGATACGAGTATCTCCTTTCCGATGCACTATTCCTTCTTTACTGCATCTCCCGCTCCCTAGTATTGACGAATTAACACAGAAATTGCGTCGCTATGGAATAGTATAAAATATAGGAATTCTTCTTGTAAATCGAGGAACATTTCTATGCAAACGACAGGATTTGCTTTTGGGATACGAGTATCTCCTTTTCGATGCACTATTCCTTCTTTACTGCATCTCTCGCTCCCTCACATTGACGAATTAACACCGAAATTGCGTCGCTATGAAATACTATGGGTTATAGGTATTCTCCTTCTAAATCGAGGAACGTTTCTATGGAAATGACAGGATTTTCTTTTGGGATACGAATATCTCCTTTCCGATGCACTATTCCTTCTTTACTGCATCTCTCGCTCCCTCACATTAACGACTAAACACAGAAATTGCGTCGCTATAAAATACCAATAGTTATAGGAATTTTCCTTCTATGTCGGGGAACTTTTCTATAGAAACGACAGGATTTTCTTTTGGGATACGAGTATCTCCATTCCGATGCATTATTCCATCTTTACTGCTTCTCTCGCTCCTTCTTATTGACGAATTAACACGGAAATTGCATCGCTGTGGAATACTATGGGTTATACGAAATCTCCTTGTAAATCGAGGAACGTTTCTATGGAAACGAAAGGATTTTCTTTTGGGATACGAGTATCTCCTTTTCGATGCACTATTCCTTCTTTACTCCATCTCTCGCTCTCTGACATTGACGAATTAACACAGAAATTGCGTCGCTATGAAATACTATGGGTTATAGGAATTATCCTTCTAAATCGAGGTACGTTTCTATGAAAACGACAGGATTTTCTTTTTGGATACGAGTATCTCCTTTCCGATGCACTATTCCTTCTTTACTGCATATCTCGGTCTTTCTTATTGACGAATTACACAGACATTGCGTCGCTATGAAATACTATGGGTTATAGGAAATCTCCTTCTACATCGAGGAACGTTTCTATGGAAACGACAGGATTTTCTTTTGTAATATGAGTATCTCCTTTCCGATGCACAATTCCATCTTTACTGCATCTCACGCTTCCTCACATCGACGAATTGACACAGAAATTGCGTCGCTTGGAAATACTATGGGTTCTATGACTTCTCCTTCAAAATGGAGGAACGTTTATATGGAAACGACCGGATTATCATTTGGGATATGGGTATCTCCATCCGATGCACTATTCCTTCTTTACTGCATCTCTCGCTCCCTCTTATTGACGAATTAACACAGAAAATGCGTCGCTATGAAATACTATGGTTTATAGGAATTCTCCTTCAAAATCGAGGAACGTTTCTATGGAAACGACAGGAATTCCTTTTGGGATACGAGTATCTCCTTTTCGATGCACTATTCCTTCTTTACTGCATCTCTCGCTCCCTCACATTGACGAATTAACACAGAAATTTCGTCGCTATGATATACTATGAGTTATAGGAATTCTCCTTCTAAATCGAGGAACGTTTCTATGGAAACGACAGGATTTTCTTTTGGGATACAAGTATCTCCTTTTCGATGCACTATTCCTTGTTTACTGCATCTCTCGCTCCCTTACATTGACGAATTTACACAGAAATTGCGTCGCTATGACATACTATGGGTCATAGGAATTCTCCTTCTAAATCGAGGAATGTTTCTATGGAAACGACAGGATTTTCTATTGGGATCCGAGTATCTCCTTTCCGATGCACTATTCCTTCTTTACTGCATCTCTCGCTCCCTCACATTGACGAATTTACACAGAAATTGCGTCGCTTTGAAATACTATGGGTTATAGGAATTCTCCTTGTAAATCGAGGAACGTTTCTATGGAAACGACAGGATTTTCTTTTGGGATACGAGTATCTCCTTTCCGATGCACTATTCGTTCTTTACTGCATCTCTCGCTCCCTCTTTTTGACGAATTAACACAGAAATTGAGTCGCTATGGAATACTATGGGTTATAGGAATTCTCCTTCTAAATCGAGGAACGTTTCTATGGAAACGACAGGATTTCCTTTTGGGATACGAGTATTTCCTTTTCGATGCACTATTCCTCCTTTACTGCATCTCTCGCTCCCTCACATTGAAGAATTAACACAGAAATTTCGTCGCTATGAAATACTATGTGTTATACGAATTCTCCTTGTAAATCGAGGAACGTTTCTATGGAGACGACAGGATTTTGTTTTGGGATACGAGCATCTCCTTTTCGATGCACTATTCCTTCTTTACTGCATCTCTCGCTCCCTGACATTGACGAATTAACACAGAAATTGCGTCGCTATGAAATACTATGGGTTATAGGAATTATCCTTCTAAATCGAAGTACGTTTCTATGGAAACGACAGGATTTTCTTTTGGGACACGAGTATCTCCTTTCCGATGCACTATTCCTTCTTTACTGCATCTCTCGCTCCCTCTTATTGACGAATTACACAGAAATTGCGTCGCTACGAAATACTATGGGTTATAGGAATTCTCCTTCTAAAACTAGGAAAGTTTCAATGGAAACGTCAGGATTTTCTTTTGGGATACGAGTATCTCCTTTCCGATGCACTATTCCTTCATTACTGCATCTCACGCTCCCTCTCATTGACGCATTAACACAGAAATTGCGTCGCTATGAAATACTATGTGTTATATGAGTTCTCCTTCTAACTCGAGGAACGTTTCTGTGGAAACGACAGGATTATCTTTTCGGATACGAGTATCTCCTTTCCGATGCACTATTCCTTCTTTACTGCAACTCTCGCTGCCTGTTATTGACGAATTAACACTGAAAATGCGTCGCTATGAAATACTATTGTTTATAGGAATTCTCCTTCCAAATCGAGGAACGTTTCTATGGAAACGACAGGATTTTCTTTTGGGATACGAGTATCTCCTTTTCGATGCACTATTCCTTCTTTACTGCATGTCTCGCTCCCTCACATTGACGAATTAACACAGAAATTTCGTCGCTATGAAATACTATGTGTTATAGGCATTCATCTCAATCGAGGAACGTTTCTATGGAAACGACAGGATTTTCTTTTAGGATACGAATATCTCCTTTCCGATGCACTATTCCTTCTTTACTGCATCTCTGGCTCCATCACATTTACGAATTAACACAGAAGTTGCGTCGCTATGAAATACTATGGGTTGTAGGAATTCTCCTTCTTCATTGAGGAACGTTTCTTTGGAAACGACAGGATTTTCTTTTGGGATACGAGTATCTCCTTTCCGATGCACTATTCCTTCTTTACTGCATCTCCTGCTCCCTAGTATTGACGAATTAACACAGAAATTGCGTCGCTATGGAATAGTATGAAATATAGGAATTCTTCTTGTAAATCGAGGAACATTTCTATGCAAACGACAGGATTTGCTTTTGGGATACGAGTATTTCGTTTTCGATGCACTATTCCTTCTTTACTGCATCTCTCGCTCCCTCACATTGACGAATTAACACAGAAATTGCGTCGCTATGAAATAATATGGGTTATAGGAATTCTCCTTCTAAACCGAGGAACGTTTCTATGGAAACGAGAAGATTTTCTTTTTGGATACGATTATCTCCTTTCCGATGCACTATTCCTTCTTTACTGCATCTCACGCTTCCTCACATTGACGAATTTACACAGAAATTGCGTCGCTATGAAATACTATGGGTTATAGGAATTCTCCTTGTAAATCGAGGAACGTTTCTATGGAAACGACAGGATTTTCTTTTGGGATACGAGTATCTCCTTTCCGATGCACTATTCCTTCTTTACTGCATCTCTCGCTCCCTCTTTTTGACGAATTAACACAGAAATTGAGTCGCTATGGAATCTTATGGGTTATAGGAATTCTCCTTGTAAATCGAGGAACGTTTCTATGGAAACGACAGGATTTTCTTTTGGGATACGAGTATCTCCTTTCCGATGCACTATTCCTTCATTACTGCATCTCACGCTCCCTCACATTGACGAATTAACACAGAAATTGCGTCGCTATGAAATACTATGTGTTATATGAGTTCTCCTTCTAACTGGAGGAACGTTTCTGTGGAAACGACAGGATTATCTTTTCGGATACGAGTATCTCCTTTCCGATGCACTATTCCTTCTTTACTGCAACTCTCGCTGCCTGTTATTGACGAATTAACACTGAAAATGCGTCGCTATGAAATACTATTGTTTATAGGAATTCTCCTTCTTAATCGAGGAACGTTTCTATGGAAACGACAGAATTTTCTTTTGGGATACGAGTATCTCCTTTCCGATGCACTATTCCTTCTTTACTGCATCTCCCGCTCCCTAGTATTGACGAATTAACACAGAAATTGCGTCGCTATGGAATAGTATAAAATATAGGAATTCTTCTTGTAAATCGAGGAACATTTCTATGCAAACGACAGGATTTGCTTTTGGGATACGAGTATCTCCTTTTCGATGCACTATTCCTTCTTTACTGCATCTCTCGGTCCTCACTTTGACGAATTGACACAGAAATTGCGTCGCTATGAAATACTATGGGTTCTATGACTTCTCCTTCATAATGGAGGAACGTTTATATGGAAACGACTGGATTATCTTTTGGGATACGGGTATCTCCATCCGATGCACTATTCCTTCTTTACTGCATCTCTCGCTCCCACTTATTGACGAATTAACACAGAAAATGCGTCGCTATGAAATACTATGGTTTATAGGAATTCTCCTTCTAAATCGAGGAACGTTTCTATGGAAACGATAGGATTTCCTACTGGGATACGAGTATCTCCTTTTCGATGCACTATTCCTTCTTTACTGCATCTCTCGCTCCCTCACATTGACGAATTAACACAGAAATTTCGTCGCTATGAAATACTATGAGTTATAGGAATTCTCCTTCTAAATCGAGGAACGTTTCTATGGAAACGACAGGATTGTCTTTTGGGATACGAGTATCTACTTTTCGAGGCACTATTCCTTCTTTACTGCATCTCTCGCTCCCTCCCATTGACGAATTTACACAGAAATTGCGTCGCAATGAAATACTATGGGTTCTAGGAATTCTCCTTCTAAACCGAGGAACGTTTCTATGGAAACGACAGGATTTTCTTTTTGGATACGATTATCTCCTTTCCGATGCACTATTCCTTCTTTACTGCATCTCACGCTTCCTCACATTGACGAATTTACACAGAAATTGCGTCGCTATGAAATACTATGGGTTATAGGAATTCTCCTTGTAAATCGAGGAACGTTTCTATGGAAACGACAGGATTTTCTTTTGGGATACGAGTATCTCCTTTCCGATGCACTATTCCTTCTTTACTGCATCTCTCGCTCCCTCTTTTTGACGAATTAACACAGAAATTGAGTCGCTATGGAATACTATGGGTTATAGGAATTCTCCTTCTAAATCGAGGAACGTCTCTATGGAAACGACAGGATTTCCTTTTGGGATACGAGTATTTCCTTTTCGATGCACTATTCCTCCTTTACTGCATCTCTCGCTCCCTCACATTGAAGAATTAACACAGAAATTTCGTCGCTATGAAATACTATGTGTTATACGAATTCTCCTTGTAAATCGAGGAACGTTTCTATGGAGACGACAGGATTTTGTTTTGGGATACGAGCATCTCCTTTTCGATGCACTATTCCTTCTTTACTGCATCTCTCGCTCCCTCTTATTGACGAATTACACAGAAATTGCTTCGCTATGAAATACTATGGGTTATAGGAATTCTCCTTCTAAAACTTGGAAAGTTTCAATGGAAACGTCAGGATTTTCTTTTGGGATACGAGTATCTCCTTTCCGATGCACTATTCCTTCATTACTGCATCTCACGCTCCCTCACATTGACGAATTAACACAGAAATTGCGTCGCTATGAAATACTATGTGTTATATGAGTTCTCCTTCTTACTCGAGGAACGTTTCTGTGCAAACGACAGGATTATCTTTTCGGATACGAGTATCTCCTTTCCGATGCACTATTCCTTCATTACTGCAACTCTCGCTGCCTGTTATTGACGAATTAACACTGAAAATGAGTCGCTATGAAATACTATTGTTTATAGGAATTCTCCTTCCAAATCGAGGAACGTTTCTATGGAAACGACAGGATTTTCTTTTGGGATACGAGTATCTCCTTTTCGATGCACTATTCCTTCTTTACTGCATGTCTCGCTCCCTCACATTGACGAATTAACACAGAAATTTCGTCGCTATGAAATACTATATGTTATAGGCATTCATCTCAATCGAGGAACGTTTCTATGGAAACGACAGTATTTTCTTTTGGGATACGAATATCTCCTTTCCGATGCACTATTCCTTCTTTACTGCATCTCTGGCTCCATCACATTTACGAATTAACACAGAAATTGCGTCGCTATGAAATACTATGGGTTGTAGGAATTCTCCTTCTTAATCGAGGAACGTTTCTATGGAAACGACAGGATTTTCTTTTGGGATACGAGTACCTCCTTTCCGATGCACTATTCCTTCTTTACTGCATCTCCCGCTCCCTATTATTGACGAATTAACACAGAAATTGCGTCGCTATGGAATAGTATAAAATATAGGAATTTTTCTTGTAAATCAAGGAACATTTCTATGCAAACGACAGGATTTGCTTTTGGGATACGAGTATCTCCTTTTCGATGCACTATTCCTTCTTTACTGTATGTCTCGCTCCCTCACATTGACGAATTAACACAGAAATTTCGTCGCTATGAAATACTATGTGTTATAGGCATTCATCTCAATCGAGGAACGTTTCTATGGAAACGACAGGATTTTCTTTTGGGATACGAATATCTCCTTTCCGATGCACTATTCCTTCTTTACTGCATCTCTGGCTCCATCACATTTACGAATTAACACAGAAATTGCGTCGCTATGAAATACTATGGGTTATAGGAATTCTCCTTCTAAATCGAGGAACGTTTCTATGGAAATGACAGGATTTTTTTTTGGGATACGAATATCTCCTTTCCGATGCACTATTCCTTCTTTACTGCATCTCTCGCTCCCTCACATTGACGACTAAACACAGAAATTGCGTCGCTATGAAATACCAATAGTTATAGGAATTTTCCTTCTAAATCGGGGAACTTTTCTATGGAAACGACAGGATTTTCTTTTGGGATACGAGTATCTCCATTCCGATGCACTATTCCTTCTTTACTGCATCTCTCGCTCCTTCTTATTGACGAATTAACACGGAAATTGCATCGCTGTGGAATACTATGGGTTATACGAAATCTCCTTGAAAATCGAGGATCGTTTCTATGGAAACGACAGGATTTTCTTTTGGGATACGAGTATCTCCTTTTCGATGCACTATTCCTTCTTTACTGCATCTCTCGCTCTTTGACATTGACGAATTAACACAGAAATTGCGTCGCTATGAAATACTATGGGTTATAGGAATTCTCCTTCTAAATCGAGGTACGTTTCTATGGAAACGACAGGATTTTCTTTTTGGATACGAGTATCTCCTTTCCGATGCACTATTCCTTCTTTACTGCATATCTCGCTCCCTCTTATTGACGAATTACACAGACATTGCGTCGCTATGAAATACTATGGGTTATAGGAATTCTCCTTCTACATCGAGGAACGTTTCTATGGAAACGACAGGATTTTCTTTTGGGATATGAGTATCTCCTTTCCGATTCACTATTCCATCTTTACTGCATCTCACGCTTCCTCACATCGACGAATTGACACAGAAATTGCGTCGCTATGAAATACTATGGGTTCTATGACTTCTCCTTCAAAATGGAGGAACGTTTATATGGAAACGACCGGATTATCATTTGGGATATGGGTATCTCCATCCGATGCACTATTCCTTCTTTACTGCATCTCTCGCTCCCTCTTATTGACGAATTAACACAGGAAATGCGTCGCTATGAAATACTATGGTTTATAGGAATTCTCCTTCAAAATCGAGGAACGTTTCTATGGAAACGACAGGATTTTCTTTTGGGATACGATTATTTCCTTTCCAATGCACTATTCCTTCTTTACTGCATCTCACGCTCCCTCACATTGACGAATTAACACAGAAATTGCGTCGCTATGAAATACTATGTGTAATAGGAGTTCTCCTTCTAAATCGAGGAACGTTTCTATGGAAACGACAGGATTATCCTTTCGGATACGAGTATCTCCTTTTCGATGCACTATTCCTTCTTTATTGCATCTCTCGCTCCCTCACATTGACGAATTAACACAGAAATTTCGTCGCTATGATATACTATGAGTTATAGGAATTCTCCTTCTAAATCGAGGAACGTTTCTATGGAAACGACAGGATTTTCTTTTGCGATAGAAGTATCTCCTTTTCGATGCACTAATCCTTGTTTACTGCATCTCTCGCTCATTTACATTGACGAATTTACACAGAAATTGCGTCGCTATGAAATACTATGGGTCATAGGAATTCTCCTTCTAAATCGAGGAATGTTTCTATGGAAACGACAGGATTTTCTTTTGGGATACGATTATCTCCTTTCCGATGCACTATTCCTTCTTTACTGCGTCTCACGCTCCCTCACATTGACGAATTAACACATAAATTGCGTCGCTATGAAATACTATGTGTAATAGGAGTTCTCCTTCTAAATCGAGGAACGTTTCTATGGAAACGACAGGATTATCCTTTCGGATACGAGTATCTCCTTTCCGATGCACTCTTCCTTCTTTACTGCAACTCTCGCACCCTCTTATTGACGAATTAACACAGAAAATGCGTCGCTATGAAATACTATGGTTTATAGGAATTCTCCTTCTAAATCAAGGTACGTTTCTATGGAAACGACATGATTTTCTTTTGGGATACGATTATCTCCTTTCCGATGCACTATTCCTTCTTTACTGCATCTCTCGCTCCTCACTTTGACGAATTGACACAGAAATTGCGTCGCAATGAAATACTATGGGTTCTATGACTTCTCCTTCATAATGGAGGAACGTTTATATGGAAACGACTGGATTATCTTTTGGGATACGGGTATCTCCATCCGATGCACTATTCCTTCTTTACTGCATCTCTCGCTCCCACTTATTGACGAATTAACACAGAAAATGCGTCGCTATGAAATACTATGGTTTATAGGAATTCTCCTTCTAAATCGAGGAACGTTTCTATGGAAACGATAGGATTTCCTTCTGGGATACGAGTATCTCCTTTTCGATGCACTATTCCTTCTTTACTGCATCTCTCGCTCCCTCACATTGACGAATTAACACAGAAATTTCGTCGCTATGAAATACTATGAGTTATAGGAATTCTCCTTCTAAATCGAGGAACGTTTCTATGGAAACGACAGGATTGTCTTTTGGGATACGAGTATCTACTTTTCGAGGCACTATTCCTTCTTTACTGCATCTCTCGCTCCCTCCCATTGACGAATTTACACAGAAATTGCGTCGCAATGAAATACTATGGGTTCTAGGAATTCTCCTTCTAAACCGAGTAACGTTTCTATGGAAACGACAGGATTTTCTTTTTGGATACGATTATCTCCTTTCCGATGCACTATTCCTTCTTTACTGCATCTCACGCTTCCTCACATTGACGAATTTACACAGAAATTGCGTCGCTATGAAATACTATGGGTTATAGGAATTCTCCTTGTAAATCGAGGAACGTTTCTATGGAAACGACAGGATTTTCTTTTGGGATACGAGTATCTCCTTTCCGATGCACTATTCCTTCTTTACTGCATCTCTCGCTCCCTCTTTTTGACGAATTAACACAGAAATTGAGTCGCTATGGAATACTATGGGTTATAGGAATTCTCCTTCAAAATAGAGGAACGTCTCTATGGAAACGACAGGATTTCCTTTTGGGATACGAGTATTTCCTTTTCGATGCACTATTCCTCCTTTACTGCATCTCTCGCTCCCTCACATTGAAGAATTAACACAGAAATTTCGTCGCTATGAAATACTATGTGTTATACGAATTCTCCTTGTAAATCGAGGAACGTTTCTATGGAGACGACAGGATTTTGTTTTGGGATACGAGCATCTCCTTTTCGATGCACTATTCCTTCTTTACTGCATCTCTCGCTCCCTGACATTGACGAATTAACACAGAAATTGCGTCGCTATGAAATACTATGGTTTATAGGAATTCTCCTTCAAAATCGAGGAACGTTTCTATGGAAACGACAGGATTTTCTTTTGGGATACGATTATTTCCTTTCCAATGCACTATTCCTTCTTTACTGCATCTCACGCTCCCGCACATTGACGAATTAACACAGAAATTGCGTCGCTATGAAATACTATGTGTAATAGGAGTTCTCCTTCTAAATCGAGGAACGTTTCTATGGAAACGACAGGATTATCCTTTCGGATACGAGTATCTCCTTTTCGATGCACTATTCCTTCTTTATTGCATCTCTAGCTCCCTCGCATTGAGGAATTAACACAGAAATTTCGTCGCTATGAAATACTATGGGTTATAGGAATTCTCCTTGTAAATCGAGGAACGTTTCTATGGTAACGACAGGATTTTCTTTTGGGATACGAATATCTCCTTTCCGATGAACTATTCATTCTTTACTGCATATCTCGCTCCCTCACATTGACGAATTAACACAGAAATCGCGTCGCTATGAAATACTATGGGTTATAGGTATTCTCCGTCTAAATCGAGGAACGTTTCTATGGAAACGACAGGATTTTGTTTTGGGATACGAGTATCTCCTTTCCGATGCACTATTCCTTCATTACTGCATCTCTCGCTCCCTCACATTGACGAATTAACACAGAAATTTCGTCGCTATGAAATACTATGGGTTATAGGAATTCTCCTTCTAATACGAGGAACGTTTCAATGGAACGACAGGATTTTCTTTTGGGATACGAGTATCTCCTTTCCGATGCACTATTCCTTCTTTACTGCATCGCACGCTTTCTCACATTGATGAATTAACACAGAAATTGCGTCATTATGAAATACTATGGGTTATAGGAATTCTCCTTCTAAATCGAGGAACGTTTCTATGGAAACGACAGGATTTTCTTTTGGGATACGAGGTTCTCCTTTCCGATGCACTATTCCTTCATTACTGCATCTCTCGCTCCCTCACATTGACGAATTTACACAGAAATTGCGTCGCTATGAAATACTATTGGTTCTATGACTTCTCCTTCAAAATGTAGGAACGTTTATATGGAAACGACCGGATTATCTTTTGCGATACGGGTATCTCGATCCGATGCACTATTCCTTCTTTACTGCATCTCTCGCTCCCTCTTATTGACGAATTAACACAGAAAATGCGTCGCTATGAAATACTATGGTTTATAGGAATTCTCCTTCTAAATCGAGGAACGTTTCTACGGAAACGATAGGATTTCCTTTTGGGATACGAGCATCTCCTTTCTGATGCACTATTCCTTCTACACTGCATAACTTGCTCCCTCACATTGACGAATTAACACAGAAATTTCGTCGCCATGAAATACTATGAGTTATAGGAATTCTCCTTCTAAATCGAGGAACGTTTCTATGGAAACGGAAGGATTTTCTTTTGGGATACGAGTATCTCCTTTCCGATGCACTATTCCTTCTTTACTGGATCTCTCGCTCCCTCACTTTGACGACTTAACACAGAAATTGCGTCGCTATGAAATACCATGGCTTATGGGAATTTTCCTTCTAAATAGGGGAACGTTTCTATGGAAACGACAGGATTTTCTTTTGGGATATGATTATCTCCTTTCCGATGCACTATTCCTTCTTTACTGCACTTCTCGCTCCCTCGCATTGACGAATTAACACAGAAATTGCGTCCCTATAGAATACTACGGGTTACAGGAATTCTCCTTCTAAATCGAGGAACGTTTCTATGGAAACGACAGGATTTTCTTTTGGGATACGAGTATCTCCTTTCCGATGCACTATTCCTTCTTTACTGCATCTCTCGCTCCCTCACATCGACGAATTGACACAGAAATTGCGTCGCTATGAAATACTATGGGTTATAGGAATTCACCTTCTAAATCGAGGAACGTTTCTATGGAAACGACAGGAGTTTCTTTTGGGATACGAATATCTCCTTTCCGATGCACTATTCCTTCTTTACTGCATCTCTGGCTCCATCACATTTACGAATTAACACAGAAATTGCGTCGCTATGAAATACTATGGGTTGTAGGAATTCTCCTTCTTAATCGAGGAACGTTTCTATGGAAACGACAGGATTTTCTTTTGGGATACGAGTATCTCCTTTCCGATGCACTATTCCTTCTTTACTGCATCTCCCGCTCCCTATTATTGACGAATTAACACAGAAATTGCGTCGCTATGGAATAGTATAAAATATAGGAATTTTTCTTGTAAATCAAGGAACATTTCTATGCAAACGACAGGATTTGCTTTTGGGATACGAGTATCTCCTTTTCGATGCACTATTAATTCTTTACTGTATGTCTCGCTCCCTCACATTGACGAATTAACACAGAAATTTCGTCGCTATGAAATACTATGTGTTATAGGCATTCATCTCAATCGAGGAACGTTTATATGGAAACGACCGGATTATCATTTGGGATATGGGTATCTCCATCCGATGCACTATTCCTTCTTTACTGCATCTCTCGCCCCCTCTTATTGACGAATTAACACAGAAAATGCGTCGCTATGAAATACTATGGTTTATAGGAATTCTCCTTCAAAATCAAGGAACGTTTCTATGGAAACGACAGGATTTTCTTTTGGGATACGATTATTTCCTTTCCAATGCACTATTCCTTCTTTACTGCATCTCACGCTCCCTCACATTGACGAATTAACACAGAAATTGCGTCGCTATGAAATACTATGTGTAATAGGAGTTCTCCTTCTAAATCGAGGAACGTTTCTATGGAAACGACAGGATTATCGTTTCGGATACGAGTATCTCCTTTTCGATGCACTATTCCTTCTTTATTGCATCTCTAGCTCCCTCGCATTGAGGAATTAACACAGAAATTTCGTCGCTATGAAATACTATGGGTTATAGGAATTCTCCTTGTAAATCGAGGAACGTCTCTATGGTAACGACAGGATTTTCTTTTGGGATACGAATATCTCCTTTCCGATGAACTAATCATTCTTTACTGCATATCTCGCTCCCTCACATTGACGAATTAACACAGAAATCGCGTCGCTATGAAATACTATGGGTTATAGGTATTCTCCGTCTAAATCGAGGAACGTTTCTATGGAAACGACAGGATTTTGTTTTGGGATACGAGTATCTCCTTTCCGATGCACAATTCCTTCATTACTGCATCTCTCGCTCCCTCACATTGACGAATTAACACAGAAATTTCGTCGCTATGAAATACTATGGGTAATAGGAATTCTCCTTCTAATAAGAGGAACGTTTCAATGGAACGACAGGATTTTCTTTTGGGATACGAGTATCTCCTTTCCGATGCACTATTCCTTCTTTACTGCATCGCTCGCTTTCTCACATTGATGAATTAACACAGAAATTGCGTCATTATGAAATACTATGGGTTATAGGAATTCTCCTTCTAAATCGAAGAACGTTTCTATGGAAACGACAGGATTTTCTTTTGGGATACGAGGTTCTCCTTTCCGATGCACTATTCCTTCATTACTGCATCTCTCGCTCCCTCACATTGACGAATTTACACAGAAATTGCGTCGCTATGAAATACTATTGGTTCTATGACTTCTCCTTCAAAATGTAGGAACGTTTATATGGAAACCACCGGATTATCTTTTGCGATACGGGTATCTCGATCCGATGCACTATTCCTTCTTTACTGCATCTCTCGCTCCCTCTTATTGACGAATTAACACAGAAAATGCGTCGCTATGAAATACTATGGTTTATAGGAATTCTCCTTCTAAATCGAGGAACGTTTCTACGGAAACGATAGGATTTCCTTTTGGGATACGAGCATCTCCTTTCTGATGCACTATTCCTTCTACACTGCATAACTTGCTCCCTCACATTGACGAATTAACACAGAAATTTCGTCGCCATGAAATACTATGAGTTATAGGAATTCTCCTTCTAAATCGAGGAACGTTTCTATGGAAACGGAAGGATTTTCTTTTGGGATACGAGTATCTCCTTTCCGATGCACTATTCCTTCTTTACTGGATCTCTCGCTCCCTCACATTGACGACTTAACACAGAAATTGCGTCGCTATGAAATACCATGGCTTATGGGAATTTTCCTTCTAAATAGGGGAACGTTTCTATGGAAACGACAGGATTTTCTTTTGGGATACGAGTATCTCCTTTCCGATGCACTATTCCTTCTTTACTGCATTTCTCGCTCCCTCGCATTGACGAATTAACACAGAAATTGCGTCCCTATGGAATACTACGGGTTACAGGAATTCTCCTTCTAAATCGAGGAACGTTTCTATGGAAACGACAGGATTTTCTTTTGGGATACGAGTATCTCCTTTCCGATGCACTATTCCTTCTTTACTGCATCTCTCGCTCCCTCACATCGACGAATTGACACAGAAATTGCGTCGCTATGAAATACTATGGGTTATAGGAATTCACCTTCTAAATCGAGGAACGTTTCTATGGAAACGACAGGAGTTTCTTTTGGGATACGAATATCTCCTTTCCGATGCACTATTCCTTCTTTACTGCATCTCTGGCTCCATCACATTTACGAATTAACACAGAAATTGCGTCGCTATGAAATACTATGGGTTGTAGGAATTCTCCTTCTTAATCGAGGAACGTTTCTATGGAAACGACAGGATTTTCTTTTGGGATACGAGTATCTCCTTTCCGATGCGCTATTCCTTCTTTACTGCATCTCCCGCTCCCTATTATTGACGAATTAACACAGAAATTGCGTCGCTATGGAATAGTATAAAATATAGGAATTTTTCTTGTAAATCAAGGAACATTTCTATGCAAACGACAGGATTTGCTTTTGGGATACGAGTATCTCCTTTTCGATGCACTATTAATTCTTTACTGTATGTCTCGCTCCCTCACATTGACGAATTAACACAGAAATTTCGTCGCTATGAAATACTATGTGTTATAGGCATTCATCTCAATCGAGGAACGTTTATATGGAAACGACCGGATTATCATTTGGGATATGGGTATCTCCATCCGATGCACTATTCCTTCTTTACTGCATCTCTCGCCCCCTCTTATTGACGAATTAACACAGAAAATGCGTCGCTATGAAATACTATGGTTTATAGGATTCTCCTTCAAAATCAAGGAACGTTTCTATTTAAACGACAGGATTTTCTTTTGGGATACGATTATTTCCTTTCCAATGCACTATTCCTTCTTTACTGCATCTCACGCTCCCTCACATTGACGAATTAACACAGAAATTGCGTCGCTATGAAATACTATGTGTAATAGGAGTTCTCCTTCTAAATCGAGGAACGTTTCTATGGAAACGACAGGATTATCGTTTCGGATACGAGTATCTCCTTTTCGATGCACTATTCCTTCTTTATTGCATCTCTAGCTCCCTCGCATTGAGGAATTAACACAGAAATTTCGTCGCTATGAAATACTATGGGTTATAGGAATTCTCCTTCTAAATCGAGGAACGTTTCTATGGAAACGGAAGGATTTTCTTTTGGGATACGAGTATCTCCTTTCCGATGCACTATTCCTTCTTTACTGGATCTCTCGCTCCCTCACATTGACGACTTAACACAGAAATTGCGTCGCTATGAAATATCATGGCTTATGGGAATTTTCCTTCTAAATAGGGGAACGTTTCTATGGAAACGACAGGATTTTCTTTTGGGATACGAGTATCTCCTTTCCGATGCACTATTCCTTCTTTACTGCATTTCTCGCTCCCTCGCATTGACGAATTAACACATAAATTGCGTCCCTATGGAATACTACGGGTTACAGGAATTCTCCTTCTAAATCGAGGAACGTTTCTATGGAAACGACAGGATTTTCTTTTGGGATACGAGTATCTCCTTTCCGATGCACTATTCCTTCTTTACTGCATCTCTCGCTCCCTCACATCGACGAATTGACACAGAAATTGCGTCGCTATGAAATACTATGGGTTATAGGAATTCACCTTCTAAATCGAGGAACGTTTCTATGGAAACGACAGGAGTTTCTTTTGGGATACGAGTATCTCCTTTTCGATGCACTATTCCTTCTTTACTGCATCTCTCACTCCCTCGCATTGAAATTAACACAGAAATTGCGTCGCTATGAAATACTATGGGTTATAGGAATTCTCCTTCTAAATCGAGGAACGTTTCTATGGAAACGACAGGATTTTCTTTGGGGATACGAGTATCTCCTTTCCGATGAACTATTCCTTCTTTACTGCATCTCTCACTCCCTCTTATTGACGAATTGACACAGAAATTGCGTCGCTACGAAATACTATAGGTTATAGGAATTCTCCATCTAAATCGAGGTACGTTTCTATGGAAACGACAGGATTTTCTTTTGGGATACGAGTAACTCCTTTTCGATGCACTATTCCTTCTTTACTGCATCTCTCGCTCCCTCACATTGACGAATTTACACAGAAATGGCGTCGCTATGAAATACTATGGGTCATAGGAATTCTCCTTCTGAATCGAGGAACATTTCTATGGAAACGACAGGATTTTCTTTTGGGATACGAGTATCTCCATTCCGATGCACTATTCCTTCTTTACTGCATCTCAGGGTCCCTCACATTGACGAATTGACACAGAAATTGCGTCGCTATGAAAGAGTATGGGTTCTATGACTTCTCCTTTAAAATGGAGAAACGCTTATACGGAAACGACCGGATTATCTTTTGGGAGACTGGTATCTCCATCCGATGAACTATTCCTTCTTTACTGCATGTCTCGCTCCCTCACATTGACGAATTAACACAGAAATTTCGTCGCTATGAAATACTATGTGTTATAGGCATTCTTCTACATCGAGGAACGTTTCTATGGAAACGACAGGATTTTCTTTTGGGATACGAGTATCTCCTTTCCGATGCACTATTCCTTCTTTACTGCATCTCTCGCTCCATCACATTTACGAATTAACACAGAAATTGCGTCGCTATGAAATACTATGGGTTGTAGGAATTCTCCTTCTTAATCGAGGAACGTTTCTATGGAAACGACAGGATTTTCTTTTGGGATACGAGTATCTCCTTTCCGATGCACTATTCCTTCTTTACTGCAACTCCCGCTCCCTATTATTGACGAATTAACACAGAAATTGCGTCGCTATGGAATAGTATAAGTTGTAGGAATTCTTCTTGTAAATCGAGGCACATTTCTATGGAAACGACAGGATTTGCTTTTGGGATAGGAGTATCTCCTTTTCGATGCACTATTCCTTCTTTACTGCATCTC
Source organism: Schistocerca cancellata (assembly GCF_023864275.1). Classification (NCBI taxonomy): domain Eukaryota; kingdom Metazoa; phylum Arthropoda; class Insecta; order Orthoptera; family Acrididae; genus Schistocerca; species Schistocerca cancellata. Next base: position 159,077,944 of record NC_064636.1, read on the forward strand.
TCGCTCCCTCACATTGACTAATTAACACAGAAATTGCGTCGCTATGAAATTCCATTGGTTATAGGAATTTTCCTTCTAAATCGGGGAACTTTTCTATGGAAACGACAGGATTTTCTTTTGGGATACGAGTATCTCCATTCCGATGCACTATTCCTTCTTTGCTGCATCTCTCGCTCCCTCTTATTGACGAATTAACACGGAAATTGCATCGCTATGGAATACTATGGGTTATACGAAATCTCCTTGTAAATCGAGGAACGTTTCTATGGAAACGACAGGATTTTCTTTTGGGATACGAGTATCTCCTTTTCGATGCACTATTCCTTCTTTACTGCATCACTCGCTCTCTGACATTGACGAATTAACACAGAAATTGCGTCGCTATGAAATACTATGGGTTATAGGAATTCTCCTTCTAAATCGAGGTACGTTTCTATGGAAACGACAGGATTTTCTTTTTGGATACGAGTATCTCCTTTCCGATGCACTATTCCTTCTTTACTGCATCTCTCGCTCCCTCTTATTGACGAATTAACACAGACAATGCGTCGCTATGAAATACTATGGTTTATAGGAATTCTCCTTCAAATTCGAGGAACGTTTCTATGGAAACGACAGGAATTCCTTTTGGGATACGAGTATCTCCTTTTCGATGCACTATTCCTTCTTTACTGCATATCTCGCTCCCTCACATTGACGAATTAACACAGAAATTTCGTCGCTATGATATACTATGCGTTATAGGAATCCTCCTTCTAAATCGAGGAACGTTTCTATGGAAACGACAGGATTTTCTTTTGGGATACAAGTATCTCCTTTTCGATGCACTATTCCTTGTTTACTGCATCTCTCGCTCCCTTACATTGACGAATTTACACAGAAATTGCGTCGCTATGAAATACTATGCGTCATAGGAATTCTCCTTCTAAATCGAGGAATGTTTCTATGGAAAGGACAGGATTTTCTTTTGGGATACGATTATCTCCTTTCCGATGCACTATTCCTTCTTTACTGCATCTCACGCTCCCTCACATTGACGAATTAACACAGAAATTGCGTCGCTATGAAATACTATGTGTTATAGGAGTTCTCCTTCTAAATCGAGGAACTATTCTATGGAAACGACAGGATTATCTTTTCGGAGACGAGTATCTCCTTTCCGATGCACTCTTCCATCTTTACTGCAACTCTCGCTGTCTCTTATTGACGAATTAACATAGAAAATGCGTCGCTATGAAATACTATGGTTTATAGGAATTCTCCTTCTAAATCGAGGAACGTTTCTATGTAAACGAAAGGATTTTCTTTTGGGATACGAGTATCTCCTTTTCGATGCACTATTCCTTCTTTATTGCATCTCTCGCTCCCTCACATTGACGAATTAACACAGAAATTGCGTCGCTATGAAATACTATGGGATATAGGAATTCTCCTTCTAAATCGAGGAACGTTTCTATGGAAACGACAGGATTTTCTTTTGGGATACGAGTATCTCCTTTCCGATACACTATTCCTTCATTACTGCATCTCTCGCTCCCTCACATTGACGAAATAACACAGAAATTTCGTCGCTATGAAATACTATGGGTTATAGGAATTCTCCTTCTGAATCGAGGAACATTTCTATGGAAACGACAGGTTTTTCTTTTGGGATACGATTATGTCCTTTCCGATGCACTATTCCTTCTTTACTGCATCTCACGGTCCTCACATTGACGAATTGACACAGAAATTGCGTCGCTATGAAAGAGTATGGGTTCTATGACTTCTCCTTTAAAATGGAGGAACGTTTATACGGAAACGACCGGATTATCTTTTGGGATACGGGTATCTCCATCCGATGCACTATTCCTTCTTTACTGCATCTCTCGCTCCCTCTTATTGACGAATTAACACAGAAAATGCGTCGCTCTGAAATACTATTGTTTGTAGGAATTCTCCTTCTAAATCGAGGAACGTTTCTATGGAAACGACAGGATTTCCTTTTGGGTTACGAGTATCTCCTTTTCGATGCACTATTCCTTCTTTACTGCATCTCTCGCTCCCTCACATTGACGAATTAACACAGAAATTTCGTCGCTATGAAATACTATGTGTTATAGGAATACTCCTTCGGAATCGAGGAACGTTTCTATGGAAACGAGAGGATTTTCTTTTGGGATACGAGTACCTCCTTTCCAATGCACTATTCCTTCTTTACTGCATCTCTCGCTCCCTCGCATTGACGAATTAACACAGAAATTGCGTCGCTATCAAATACTATGGGTTATAGGAACTCTCCTTCTAAATCGAGGAACGTTTCTATGCAAACGACAGGATTTTCTTATGGGATACGAGTATCTCCTATCCGATGAACTATTCCTTCTTTTCTGCATCTCTCACTCCCTCTTATTGACGAATTAACACAGAAATTGCGTCGCTATGAAATACTATGTGTTATAGGAATACTCCTTCTAAATCGAGGAACGTTTCTATGCAAAGGACAGGATTTTCTTTTGGGTTACGAGTATCTCCTTTTCGATGCACTATTCCTTGTTTACTGCATCTCTCGCTCCCTCACATTGACGAATTTACACAGAAATTGCGTCGCTATGAAATACTATGGGTCATAGGAATTCTCCTTCTAAATCGAGGAACGTTTCTATGGATACGACAGGATTTTCTTTTGGGATACAAGTATCTCCTTTCCGATGAACTGTTCCTTCTTTTCTGCATCTCTCACCCTCTTATTGACGAATTAACACAGAGATTGCGTCGCTATGAAATACTATGGGTTATAGGAATACCCCTTCTAAATCGAGGAACGTTTCTATGGAAACGACTGGATTTTCTTTTGGGATACGAGTATCTCCTTTTCGATGCACTATTCCTCGTTTACTGCATCTCTCGCACCCTCACATTGACGAATTGACACAGAAATTGCGTCGCTATGAAATACTATGGGTTCAATGATGACTCCTTCTAAATCGAGGAACGTTTCTATGGAAACGACAGGATTTCCTTTTGGGATACGAGTATCCCCTTTTCGATGCACTATTCCTTCTTTACTGCATCTCTCGCTCCCTCACATTGACGAATTAACACAGAAATTTCGTCGCTATGAAATACTATGAGTTATAGGAATTGCCCTTCTAAATCGAGGAACGTTTCTATGGAAACGACAGGATTTTCTTTTGGGATACAAGTATCTCCTTTTCGATGCACTATTCCTTGTTTACTGCATCTCTCGCTCCCTCACATTGACGAATTTACACAGAAATTACGTCGCTATGAAATACTATGGGTCATAGGAATTCTCCTCTAAATCGAGGAACGTTTCTATGGAAACGACAGGATTTTCTTTTGGAATACGATTATCTCCTTTCCGATGCACTATTCCTTCTTTACTGCATCTCACACTCCCTCACATTGACGAATTAACACAGAAATTGCGTCGCTATGAAATACTATGTGTTATAGGAGTTCTCCTTCTAAATCGAGGAACGTTTCTATGGAAACGACGGGATTATCCTTTCGGATACGAGTATCCCCTTTCCGATGCACTCTTCCTTCTTTACTGCAACTCTCGCTGCCACTTATTGACGAATTTACACAGAAAATGCGTCGCTATGAAATACTATGATTTATAGGATTTCTCCTTCTAAATCGAGGAACGTTTCTATGTAAACGAAAGGATTTTCTTTTGGGATACGAGTATCTTTTATTCGATGCACTGTTCCTTCTTTACTGCATCTCTCGCTCCCTCACATTGACGAATTAACACAGAAATTTCGTCGCTATGAAATACTATGGGTTATAGGAATACCCCTTCTAAATCGAGGAACGTTTCTATGGAAACGACTGGATTTTCTTTTGGGATACGAGTATCTCCTTTTCGATGCACTATTCCTCGTTTACTGCATCTCTCGCACCCTCACATTGACGAATTGACACAGAAATTGCGTCGCTATGAAATACTATGGGTTCAATGATGACTCCTTCTAAATCGAGGAACGTTTCTATGGAAACGACAGGATTTCCTTTTGGGATACGAGTATCCCCTTTTCGATGCACTATTCCTTCTTTACTGCATCTCTCGCTCCCTCACATTGACGAATTAACACAGAAATTTCGTCGCTATGAAATACTATGAGTTATAGGAATTGCCCTTCTAAATCGAGGAACGTTTCTATGGAAACGACAGGATTTTCTTTTGGGATACAAGTATCTCCTTTTCGATGCACTATTCCTTGTTTACTGCATCTCTCGCTCCCTCACATTGACGAATTTACACAGAAATTACGTCGCTATGAAATACTATGGGTCATAGGAATTCTCCTCTAAATCGAGGAACGTTTCTATGGAAACGACAGGATTTTCTTTTGGAATACGATTATCTCCTTTCCGATGCACTATTCCTTCTTTACTGCATCTCACACTCCCTCACATTGACGAATTAACACAGAAATTGCGTCGCTATGAAATACTATGTGTTATAGGAGTTCTCCTTCTAAATCGAGGAACGTTTCTATGGAAACGACGGGATTATCCTTTCGGATACGAGTATCCCCTTTCCGATGCACTCTTCCTTCTTTACTGCAACTCTCGCTGCCACTTATTGACGAATTTACACAGAAAATGCGTCGCTATGAAATACTATGATTTATAGGATTTCTCCTTCTAAATCGAGGAACGTTTCTATGTAAACGAAAGGATTTTCTTTTGGGATACGAGTATCTTTTATTCGATGCACTGTTCCTTCTTTACTGCATCTCTCGCTCCCTCACATTGACGAATTAACACAGAAATTTCGTCGCTATGAAACACTATGTGTTATAGGAATGCTCCTTGTAAATCGAGGTACGTTTCTATGGAAACGACAGGATTTTCTTTTGGGATACGAATATCTCCTTTCCGATGCACTATTCCTTCTTTACTGCATCTCTCGCTCCCTCACATTGACGAATTAGCACAGAAATTTCGTCGCTATGAAATACTATGGGTTATAGGAATTCTCCTTCTACATCGAGGAACGTTTCTATGGAAACGACAGGATTTTCTTTTGGAATACGAGTAACTTCTTTCCGATGCACTATTCCTTCATTACTGCATCTCTCACTCCCTCACATTGACGATTTAACACAGAAATTGCGTCGCTATGAAACACTATGTGTTATAGGAATTCTCCTTCTAAATCGAGGAACGTTTCTCTGGAAACGACAGGGTTTTCTTTTGGGATACGAGTATCTCCTTTCCAATGCACTATTCCTTCTTTACTGCATCTCTCGCTCCCCACATTGACGAATTTACACAGAAATTGCGTCGCTATTAAATACTATGGGTTCTATGACTTCTCCTTCAAAATGGAGGAACGTTTATATGGAAACGACTGGATTATCTTTTGCGATACGGGTATCTCCATCCGATGCACTATTCCTTCTTTACTGCACCTCTCGCTCCCTCTTATTGACGAATTAACGCAGAAAATGCGTCGCTATGAAACACTATGGGTTATAGGAGTTCTCCTTCCAAATCGAGAAACGTTTATATGGAAACGACAGGATTTTCTTTTGGGATACGAGTATCTCCTTTCCGATGCACTATTCCTTCTTTACTGCATCTCTCGCTCCCTCACATTGACGAATTGACACAGAAATTGCGTCGCTATGAAATACTATGGGTTACAGGAATTCTCTTTCTAGATCGAGGAACGTTTCTATGGAAACGACAGGATTTTCTTTTGGGATACGAGTATCTCCTTTTCGATGCACTATTCCTTCTTTACTGCATGTCTCGCTCCCTCACATTGACGAATTAACACAGAAATTGCGTCGCTATGAAATACTATGGGTTATAGAAATTCTCCTTCTAAATCGAGGATCGTTTCTATGGAAACGACAGGATTTCCTTTTGGGATACGAGTATCTCCTTTCCGATGAACTATTCCTTCTTTACTGCATCTCTCACTCCCTCTTATTGACGAATTAACACAGAAATTGCGTCGCTAGGAAATACTATGGGTTATAGGAATTCTCCTTCTAAATCGAGGTACGTTTCAATGGAAACGACAGGATTTTATTTTGGGATACGAGTATCTCCTTTTCGATGCACTATTCCTTCTTTACTGCATCTCTCGCTCCCTCAGATTGACGAATTTACACAGAAATTGCGTCGCTATGAAATACTATGGGTCATAGGAATTCTCCTCCTGAATCGAGGAACGTTTCTATGGAAACGACAGGATTTTCTTTTGGGATACGATTATCTCCTTTCCGAAGCACTATTCCTTCCTTACTGCATCTCACGGTCCCTCACATTGACGAATTGACACAGAAATTGCGTCGCTATGAAATACTACGGGTTCTATGACTACTCCTTTAAAATGGAGGAACGTTTATATGGAAACGACCGGATTATCTTTTGGCATACGGGTATCTAGATCCGATGCACTATTCCTTCTTTACTGCATCTCTCGCTCCCTCCTATTGACGAATTAACACAGAAAATGCGTCGCTATGAAATACTATGAGTTATAGGAATTCTCCTTCAAAATCGAGGAATGTTTCTATGGAAACGACAGGATTTTCTTTTGGGATACGAGTATCTCCTTTCCGATGCACTATTCCTCTTTTACTGCATCTCTCGCTCCCTCACATTGACGAATTTACACAGAAATTGCGTCGCTATGAAATACTATGGGTCATAGGAATTCTCCTTCTAAATCGAGGAACGTTTCTATGGAAACGACAGGATTTTCTTTTGGGATACAAGTATCTCCTATCCGATGAACTATTCCTTCTTTTCTGCATCTCTCACTCCCTCTTATTGACGAATTAACACAGAAATTGCGTCGCTAAGAAATACTATGGGTTATGGGAATACTCCTTCTAACTCGATGAATATTTCTATGGAAACGACAGGATTTTCTTTTGGGATACGAGTATCTCCTTTTCGATGCACTATTCCTTCTTTACTGCATCTCTCGCACCCTCACATTGACGAATTGACACAGAAATTGCGTCGCTATGAAATACTACGGGTTCTATGACTTCTCCTTCAAAATGGAAGAACGTTTATATGGAAATGATCGGATTATTTTTTGGGATACGAGTATCGCCATCCGATGCACTATTCCTTCTTTACAGCATCTCTCGCTCCCTCTTATTGACGAATTAACACAGAAAATGCGTCGCTATGAAATACTATGGTTTATAGGAATTCTCCTTCTAAATCGAGGAACGTTTTCATGGAAACGACAGGATTTCCTTTTGGGATACGAGTATCTCCTTTTCGATGCACTATTCCTTCTTTACTGCATCTCTCGCTCCCTCACATTGACGAATTAACACAGAAATTGCGTCGCTATGAAATACTAAGAGTTCTATGACTTCTCCTTCAAAATGGAGGAACGTTTAAATGGAAGCGACAGGATTATCTTTTGGGATACGGGTATCATTATCCGATGCACTATTCCTTCTTTACTGCATCTCTCGCTCCCTCGCATTGACAAATTAACACAGAAATTTCGTCGCTATGAAATACTATGAGTTATAGGAATTCTCCCTCTAAATCGAGGAACGTATCTATGGAAACGACAGGATTTTCTTTTGGGATACGAGTATATCGTTTCCGATGCACTATTCCTTCTTTACTGCATCTCTCGCTCCCTCGCATTGACAAATTAACACAGAAATTGCGTCGCTATGAAATACTATGGGTTATAGGAATTCTCCCTCTAAATCGAGGAACGTTTCTATGGAAATGACAGGATTTTCTTTTGGGATACGAGTATCTCCTTTCCGATGAACTATTCCTTCTTTTCTGCATCTCTCACTCCCTCTTATTGACGAATTAACACAGAAATAGCGTCGCTATAAAATACTATGGGTTATAGGAATTCTCCTTCTAAATCGAGGAACGTTTCTATGGAAACGACAGGATATTCTTTTGGGATACGAGTATCTCCTTTTCGATGCACTATTCCATGTTTACTGCATCTCTCGCACCCTCACATTGACGAATTGACACAGAAATTGCGTCGCTATGAAATACTATGGGTTCTATGACTTCTCCTTCAAAATGGAGCAACGTTTATATGGAAACGACCGGATTATCTTTTGGGATACGGGTATCTCCATCCGATGCTCTATTCCTCCTTTACTGCATCTCTCGATCCCTCTTATTGACGAATTGACACAGAAAATGCGTCGCTATGAAATACTATGAGTTATAGGAATTCTCCCTCTAAATCGAGGAACGTTTCTATGGAAACGACAGGATTTCCTTTTGGGATACGAGTATCTCCTTTTCGAGGCACTATTCCTTCTTTACTACATCTCTCGCTCAGTCACATTGACGAATTAACACAGAAACTTCGTCGCTATGTAATGCTATGAGTTATAGGAATTCCCCCTCTAAATCGAGGAACGTTTCTATGGAAACGACAGGATTTTCTTTTGGGATACGAGTATCTCCTTTTCGATGCACTATTCCTTCTTTACTGCACCTCTCGCTCCCTCTTATTGACGAATTAACACAGAAATTGCGTCGCTATGGAATACTATGGGTTATAGGAATTCTTCATGTAAATCGAGGAACGTTTCTATGGAAACGAAAGGATTTTCTTTTGGGATACGAGTATCTCCTTTCCGATGCACTATTCCTTCTCTACTGCATCTCTCGCTTTCTCACATTGACGAATTAAAACAGAAATTGCGTCGTTATGAAGTACTATGGGTTATAGGAATTCTCCTTCTAAATCGAGGAAAGTTTCTATGGAAACGACAGGATTTACTTTTGGGATACGAGTATCTCCTTTCCGATGCACTATTCCTTCTTTACTGCATCTCTCGCTCCCTCACATTGACGAATTTACACAGAAATTGCGTCGCTATGGAATACTATGGGTTATAGGAATTCTTCATGTAAATCGAGGAACGTTTATATGGAAACGACCGGATTGTCTTTTGGGATACGGGTATCTCCATCCGATGCACTATTCCTTCTTTACTGCATCACTCGCTCCCTCACATTGACGAATTAGCACAGAAATTGCGTCGCTATGAAATACTATGTGTTATAGGATTTCTCCTTCTAAATCGAGGAACGTTTCTATGGAAACGACATGATTTTCATTTGGGATACGTGTCTCTCCTTTCCGATGCACTATTCCTTCTTTCCTGCATCTCTCGCTCCCTCTTATTGACGAATTAACACAGAATTGCGTCGCTGTGAAATACTATGGGTTATACGAATTCTTCATGTAAATCGAGGAACGTTTCTATGGAAACGACAGGATTTTCTTTTGGGATACGAGTATCTGCTTTCCGATGAACTATTCCGTCCTTACTGCATCTCTCACTCACTCTTATTGACGAATTACACAGAAATTGCGTCGCTATGAAATACTGTGGGTTATAGGAATTCTCCTTCAAAATCGAAGAACGTTTCTATGGAAACGACAGGATTTCCTTTTGGGATACGAGTATCTCCTTTTCGAGGCACTATTCCTTCTTTACTACATCTCTCGCTCCCTCACATTGACGAATTAACACAGAAATTGCGTCGCTATGGAATACTATGGGTTATTGGAATTCTTCATGTAAATCGAGGAACGTTTCTATGGAAACGAAAGGATTTTCTTTTGTGATACGAGTATCTCCTTTCCGATGCACTATTCCTTCTTTACTGCATCTCTCGCTCCCTCTTATTGACGAATTAACACAGAAATTGCGTCGCTGTGAAATACTATGGTTTATAGGAATTCTCCTTCTAAATCGAGGAACGTTTCTATGGAAACGACAGGATTTTCTTTTGGGATACGAGTATCTCCTTTTCGAGGCACTATTCCTTCTTTACTACATCTCTCGCTCAGTCACATTGACGAATTAACACAGAAATTTCGTCGCTATGAAATACTATGAGTTATAGGAATTCTCCCTCTAAATCGAGGAACGTTTCTGTGGAAACGACAGGATTTTCTTTTGGGATACGAGTATCTCCTTTTCGATGCTCTATTCCATGTTTACTGCATCTCTCGCTCCCTCACATTGACGAATTTACAGAAAAATTGCGTCGCTATGAAATACTATGGGTCATAGGAATTCTCCTTCTAAATCGAGGAACGTTTCTATGGAAACGACAGGATTTTTTTTGGGATACGATTATCTCCTTTCCGATGCACTATTCCTTCTTTACTGCATCTCACGCTGCCACTCATTGACGAATTAGCACAGAAATTGCGTCGCTATGAAATACTATGTGTTATAGGATTTCTCCTTCTAAATCGAGGAACGTTTCTATGGAAACGACAGGATTTTCTTTTGGGATACGTGTCTCTCCTTTCCGATGCACTATTCCTTCTTTACTGCATCTCTCGCTCCCTCTTATTGACGAATTAACACAGAAATTGCGTCGCTATGGAATACTATGGGTTATAGGAATTCTTCATGTAAATCGAGGAACGTTTCTATGGAAACGAAAGGATTTTCTTTTGGAATACGAGTATCTCCTTTCCGATGCACTATTCCTTCTTTACTGCATCTCACGCTCCCTCACATTGACGAATTAGCACAGAAATTGCGTCGCTATGAAATACTATGTGTTATAGGATTTCTCCTTCTAAATCGAGGAACGTTTCTATGGAAACGACAGGATTTTCTTTTGGGATACGTGTCTCTCCTTTCCGATGCACTATTCCTTCTTTACTGCATCTCTCGCTCCTCACATTGACGAATTGACACAGAAATTGCGTCGCTATGAAATACTGTGGGTTCTATGACTTCTCCTACAAAATGGAGCAACGTTTATATGGAAACGACCGGATTATCTTTCGGGATACGGGTATCTCCATCCGATGCACTATTCCTTCTTTACTGCATCCCTCGCTCCCTCTTATTGACGAATTAACACAGAAAATGCGTCGCTATGAAATACTATGGTTTATAGGAATTCTCCTTCTAAATCGAGGAACGTTTCTATGGAAACGACAGGTTTTCCTTTTGGGATACGAGTATCTCCCTTTCGAGGCACTATTCCTTCTTTACTACATCTCTCGCTCCCTCACATTGACGAATTAACACAGAAATTTCGTCGCTATGAAATACTATGAGTTATAGGAATTCTCCCTCCAAATCGAGGAACGTTTCTATGGAAACGACAGGATTTTCTTTTGGGATACGAGTATATCCTTTCCGATGCACTATTCCTTCTTTACTGCATCTCTCGCTCCCTCGCATTGACGAATTAACACAGAAATTGCGTCGCTATGAAATACTATGGTTTATAGGAATTCTCCTTCTAAATCGAGGAACGTTTCTATGGAAACGACAGGATTTTCTTTTGGGATACGAGTATCTCCTTTTCGATCCACTAGTCCTTGTTTACTGCATCTCTCGCTCCCTCTCATGGACGAATTTACACAGAAATAGCGTCGCTATGAAATACTATGGGTCATGGGAATTCTCCTTCTAAATCTAGGAACGTTTCTGTGGAAACGACAGGATTTTTTTTGGGATACGATTATCTCCTTTCCGATGCACTATTCCTTCCTTGCTGCATCTCACGTTCCCTCACATTGACGAATTAGCACAGAAATTGCGTCGCTATGAAATACTATGTGTTATAGGATTTCTCCTACTAAATCGAGGAACGTTTCTATGGAAACGACATGATTATCTTTTCGGATACGAGTATCCCCTTTCCGATGCACTATTCCTTCTTTACTGCCACTCTCGCTTGCCTCTTATTGATGAATTAACACAGAAAATGCGTTGCTATGAAATACTATGGTTTATAGGATTTCTCCTTCTAAATCGAGGAACGTTTCTATGGAAACGACAGGATTTCCTTTTGGGATACGAGTATCTCCTTTTCGAGGCACTATTCCTTCTTTACTACATCTCTCGCTCAGTCACATTGACGAATTAACACAGAAATTTCGTCGCTATGAAATACTATGAGTTATAGGAATTGTCCCTCTAAATCGAGGAACGTTTCTATGGAAACGACAGGATTTTCTTTTGGGATACGAGTATCTTCTTTCCGATGAACTATTCCTTCTTTACTGCATCTCTCACTCACTCTTTTTGACGAATTAACACAGAAATAGCGTCGCGTTAAAATACTATGGGTTATAGGAATTCTCCTTCTAAATCGAGGAACGTTTCTGTGGAAACGACAGGATTTTCTTTTGGGATACGAGTATCTCCTTTTCGATGCTCTATTCCATGTTTACTGCATCTCTCGCTCCCTCACATTGACGAATTTACACAGAAATTGCGTCGCTATGAAATACTATGGGTCATAGGAATTCTCCTTCTAAATCGAGGAACGTTTCTATGGAAACGACAGGATTTTTTTTGGGATACGATTATCTCCTTTCCGATGCACTATTCCTTCTTTACTGCATCTCACGCTCCCTCACATCGACGAATTAGCACAGATATTGCGTCGCTATGAAATACTATGTGTTATAGGATTTCTCCTTCTAAATCGAGGAACGTTTCTATGGAAACGACAGGATTTTCTTTTGGGATACGTGTCTCTCCTTTCCGATGCACTATTCCTTCTTTACTGCATCTCTCGCTCCCTCTTATTGACGAATTAACACAGAAATTGCGTCGCTGTGAAATACAATGGGTTATAGGAATTCTTCATGTAAATCGAGGAACGTTTCTATGGAAACGAAAGGATTTTCTTTTGGGATACGAGTATCTCCTTTCCGATGCACTATTCCTTCTTTACTGCATCTCTCGCTCCTCCCATTGACGAATTGACACAGAAATTGCGTCGCTATGAAATACTATGGGTCCTATGACTTCTCCTTCAAAATGGAGCAACGTTTATATGGAATGACCGGATTATCTTTTGGGATACGGGTATCTCCATCCGATGCACTGTTCCTTCTTTACTGCATCTCTCGCTCCCTCTTATTGACGAATTAACACAGAAAATGAGTTGCTATGAAATACTATGGTTTATAGGAATTCTCCTTCTAAATCGAGGAACGTTTCTATGGAAACGACAGGATTTCCTTTTGGGATACGAGTATCTGCTTTTCGAGGCACTATTCCTTCTTTACTACATCTCTCGCTCAGTCACATTGACGAATTAACACAGAAATTTCGTCGCTATGAAATACTATGAGTTATAGGAATTCTCCCTCTAAATCGAGGAACGTTTCTATGGAAACGAAAGGATTTTCTTTTGGGATACGAGTATCTCCTTTCCGATGAACTATTCCTTCTTTACTGCATCTCTCGCTCCCTCTTATTGACGAATTACACAGAAATTGCGTCGCTATGAAATACTGGGGGTCTTAGGAATTCTCCTTCTAAATCGAGGAACGTTTCTATTAAAACGACAGGATTTTCTTTTGGGATACGTGTATCTCCTTTCCGATGCACTATTCCTTCTTTACTGCATCTCTCGCTCCCTCTTATTGACGAATTAACACAGAAATTGCGTCGCTATGGAATACTATGGGTTATAGGAATTCTTTATGTAAATCGAGGAACGGTTCTATGGAAACGAAAGGATTTTCTTTTGGGATACGAGTATCTCCTTTTCGATGCACTATTACTTCTTTACTGCATCTCTCGCTCCCTCACATTGACGAATTAACATAGCGTCGCTATGAAATACTATGGGTTATAGGAATTCTCTTTCTAAATCGAGGAACGTTTCTATGGAAACGACAGGATTTTCTTTTGGGATACGAGTATTTCCTTTCCGATGCACTATTCCTTCTTTACTGCATCTCTCACTCCCTCTTATTGACGAATTACACAGAAATTGCGTCGCTATGAAATACTGTGGGTTATAGGAATTCACCTTCTAAAACGAGGAACGTTTCTATGGAAACGACAGGATTTTCTTTTTGGAGACGAGTATCTCCTTTCCGATGCACTATTCCTTCTTTACTGCATCTCTCGCATTCTCACATTGACGAATTAACACAGAAATTGCGTTCTTATGAAATACTATGGGTTCTATGACTTCTCCTTCAAAATGGAGCAAAGTTTATATGGAAACGACCGGATTATCTTTTGGGATACGGGTATCTCCATCCGATGCACTATTCCTTCTATTCTGCATCTCTCACTCTCTCTTATTGACGAATTAACACAGAAACTGCGTCGCTATAAAATACTATGGGTTATAGGAATTCTCCTTCTAAATCGAGGAACGTTTCTATGGAAACGACAGGATTTTCTTTTGGGATACGAGTATCTCCTTTTCGGTGCACTAGTCCTTGTTTACTGCATCTCTCGCTCCCTCACATTGACGAATTTACACAGAAATAGCGTCGCTATGAAATACTATGGGTCATGGGAATTCTCCTTCTAAATCTAGGAACGTTTCTGTGGAAACGACAGGATTTTTTTTGGGATACGATTATCTCCTTTCCGATGACTATTCCTTCTTTGCTGCATCTCACGTTCCCTCACATTGACGAATTAGCACAGAAATTGCGTCGCTATGAAATACTATGTGTTATAGGATTTCTCCTACTAAATAGAGGAACGTTTCTATGGAAACGACAAGATTATCTTTTCGGATACGAGTATCCCCTTTCCGATTCACTATTCCTTCTTTACTGCAACTCTCGCTGCCTCTTATTGATGAATTAACACAGAAATTGCGTCGTTATGGAATACTATGGTTTACAGGAATTCTCCTCCTAAAGCGAGGAACGTTTCTATGGAAACGACAGCATTTTCTTTTGGGATACGAGTATCTCCTTTTCGATGCACTATTCCTTCTTTACTGCATCTCTCGCTCCCTCAGATTGACGAATTAACCTAGTAATTTCGTCGCTATGAAATACTATGGGTTATAGGAATTCTTCTAAATCGAGGAACGTTTCTATGGAAACGACAGGATTTTCTTTTGGGATACGAATATCTCCTTTCCGATGCACTATTCCTTCTTTACTGCATCTCTCGCTCCCTCACATTGACGAATTAACACAGAAACTGCGACGCTATGAAATACTATGGGTTATAGGAATTCTCCTTCTAAATCGAGGAACGTTTCTATGGAAACGACAGGATTTTCTTTTGGGATACGAGGATCTTCTTTCCGATGCACTATACCTTCTTTACTGCATCTCTCGCTCCCTCTTATTGACGAATTACAAAGAAATTGCGTCGCTATGAAATACTGTGGGTTTTAGGAATTCTCCTTCTATATCGAGGAACGTTTCTATGGAAACGACAGGATTTTCTTTTGGGATACGAGTATCTCCTTTCCGATGTACTATTCCTTCTTTATTGCATCTCTCGCTCCTCACATTGACGAATTGACACAGAAATTGCGTCGCTATGAAATACTATGGGTTCTATGACTTCTCCTTCAAAATGGAGCAACGTTTATATGGAAACGACCGGATTATCTTTTGGGATACGGGTATCTCCAGCCGATGCACTATTCCTTCTTTACTGCATCTCTCGCTCCCTCTTATTGACGAATTAACACAGAAAACGCGTCGCTATGAAATACTATGGTTTATAGGAATTCTCCTTCTAAATCGAGGAACGTTTCTATGGAAACGACAGGATTTCCTTTTGGGATACGAGTATCTCCTTTTCGATGCACTATTACTTCTTTACTGCATCTCTCGCTCCCTCACATTGACGAAGTAACACAGAAATTTCGTCGCTATGAAATACTATGAGTTATAGGAATTCTCCTTCTAAATCGAGGAACGTTTCTATGGAAACGACAGTATTTTCTTTTGGGATACGAGTATCTCCTTTCCTATGAACTATTCCTTCTTTACTGCATCTCTCGCTCCCTCACATTGACGACCTAACACAGAAATTGCGTCGCTATGAAATACCATTGGTTATAGGAATTTTCCTTCTAAATCGGGGAACGTTTTTATGGAAACGACAGGATTTTCCTTTGGGATACGAGTATTTCCATTCCGATGCAGTATTCCTTCTATACTGCATCTCTCGCTCCCTATTATTGACGAATTAACACAGAAATTGCGTCGCTATGGAATACTATGGGTTATAGGAATTCTCCTTGTAAATCGAGGAACGTTTCTATGGAAACAAAAGGATTTTCTTTTGTGATACGAGTATCTCCTTTTCGAGGCACTATTCCTTCTTTACTGCATCTCTCGCTCCCTCCCATTGACGAATTAGCACAGAAAATGCGTCGCTATGAAATACTATGGGTTATAGGAATTCTCCTTCTAAATCGAGAAACGTTTCTATGGAAACGACCGGATTTTCTTTTGGGATACTAGTATCTCCTTTCCGATGCATTATTCCTTCTTTACTGCATCTCTCGCTCACTCACATTGACGAATTAACACAGAAATTGCGTCGCTATGAAATACTATTGGTTGTAGGAATTCTCCTTCTAAATCGAGGAACGTTTCTATGGAAACGACAGGATTTACTTTTGGGATACCAGTATCTCCTTTCCGATGCACTATTCCTTCTTTACTGCATCTCTCGCTCCTCACATTGACGAATTGACACAGAAATTGCGTCGCTATGAAATACTATGGGTTCTATGACTTCTCATTCAAAATGGAGCAACGTTTATATGGAAACGACCGGATTATCTTTTGGGATACGGGTATCTCCAGCCGATGCACTATTCCTTCTTTACTTCATCTCTCGCTCCCTCTCATTGACGAATTAACACAGAAAACGCGTCGCTATGAAATACTATGGTTTATAGGAGTTCTCCTTCTAAATCGAGGAACGTTTCTATGGAAATGACAGGATATCCTTTTGGGATACGAGTATCTCATTTCGATGCACTATTACTTCTTTACTGCATCTCTCGCTCCCTCACATTGACGAATTAACACAGAAATTTCGTCGCTATGAAATACTATGAGTTATAGGAATTCTCCTTCTAAATCGAGGAACGTTTCTATGGAAACGACAGGATTTTCTTTTGGGATACGAGTATCTCCTTTCCTATGCACTATTCCTTCTTTACTGCATCTCTCGCTCCCTCACATTGACGACTTAACACAGAAATTGCGTCGCTATGAAATACCATTGGTTATAGGAATTTTCCTTCTAAATCGGGGAACGTTTCTATGGAAACGACAGGATTTTCTTTTGGGATACCAGTATCTCCATTCCGATGCACTATTCTTTCTTTACTGCATCTCTCGCTCCCTCTTATTCACGAATTAACACAGAAATTGCGTCGCTATGGAATACTATGGGTTATAGGAATTCTCCTTGTAAATCGAGGAACGTTTCTATGGAAATGACAGGATTTTCATTTGGGATACGAGTATCTCCTTTTCGAGGCACTATTCCTTCTTTACTGCATCTCTCGCTCCCTCCCATTGACGAATTAGCACAGAAAATGCGTCGCTATGAAATACTATGGGTTATAGGAATTCTCCTTCTAAATCGAGAAACGTTTCTATGGAAACGACAGGATTTTCTTTTGGGATACTAGTATCTCCTTTCCGATGCACTATTCCTTCTTTACTGCATCTCTCGCTCCCTCACATTGACGAATTGACACAGAAATTGCGTCGCTATGAAATACTATGGGTTATAGGAATTCTCCTTCTACATCGAGGAACGTTTCTATGGAACGACAGGATTTTCTTTTGGGAAACGAGTATCTCCTTTTCGATGCACTATTCCTTCTTTACTGCATCTCACGCTCCCTCACATTGCGGAATTAACACAGAAATTGCGTCGCTATGAAATACTACGTGTTATAGGATTTCTCCTTCTAAATCGAGGAACGTTTCTATGGAACCGAGAGGATTATTTTTTCGGATACGAGTATCTCCTTTCCGATGCACTATTCCTTCTTTACTGCAATTCCCGCTGCCTCTTATTGACGAATTAACACAGAAAATGCGTCGCTATGAAATACTATGGTTTATAGGTATTCTCCTTCTAAATCGAGGAACTTTTCTATGGAAACGACAGGATTTTCTTTTGGGATTCGAGTATCTCCTTTTCGATGCACTATTCCTTCTTTACTGCATCTCTCGCTCCCTCACATTGACGAATTAACACAGAAATTTCGTCGCTATGAAATACTATGGGTTATAGGAATTGTTCTAAATCGAGGAACGTTTCTATGGAAACGACAGGATTTTCTTTTGGGATACGAATATGTCCTTTCCGATGCACTATTGCTTCTTTACTGCATCTTTTGCTCCCTCACATTGACGAATTAACACAGAAATTGCGTCGCTATGAAATACTATTTGTTATCGGAATTCTCCTTCTAAATCGAGGAACGTTTCTATGGAAACGACAGGATTTTCTTTTGGGATACGTGTATCTCCTTTCCGATGCACTATTCCTTCCTTACTGCATCTCTCGCTCCCTCTTATTGACGAATTAACACAGAAAATGCGTCGCTATGAAATACCACGGTTTATAGGAATTCTCCTTCTAAATCGAGAAACGTTTCTATGGAAACGACAGGATTTTCTTTTGGGATACTAGTATCTCCTATCCGATGCATTATTCCTTCTTTACTGCATCTCTCGCTCCCTCACATTGACGAATTGACACAGAAATTGCGTCGCTATGAAATACTATTAGTTGTAGGAATTCTCCTTCTAAATCGAGGAACGTTTCTATGGAAACGACAGGATTTTCTTTTGGGATACGAGTATCTCCTTTTCGATGCAATGTTCCTTCTTTACTGCATCTCTCGCTCCCTCGCATTGACGAATTAACACAGAAATTGTGTCGCTATGAAATACTATGGGTTATAGGAATTCTCCTTCTAAATCGAGGAACGTTTCTATGGAAACGACAGGATTTTCTTTTGGGATACGAGTGTCTCCTTTCCGATGAACTATTCCTTCTTTACTGCATCTCTCACTCCCTCTTATTGACGAATTAACACAGAAATTGCGTCGATATGAAATACTATGGGTTATAGGAATTCTCCTTCTAAATCGAGGAACGTTTCTATGGAAACGACAGGATTTTCTTTTGGGATACGAGTATCCCCTTTTCGATGCACTATTCCTTGTTTACTGCATCTCTCGCTCCCTCACATTGACGAATTTACACAGAAATTGCGTCGCTATGAAATACTATGGGTCATAGGAATTATCCTTCTAAATCGAGGAACGTTTCTATGGAAACGACAGGATTTTCTTTTGGGATACGATTATCTCCTTTCCGATGCACTATTCCTTCTTTACTGCATCTCACGCTCCCTCACATTGACGAATTAACACAGAAATTGCGTCGCTATGAAATACTATTTGTTATAGGAATTCTCCTTCTAAATCGAGGAATGTTTCTAAGGAAACGACAGGATTTTCTTTTGGGATACGTGTATCTCCTTTCCGATGCAATATTCCTTCTTTACTGCATCTCTCGCTCCCTCTTATTGACGAATTAACACAGAAAATGCGTCGCTATGAAATACTAAGGTTTATAGGAATTCTCCTTCTAAATCGAGGAACGTTTCTATGGAAACGACAGGATTTCCTTTTGGGATACGAGTATCTCCTTTTCGATGCACTATTACTTCTTTACTGCATCTCTCGCTCCCTCACATTGACGAAATAACACAGAAATATCGTCGCTATGAAATACTATGAGTTATGGGAATTCTCCTTCTAAATCGAGGAACGTTTCTATGGAAACAACAGGATTTTCTTTTGGGATACGAGTATCTCCTTTCCGATGCACTATTCCTTCTTTACTGCATCTCTCGCTCCGTCACATTGACGACTTAACGCAGAAATTGCGTCGCTATGAAATACCATTGGTTATAGGACATTTCCATCTAAATCGGGTAACGTTTCTATGGAAACGACAGGATTTTCTTTTGGGATACGAGTATCTCCATTCCGATGCACTATTCCTTCTTTACTGCATCTCTCGCTCACTCACATTGACGAATTGACACAGAAATTGCGTCCCTATGAAATACTATGGGTTATAGGATTTCTCCTTCTTAATCGAGGAACGTTTCTATGGAAACGACAGGATTTTCTTATGGGATACGAGTATCTCCTTTTCGATGCACTATTCCTTCTCTACTGCATCTCTCGCTTCCTCGCATTGACGAATAAACACAGAAATTGCGTCGCTATGAAATACTATGCGTTATAGGAATTCTCCTTCTAAGTCGAGGAACGTTTCTATGGAAACAAGAGGATTTTCTTTTGGAATACGAGTATCTCGTTTCCGATGCACTATTCCTTCTTTACTGCATCTCTCGCTCCCTCACATTGACGAATTGACACAGAAATTGCGTCGCTATGAAATACTATTGGTTGTAGGAATTCTCATTCTAAATCGAGGAACGTTTCTATGGAGACGACAGGATTTTCTTTTGGGATACGAGTATCCCCTTTTCGATGCACTATTAATTGTTTACTGCATCTCTCGCTCCCTCACATTGACGAATTTACACAGAAATTGCGTCGCTATGAAATACTATGGGTCATAGGAATTATCCTTCTAAATCGAGGAACGTTTCTATGGAAACGACAGGATTTTATTTGGGATACGATTATCTCCTTTCCGATGCACTATTCCTTCTGTACTGCATCTCACGCTCCCTCACATTGACGAATTAACACAGAAATTGCGTCGCTATGAAATACTATGTGTTATAGGAGTTCTCCTTCTAAATCGAGGAACGTTACTATGGAAACGACAGTATTATCTTTTCGGATACGAGTATCTCCTTTCCGATGCACTATTCCTTCTTTACTGCATCTCTCGCTCCCTCACATTGACGAATTGACACAGAAATTGCGTCGCTATGAAATACTATTTGTTATAGGAATTCTCCTTCTAAATCGAGGAATGTTTCTATGGAAACGACAGGATTTTCTTTTGGGATACGTGTATCTCCTTTCCGATGCAATATTCCTTCTTTACTGCATCTCTCGCTCCCTCTTATTGACGAATTAACACAGAAAATGCGTCGCTATGAAATACTAAGGTTTATAGGAATTCTCCTTCTAAATCGAGGAACGTTTCTATGGAAACGACAGGATTTCCTTTTTATTTACGAGTATCTCCTTTTCGATGCACTATTACTTCTTTACTGCATCTCTCGCTCCCTCACATTGACGAATTAACACAGAAATATCGTCGCTATGAAATACTATGAGTTATGGGAATTCTCCTTCTAAATCGAGGAACGTTTCTATGGAAACAACAGGATTTTCTTTTGGGATACGAGTATCTCCTTTCCGATGCACTATTCCTTCTTTACTGCATCTCTCGCTCCCTCACATTGACGACTTAACGCAGAAATTGCGTCGCTATGAAATACCATTGGTTATAGGATATTTCCATCTAAATCGGGCAACGTTTCTATGGAAAAGACAGGATTTTCTTTTGGGATACGAGTATCTCCATTCCGATGCACTATTCCTTCTTTACTGCATCTCTCGCTCACTCACATTGACGAATTGACACAGAAATTGCGTCCCTATGAAATACTATGGGTTATAGGATTTCTCCTTCAAAATCGAGGAACGTTTCTATGGAAACGACAGGATTTTCTTATGGGATACGAGTATCTCCTTTTCGATGCACTATTCCTTCTCTACTGCATCTCTCGCTCCCTCGCATTGACGAATAAACACAGAAATTGCGTCGCTATGAAATACTATGCGTTATAGGAATTCTCCTTCTAAGTCGAGGAACGTTTCTATGGAAACGACAGGATTTTTTTTGGGATACGATTATCTCCTTTCCGATGCACTATTCCTTCTTTACTGCATCTCACGCTCCCTCACATTGACGAATTAACACAGAAATTTCGTCGCTATGAAATACTATGGGTTATAGGAATTCTTCTAAATCGAGGAACGTTTCTATGGAAACGGCAGGATTTTCTTTTGGGATACGAATATCTCCTTTCCGATGCACTATTCATTCATTACTGCATCTCTCGCTCCCTCACATGGACGAATTAGCAGAGAAATTGCGTCGCTATGAAATACTATGGGTTATAGGAATTCTCCTTCTAAATCGAGGAACGTTTCTATGGAAACGAAAGGATTTTCTTTTGGGATACGTGTATCACCTTTCCGATGCGCTATTCCTTCTTCACTGCATCTCTCGCTCCCTCTTATTGACGAATTAACACAGAAATTGCGTCGCCATGGAATACTATGGGTTATAGGAATTCTTCATGTAAATCGAGGAACGTTTGTATGGAAACGAAAGGATTTTCTTTTGGGATACGAGTATCTCCTTTTCGATGCAATATTCCTTCTTTTCTGCATCTCTCGCTCCCTCACATTGGCGAATTAACACAGAAATTGCGTCGCTATGAAATACTATTGGTTGTAGGAATTCTCCTTCTAAATCGAGGAACGTTTCTATGGAAACAAGAGGATTTTCTTTTGGGATGCGAGTATCTCCTTTTCGATGCACTATTCCTTCTTTACTGCATCTCACGCTCCCTCACATTGACGAATTAACACAGAAATAGCGTCGCTATGAAATACTACGTGTTATAGGATTTCTCCTTCTAAATCGAGGAACGTTTCTATGGAAACGACAGGATTATTTTTTCGGATACGAGTATCTCCTTTCCGATGCACTATTCCTTCTTTACTGCAATTCTCGCTGCCTCTTATTGACGAATTAACACAGAAAATGCGTCGCTAAGAAATACTATGGTTTATAGGAATTCTCCTTCTAAATCGAGGAACGTTTCTATGGAAACGACAGGATTTCCTTTTGTAATACGAGTATCTCCATTCCGATGCACTATTCCTTCTTTACTGCATCTCTCGCTCCCTCACATTGACGACTTAACGCAGAAATTGCGTCGCTATGAAATACCATTGGTTATAGGACATTTCCATCTAAATCGGGCAACGTTTCTATGGAAACGACAGGATTTTCTTTTGGGATACGAGTATCTCCATTCCGATGCACTATTCCTTCTTTACTGCATCTCTCGCTCACTCACATTGACGAATTGACACAGAAATTGCGTCCCTATGAAATACTATGGGTTATAGGATTTCTCCTTCAAAATCGAGGAACGTTTCTATGGAAACGACAGGATTTTCTTATGGGATACGAGTATCTCCTTTTCGATGCACTATTCCTTCTTTACTGCATCTCTCGCTGCCTCGCATTGACGAATAAACACAGAAATTGCGTCGCTATGAAATACTATGCGTTATAGGAATTCTCCTTCTAAGTTGAGGAACGTTTCTATGGAAACGACAGAATTTTTTTTGGGATACGATTATCTCCTTTCCGATGCACTATTCCTTCTTTACTGCATCTCACGCTCCCTCACATTGACGAATTAACACAGAAATTTCGTCGCTATGAAATACTATGGGTTATAGGAATACTTCTAAATCGAGGAACGTTTCTATGGAAACGACAGGATTTTCTTTTGGGATACGAATATCTCCTTTGCGATGCACTATTCATTCTTAACTGCATCTCTCGCTCCCTCACATGGACGAATTAGCACAGAAATTGCGTCGCTATTAAATACTATGGGTTATAGGAATTCTCCTTCTAAATCGAGGAACATTTCTATGGAAACGACAGGATTTTCTTTTGGGATACGTGTATCACCTTTCCGATGCACTATTCCTTCTTCACTGCATCTCTCGCTCCCTCTTATTGACGAATTAACACAGAAATTGCGTCGCTATGGAATACTATGGGAAATAGGAATTCTTCATATAAATCGAGGAACGTTTGTATGGAAACGAAAGGATTTTCTTTTGGGATACGAGTATCTACTTTTCGATGCAATATTCCTTCTTTTCTGCATCTCTCGCTCCCTCACATTGGCGAATTAACACAGAAATTGCGTCGCTATGAAATACTATTGGTAGTAGGAATTCTCCTTCTAAATCGAGGAACGTTTCTATGGAAACAAGAGGATTTTCTTTTGGGATACGAGTATCTCCTTTCCGATGCACTATTCCTTCTTTACTGCATCTCTCGCTCCCTCACATTGACGAATTAACACAGAAATTGCGTCGCTATGAAATACTAGTGGTTGTAGGAATTCTCATTCTAAATCGAGGAACGTTTCTATGGAAACGACAGGATTTTCTTTTGGGACGCGAGTATCTCCTTTTCGATGCACTATTCCTTCTTTACTGCATCTCTCGCTCCCTCGCATTGACGAATTAACACAGAAATTGCGTCGCTATGAAATACTATGGGTTATAGGAATTCTCCTTCTAAATCGAGGAACGTTTCTGTGGAAACGACAGGATTTTCTTTTCGGATACGAGTATCTCCTTTCCGTTGAACTATTCCTTCTTTACTGCATCTCTCACTCCCTCTTATTGACGAATTAACACAGAAATTGCGTCGCCAAGAAATACTATGGGTTATGGGAATTCTCCTTCTAAATCGAGGAACGTTTCTATGGAAACGACAGGATTTTCTTTTGGGATACGATTATCTCCTTTCCGATGCACTATTCCTTCTTTACTGCATCTCACGCGCCCTCACATTGACGAATTAACACAGAAATTGCGTCGCTATGAAATACTATGTGTTATAGGAGTTCTCCTTCTATATCGAGGAACGTTTCTATGGAAACGACAGGATTATCTTTTCGGATACGAGTATCTCCTTTCCGATGCACTATTCCTTTTTTACTGCAACTCTCGCTGCCTCTTATTGACGAATTAACTCAGAAAATGCGTCGCTATGAAATACTATGGTTTATAGGAATTCTCCTTCTAAATCGAGGAACGTTTCTATGGAAACGACAGGAATTTCTTTTTGGATACGAGTATCTCCTTTTCGATGCAATATTCCTTCTTTACTGCATCTCTCGCTCCCTCACATCGACGTATTAACACAGAAATTTCGTCACTATGAAATTCTATGGGTTATAGGAATTCTCCTTCTAAATCGAGGAAAGTTTCTATGGAAACGACAGGATTTTCTTTTGGGATACGTGTATCTCCTTTCCGATGCACTATTCCTTCTTTACTGCATCTCTCGCTCCCTCACATTGACGAATTGACACAGAAATTGCGTCGCTATGAAATACTATGGGTTATAGGAAGTCTCCTTCTACATCGAGGAACGTTTCTATGGAAACGACAGGATTTTCTTTTGGGAAACGAGTATCTCCATTTCGATGCACTATTCCTTCATTACTGCATCTCACGCTCCCTCACATTGACGAATTAGCACAGAAATTGCGTCGCTATGAAACAGTATGTGTTATAGCACTTCTCCCTCTAAATCAAGGAACGTTTCTATGGAAACGACAGGATTATCTTTTCGGATACGAGTATCTCCTTTCCGATGCACTATTCCTTCTTTACTGCAATTCTTGCTGCCTCTTATTGACGAATTAACACAGAAAATGCGTCGCTATGAAATACTTTGGTTTATAGGAATTCTCCTTCTAAATCGAGGAACGTTTCTATGGAAACGACAGCATTTTCTTTTGGGATACGAGTATCTCTTTTTCGATGCACTATTCCTTCTTTACTGCATCTCTCGCTCCCTCACATTGACGAATTAACACAGAAATTTCGTCGCTATGGAATACTGTAGGTTATAGGAATTCTTCTAAATCGAGGAACGTTTCTATGGAAACGACAGGATTTTCTTTTGGGATACGAATATCTCCTTTCCGATTCACTATTCCTTCTTTACTGCATCTCTTGCTCCCTCACATTGACGAATTAACACAGAAATTGCGTCGCTATGAAATACTATGGGTTATAGGAATTCTCCTTCTAAATCGAGGAACGTTTCTATGGAAACGACAGGATTTTCTGTTGGGATACGTGTATCTCCTTTCCGATGCACTATTCCTTCTTTACTGCATCTATCGCTCCCTCACATTGAAGAATTAACACAGAAATTGCATCGCTATGAAATACTGTGGGTTATAGGAATTCTCCCTCTAAATCGAAAAACGTTTATATGGAAACGACAGGATTTTCTTTTGGGATATGAGTATCTCCTTTCCGATGCACTATTCCTTCTTTACTGCATCTCTCGCTCCCTCCCATTGACGAATTAACACAGAAAATACGTCGCTATGAAATACTAAGGGTTATAGGAATTCTCCTTCAAAATCGAGAAACGTTTCTATGGAAACGACAGGATTTTCTTTTGGGATACGAGTATCTCCTTTCCGATGCACTATTCCTTCTTTACTGCATCTCTCGCTCCTCACATTGACGAATTGACACAGAAATTGCGTCGCTATGAAATACTATGGGTTCTATGACTTCTCCTTCAAAATGGAGCAACGTTTATATGGAAACGACCGGATTATCTTTTGGGATACTGGTATCTCCTTTTCGATTCACTATTCCTTCTTTACTGCATCTCTCGCTCCCTCACATTGACGAGTTAACACAGAAATTTCGTCGCTATGAAATACTATGGTATATAGGAATTCTCCTTCTAAATCGAGGAACGTTTCTATGGAAACGACAGGATTTCCTTTTGGGATACGAGTATCTCCTTTTCGATGCACTATTACTTCTTTACTGCATCTCTCGCTCCCTCACATTGACGAGTTAACACAGAAATTTCGTCGCTATGAAAAACTACGAGTTATTGGAATTCTCCTTCTAAATCGAGGAACGTTTCTATGGAAACGACAGGATTTTCTTTTGGGATACGTGTATCACCTTTCCGATGCACTATTCCTTCTTCACTGCATCTCTCGCTCCCTCTTATTGACGAATTAACACAGAAATTGCGTCGCTATGGAATTCTATGGGTTATAGGAATTCTTCATGTAAATCGAGGAACGTTTGTATGGAAACGAAAGGATTTTCTTTTGGAATACGAGTATCTCCTTTTCGATGCAATATTCCATCTTTTCTGCATCTCTCGCTCCCTCACATTGGCGAATTAACACAGAATTTGCGTCGCTATGAAATACTATTGGTTGTAGGAATTCTCCTTCTAAATCGAGGAACGTTTC
Source organism: Schistocerca cancellata (assembly GCF_023864275.1). Taxonomy (NCBI): domain Eukaryota; kingdom Metazoa; phylum Arthropoda; class Insecta; order Orthoptera; family Acrididae; genus Schistocerca; species Schistocerca cancellata. Next base: position 159,104,839 of record NC_064636.1, read on the forward strand.
TATGGAAACAAGAGGATTTTTTTTTGGGATACGAGTATCTCCTTTCCGATGCACTATTCCTTCTTTACTGCATCTCTCGCTCCCTCACATTGACGAATTGACACAGAAATTGCGTCGCTATGGAATACTATCGGTTATAGGAATTCTTCATGTAAATCGAGGAACGTTTGTATGGAAACGAAAGGATTTTCTTTTGGAATACGAGTATCTCCTTTTCGATGCAATATTCCTTCTTTACTGCATCTCTCGCTCCCTCACATTGGCGAATTAACACAGAAATTGCGTCGCTATGAAATACTATTGGTTGTAGGAATTCTCCTTCTAAATCGAGGAACGTTTCTATGGAAACAAGAGGATTTTTTTTTGGGATACGAGTATCTCCTTTCCGATGCACTATTCCTTCTTCACTGCATCTCTCGCTCCCTCTTATTGACGAATTAACACAGAAATTGCGTCGCTATGGAATACTATGGGTTATAGGAATTCTTCATGTAAATCGAGGAACGTTTGTATGGAAACGAAAGGATTTTCTTTTGGAATACGAGTATCTCCTTTTCGATGCAATATTCCATCTTTTCTGCATCTCTCGCTCCCTCACATTGGCGAATTAACACAGAAATTGCGTCGCTATGAAATACTATTGGTTGTAGGAATTCTCCTTCTAAATCGAGGAACGTTTCTATGGAAACAAGAGGATTTTTTTTTGGGATACGAGTATCTCCTTTCCGATGCACTATTCCTTCTTTACTGCATCTCTCGCTCCCTCACATTGACGAATTGACACAGAAATTGCGTCGCTATGGAATACTATGGGTTATAGGAATTCTTCATGTAAATCGAGGAACGTTTGTATGGAAACGGAAGGATTTTCTTTTGGAATACGAGTATCTCCTTTTCGATGCAATATTCCTTCTTTACTGCATCTCTCGCTCCCTCACATTGGCGAATTAACACAGAAATTGCGTCGCTATGAAATACTATTGGTTGTAGGAATTCTCCTTCTAAATCGAGGAACGTTTCTATGGAAACAAGAGGAATTTTTTTTGGGATACGAGTATCTCCTTTCCGATGCACTATTCCTTCTTTACTGCATCTCTCGCTCCCTCACATTGGCGAATTAACACAGAAATTGCGTCGCTATGAAATACTATTGGTTGTAGGAATTCTCCTTCTAAATCGACGAACGTTTCTATGGAAACAAGAGGATTTTTTTTTGGGATACGAGTATCTCCTTTCCGATGCACTATTCCTTCTTCACTGCATCTCTCGCTCCCTCTTATTGACGAATTAACACAGAAATTGCGTCGCTATGGAATACTATGGGTTATAGGAATTCTTCATGTAAATCGAGGAACGTTTGTATGGAAACGAAAGGATTTTCTTTTGGAATACGAGTATCTCCTTTTCGATGCAATATTCCATCTTTTCTGCATCTCTCGCTCCCTCACATTGGCGAATTAACACAGAAATTGCGTCGCTATGAAATACTATTGGTTGTAGGAATTCTCATTCTAAATCGAGGAACGTTTCTATGGAAACGACAGGATTTTCTTTTGGGACGCGAGTATCTCCTTTTCGATGCACTATTCCTTCTTTACTGCATCTCTCGCTCCCTCGCATTGACGAATTAACACAGAAATTGCGTCGCTATGAAATACTATGGTTTATAGGAATTCTCCTTCTAAATCGAGGAACGTTTCAGTGGAAACGACAGGATTTTTGCGTCGCTATGAAATACTATTGGTTGTAGGAATTCTCATTCTAAATCGAGGAACGTTTCTATGGAAACGACAGGATTTTCTTTTGGGACGCGAGTATCTCCTTTTCGATGCACTATTCCTTCTTTACTGCATCTCTCGCTCCCTCGCATTGAAGAATTAACACAGAAATTGCGTCGCTATGAAATACTATGGTTTATAGGAATTCTCCTTCTAAATCGAGGAACGTTTCTGTGGAAACGACAGGATTTTCTTTTCCGATTCGAGTATCTCCTTTCCGTTGAACTATTCCTTCTTTACTGCATCTCTCACTCCCTCTTATTGACGAATTAACACAGATATTGCGTCGCCATGAAATACTATGGGTTATAGGAATTCTCCTTCTAAATCGAGGAACGTTTCTATGGAAACGACAGGATTTTCTTTTGGGATACGTGTATCTCCTTTCCGATGCACTATTCCTTCTTTACTGCATCTCTCGCTCCCTCACATGGATGAATTAGCAGAGAAATTGCGTCGCTATGATATACTATGGGTTATAGGAATTCTCCTTCTAAATCGAGGAACGTTTCTATGGAAACGACCCGATTTTCTTTTGGGATACGTGTATCAGCTTTCCGATGCACTATTCCTTCTTCACTGCATCTCTCGCTCCCTCTTATTGACGAATTAACACAGAAATTGCGACGCTATGGAATACTATGGGTTATAGGAATTCTTCATGTAAATTGAGGAACGTTTGTATGGAAACGAAAGGATTTTCTTTTGGGATACGAGTATCTCATTTTCGATGCAATATTCCTTCTTTTCTGCATCTCTCGCTCCCTCACATTGGCGAATTAACACAGAAATTGCGTCGCTATGAAATACTATTGGTTGTAGGAATTCTCCTTCTAAATCGAGGAAAGTTTCTATGGAAACAAGAGGATTTTCTTTTGGGATACGCGTATCTCCTTTCCGATGCACTATTCCTACTTTACTGCATCTCTCGCTCCCTCACATTGAAGAATTGACATAGAAATTGCGTCGCTATGAAATACTATTGGTTGTAGGAATTCTCATTCTAAATCGAGGAACGTTTCTATGGAAACGACAGGATTTTCTTTTGGGACGCGAGTATCTTCTTTTCGATGCACTATTCCTTCTTTACTGCATCTCTCGCTCCCTCGCATTGACGAATTAACACAGCAATTGCGTCGCTATGAAATACTATGGGTTATATGAATTCTCCTTCTAAATCGAGGAACGTTTCTGTGGAAACGAGAGGATTTTCTTTTCGGATACGGGTATCTCCTTTCCGTTGAACTATTCCTTCTTTACTGCATCTCTCACTCCCTCTTATTGACGAATTAACACAGAAATTGCGTCGCCATGAAATACTATGGGTTATAGAAATTCTCCTTCTAAATCGAGGAACGTTTCTATGGAAACATCAGGATTTTCTTTTGGGATACGAGTATCTCCTTTTCGATGCAGTATTCCTCGTTTACTGCATCTCTCGCTCCCTCACATTGACGAATTTACACAGAAATTGCGTCGCTATGAAATACTATGGGTCATAGGAATTCTCCTTCTAAATCGAGGAACGTTTGTATGGAAACGACGGGATTTTCTTTTGGGATACGATTATCTCCTTTCCGATGCACTATTCCTTCTTTACTGCATCTCACGCTCCCTCACATTGACGAATTAACACAGAAATTGCGTCGCTATGAAATACTATGTGTTATAGGAGTTCTCCTTCTAAATCGAGGAACGTTTCTATGGAAACGACAGGATTATCTTTTCGGATACGAGTATCTCCTTTCCGATGCACTATACCTTTTTTACTGCAACTCTCGCTGCCTCTTATTGACGAATTAACACAGAAAATGCGTCGCTATGAAATACTATGGTTTATAGGAATTCTCCTTCTAAATCGAGGAACATTTCTATGGAAACGACAGGAATTTCTTTTGGGAGACGAGTATCTCCTTTTCGATGCAATATTCCTTCTTTACTGCATCTCTCGCTCCCTCACATTGACGAATTAACACAGAAATTTCGTCGCTATGAAATTCTATGGGTTATAGGAATTCTCCTTCTAAATCGAGGAAAGTTTCTATGGAAACGACAGGATTTTCTTTTGGGATACGTGTATCTCCTTTCCGATGCACTATTCCTTTTTTACTGCATCTCTCGCTCCCTCACATTGACGAATTGACACAGAAATTGCGTCGCTATGAAATACTATGGGTTATAGGAAGTCTCCTTCTACATCGAGGAACGTTTCTATGGAAACGACAGGATTTTCTTTTGGGATACGAGTATCTCCTTTTCGATGCACTATTCCTTCTTTACTGCATCTCACGCTCCCTCACATTGACGAATTAGCACAGAAATTGCGTCGCTATGAAACAGTATGTGTTATAGCACTTCTCCTTCTAAATCGAGGAACGTTTCTATGGAAACGACAGGATTATCTTTTCGGATACGAGTATCTCCTTTCCGATGCACTATTCCTTCTTTACTGCAATTCTTGCTGCCTCTTATTGACGAATTAACACAGAAAATGCGTCGCTATGAAATACTATGGTTTATAGGAATTCTCCTTCTAAATCGAGGAACGTTTCTATGGAAACGACAGGATTTTCTTTTGGGATACGAGTATCTCTTTTTCGATGCACTATTCCTTCTTTACTGCATCTCTCGCTCCCTCACACTGACGAATTAACACAGAAATTTCGTCGCTATGGAATTCTGTGGGTTATAGGAATTCTTCTAAATCGAGGAACGTTTCTATGGAAACGACAGGATTTTCTTTTGGGATACGAATATCTCCTTTCCGATACACTATTCCTTCTTTACTGCATCTCTTGCTCCCTCACATTGACGAATTAACACAGAAATTGCGTCGCTATGAAATACTATGGTTTATAGGAATTCTCCTTCTAAATCGGGGACCGTTTCTATGGAAACGACAGGATTTCCTTTTGGGATACGAGTATCTCCTTTTCGATGCTCTATTACTTCTTTACTGCATCTCTCGCTCCCTCACATTGATGAGTTAACACAGAAATTTCGTCGCTATGGAATACTACGAGTTTTTGGAATTCTCCTTCTAAATCGAGGAACGTTTCTATGGAAACGACAGGATTTTCTTTCGGGATACGAGTATCTCCTTTTCGATGCACTATTACTCCTTTACTGCATCTCTCGCTCCCTCACATTGACGAGTTAACACAGAAATTTCGTCGCTATGAAATACTACGAGTTATTGGAATTCTCCTTCTAAATCGAGGAACGTTTCTATGGAAACGACAGGATTTTCTTTAGGGATACCAGTATCTCCTTTTCGATGCACTATTCCTTCTTTACTGCATCTCTCGCTCCCTCACATTGACGACTTAACACAGAAATTGCGTCGCTATGAAATACTATGGGTTCTATGACTTCTCCTTCAAAATGGAGCAACTTTTATATGGAAACGACCGGATTATCTTTTTGGATACGGGTATCTCCATCCGATGCACTATTCCTTCTTTACTGTATCTCTCGCTCCCTCTTATTGACGAATTAACACAGAAAATGCGTCGCTATGAAATACTATGGTTTATAGGAATTCTCCTTCTAAATCGAGGACCGTTTCTATGGAAACGACTGAATTTCCTTTTGGGATACGAGTATCTCTTTTTCGATGCACTATTACTTCTTTACTGCATCTCTCGCTCCCTCACATTGACGAGTTAACACAGAAATTTCGTCGCTATGGAATACTACGAGTTTTTGGAATTCTCCTTCTAAATCGAGGAACGTTTCTATGGAAACGAAAGGATTTTCTTTTGGGATACGAGTATCTCCTTTCCGATGCACTATTCCTTCTTTACTGCATCTCTCGCTCCTCACATTGACGAATTGACACAGAAATTGCGTCGCTATGAAATACTATGGGTTCTATGACTTCTCCTTCAAAATGGAGCAACTTTTATATGGAAACGACCGGATTATCTTTTGGGATACGGGTATCTCCATCCGATGCACTATTCCTTCTTTACTGTATCTCTCGCTCCCTCTTATTGACGAATTAAGACAGATAATGCGTCGCTATGAAATACTATGAATTATAGGAATTCTCCTTCTAAATCGAGGACCGTTTCTATGGAAACGACAGGATTTCCTTTTGGGATACGAGTATCTCCTTTTCGATGCACTATTACTTCTTTACTGCATCTCTCGCTCCCTCACATTGACGAGTTAACACAGAAATTTCGTCGCTATGGAATACTACGAGTTTTTGGAATTCTCCTTCTAAATCGAGGAACGTTTCTATGGGAACGACAGGATTTTCTTTTGGGATACGAGTATCTCCTTTCCGATGCACTATTCCTTCTTTACTGCATCTCCCGCTCCTCACATTGACGAATTGACACAGAAATTGCGTCGCTATGAAATACTATGGGTTCTATGACTTCTCCTTCAAAATGGAGCAACTTTTATATGGAAACGACCGGATTATCTTTTGGGATACGGGTATCTCCATCCGATGCACTATTCCTTCTTTACTGTATCTCTCGCTCCCTCTTATTGACGAATTAACACAGAAAATGCGTCGCTATGAAATACTATGGTTTATAGGAATTCTCCTTCTAAATCGAGGACCGTTTCTATGGATACGACAGGATTTCCTTTTGGGATACGAGTATCTCCTTTTCGATGCACTATTACTTCTTTACTGCATCTCTCGCTCCCTCACATTGACGAGTTAACACAGAAATTTTGTCGCTAAGGAATACTACGAGTTTTTGGAATTCTCCTTCTAAATCGAGGAACGTTTCTATGGAAACGACAGGATTTTCTTTTGGGATACGAGTATCTCCTTTTCGATGCACTATTCCTTCTTTACTGCATCTCACGCTCCCTCACATCGACGAATTAGCACAGAAATTGCTTCGCTATGAAACAGTATGTGTTATAGCACTTCTCCTTCTAAATCGAGGAACGTTTCTATGGAAACGACAGGATTATCTTTTCGGATACGAGTATCTCCTTTCCGATGCACTATTCCTTCTTTACTGCAATTCTTGCTGCCTCTTATTGACGAATTAACACAGAAAATGTGTCGCTATGAAATACTATGGTTTATAGGAATTCTCCTTCTAAATCGAGGAACGTTTCTATGGAAACGACAGGATTTTCTTTTGGGATACGAGTATCTCTTTTTCGATGCACTATTCCTTCTTTTCTGCATCTCTCGCTCCCTCACATTGACGAATTAACACAGAAATTTGGTCGCTATGGAATTCTGTGGGTTATAGGAATTCTTCTAAATCGAGGAACGTTTCTATTGAAACGACAGGATTTTCTTTTGGGATACGAATATCTCCTTTCCGATGCACTATTCCTTCTTTACTGCATCTCTTGCTCCCTCACATTGACAAGTTAACACAGAAATTGCGTCGCTATGAAATACTATGGTTTATAGGAATTCTCCTTCTAAATCGAGGACCGTTTCTATGGAAACGACAGGATATCCTTTTGGGATACGAGTATCTCCTTTTCGATGCACTATTACTTCTTTACTGCATCTCTCGCTCCCTCACATTGATGGATAACACAGAAATTTCGTCGCTATGGAATACTACGAGTTTTTGGAATTCTCCTTCTAAATCGAGGAACGTTTCTATGGAAACGACAGGATTTTCTTTCGGGATACGAGTATCTCCTTTTCGATGCACTATTACTTCTTTACTGCATCTCTCGCTCCCTCACATTGACGAGTTAACACAGAAATTTCGTCGCTATGAAATACTACGAGTTATTGGAATTCTCCTTCTAAATCGAGTAACGTTTCTATGGAAACGACAGGATTTTCTTTTGGGATACGAGTATCTCCTTTTCGATGCACGATTCCTTCTTTACTGCATCTCTCGCTCCCTCACATTGACGACTTAACACAGAAATTGCGTCGCTATGAAATACTATGGGTTCTATGACTTCTCCTTCAAAATGGAGCAACTTTTATATGGATACGACCGGATTATCTTTTGGGATACGGGTATCTCCATCCGATGCACTATTCCTTCTTTACTGTATCTCTCGCTCCCTCTTATTGACGAATTAACACAGAAAATGCGTCGCTATGAAATACTATGGTTTATAGGAATTCTCGTTCTAAATCGAGGACCGTTTCTATGGAAACGACAGAATTTCCTTTTGGGATACGAGTATCTCCTTTTCGATGCACTATTACTTCTTTACTGCATCTCTCGCTCCCTCACATTGACGAGTTAACACAGAAATTTCGTCGCTATGGAATACTACGAGTTTTTGGAATTCTCCTTCTAAATCGAGGAACGTTTCTATGGAAACGACAGGATTTTCTTTTGGGATACGAGTATCTCCTTTCCGATGCACTATTCCTTCTTTACTGCATCTCTCGCTCCTCACACTGACGAATTGACACAGAAATTGCGTCGCTATGAAATACTATGGGTTCTATGACTTCTCCTTCAAAATGGAGCAACTTTTATATGGAAACGACCGGATTATCTTTTGGGATACGGGTATCTCCATCCGATGCACTATTCCTTCTTTACTGTATCTCTCGCTCCCTCTTATTGACGAATTAAGACAGAAAATGCGTCGCTATGAAATACTATGGTTCATAGGAATTCTCCTTCTAAATCGAGGACCGTTTCTATGGAAACGACAGGATTTCCTTTTGGGATACGAGTATCTCCTTTTCGATGCACTATTACTTCTATACTGCAACTCTCGCTCCCTCACATTGACGAGTTAACACAGAAATTTCGTCGCTATGGAATACTACGAGTTTTTGGAATTCTCCTTCTAAATCGAGGAACGTTTCTATGGGAACGACAGGATTTTCTTTTGGGATACGAGTATCTCCTTTCCGATGCACTATTCCTTCTTTACTGCATCTCTCGCTCCTCACATTGACGAATTGACACAGAAATTGCGTCGCTATGAAATACTATGGGTTCTATGACTTCTCCTTCAAAATGGAGCAACTTTTATATGGAAACGACCGGATTATCTTTTGGGATACGGGTATCTCCATCCGATGCACTATTCCTTCTTTACTGTATCTCTCGCTCCCTCTTATTGACGAATTAACACAGAAAATGCGTCGCTATGAAATACTATGGTTTATAGGAATTCTCCTTCTAAATCGAGGACCGTTTCTATGGAAACGACAGGATTTCCTTTTGGGATACGAGTATCTCCTTTTCGATGCACTATTACCTCTTTACTGCATCTCTCGCTCCCTCACATTGACGAGTTAACACAGAAATTTCGTCGCTATGGAGTACTACGAGTTTTTGGAATTCTCCTTCTAAATCGAGGAACGTTTCTATGGAAACGACAGGATTTTCTTTTGGGATACGAGTATCTCCTTTTCGATGCACTATTACTTCTTTACTGCATCTCTCGCTCCCTCACATTGACGAGTTAACACAGAAATTTCGTCGCTATGGAATACTCCGAGTTTTTGGAATTCTCCTTCTAAATCGAGGTACGTTTCTAGGGAAACGACAGGATTTTCTTTCGGGATACGAGTATCTCCTCTTCGATGCACTATTACTTCTTTACTGCATCTCTCGCTCCCTCACATTGACGAGTTAACACAGAAATTTTGTCGCTATGGAATACTACGAGTTTTTGGAATTCTCCTTCTAAATCGAGGAACGTTTCTATGGAAACGACAGGATTTTCTTTTGGGATACGAGTATCTCCTTTTCGATGCACTATTCCTTCTTTACTGCATCTCTCGCTCCCTCACATTGACGACTTAACACAGAAATTGCGTCGCTATGAAATACCATTGGTTATAGGAATTTTCCATCTAAATCGGGGAACGTTTCTATGGAAACGACAGGATTTTCTTTTGGGATACGAGTATCTCCGTTCCGATGCACTATTCCTTCTTTACTGCATCTCTCGCTCCCTCACATTGACGAATTGACACAGAAACTGCGTCGCTATGAAATACTATGGGTTATAGGAATTCTCCTTCTTAATCGAGGAACGTTTCTATGGAAACGACAGGATTTTCTTTTGGGATACGAGTATCTCCTTTTCGATGCACTATTCCTTCTTTACTGCATCTCTCGCTCCCTCGCATTGACGAATTAACACAGAAATTGCGTCGCTATGAAATACTATGGGTTATAGGAATTCTCCTTCTAAATCGAGAAACGTTTCTATGGAAACGATACGATTTTTTTTGGGATACGAATATCTCCTTTCCGATGCACTATTCCTTCTTTACTGCATCTCTCGCTCCCTCACATTGACGAATTAACACAGAAATTGCGTCGCTATGAAATACTATGGGTTAAAGGAATTCTCCTTCTAAATCGAGGAACGTTTCTATGGAAACGACAGGATTTTCTTTTGGGATACGTGTATCTCCTTTCTGATGCACTATTCCTTCTTCACTGCATCTCTCGCTCCCTCTTATTGACGAATTAACACAGAAATTGCGTCGCTATGGTATACTATGGGTTATAGGAATTCATCATGTAAATCGAGGAACGTTTCTATGGAAACGAAAGGATTTTCTTTTGGGATACGAGTATCTCCTTTTAGATGCACTATTCCTTCATTACTGCATCTCTCGCTCCCTCACATTGACGAATTAACACAGAGATTGCGTCGCTATGAAATACTATGGGTTACAGGAATTCTCCTTCTAAATCGAGGAACGTTTCTATGGCAACGACAGAATTTTCTTTTCGGAAACGAGTATCTCCTTTCCGATGCACTATTCCTTCTTTACTGCATCTCTCGCTCCTCACATTGACGAATTGACACAGAAATTGCGTCGCTATGAAATACTATGGGATCTATGACCTCTCCTTCTAAATGGAACAACGTTTATATGGAAGAGACCAGACTATCTTTTGGTATACGGATATCTCCATCCGATGCACTATTCCTTCTTTACTGCATCTCTCGCTTCCTCTTATTGACGGATTAACACAGAAAATGCGTCGCTATGAAATACTATGGTTTATACTAATTCTCCTTCTAAATCGAGGAACGTTTCTATGGAAACGACAGGATTTCCTTTTGGGATACGTGTATCTCCTTTTCGATGCACTATTACTTCTTTACTGCATCTCTCGCTCCCTCACATTGACGAATTAACACAGAAATTTCGTCGCTATGAAATACTATGGTTTATAGGAATTCTCCGTCTAAATCGAGGAACGTTTCTATGGAAACGACAGGATTTTCTTTTGCGATACGAGTATCTCCATTCCGATGCACTATTCTTTCTTTACTGCATCTCTCGCTCCCTCTTATTGACGAATGAACACAGAAATTGCGTCGCTATGGAATACTATGGGTAATAGGAATTCTCCTTCTATATCTAGGAACGTTTCTATGGAAACGACAGGATTTTCTTTTGGGATACGAGTATCTCCTTTCCAATGAACTATTCCCTCTTTACTGCATCTCTCACTCCCTCTTATTGACGAATTAACACAGAAATTGCGTCGCAATGAAATACTATGGGTTATAGGAATTCTCCTTCTAAATCGAGGAACGTTTCTATGGAAACGACAGGATTTTCTTTTGGGATACGAGTATCTCCTTTTCGATGCACTATTCCTTGTTTACTGCATCTCTCGCTCCCTCACATTGACGAATTTACACAGAAATTGCGTCGCTATGAAATACTATGGGTTATAGGAATTCTCCTTCTAAATCGAGGAACGTTTCTATGGAAACGTCAGGATTTTCTTTTGGGATACGTGTATCTCCTTTCTGATGCACTATTCCTTCTTCACTGCATATCTCGCTCCCTCTTATTGACGAATTAACACAGAAATTGCGTCGCTATGGAATACTATGGGTTATAGGAATTCGTCATGTAAATCGAGGAACGTTTCTATGGAAACGAAAGGATTTTCTTTTGGGATACGAGTATCTCCTTTTAGATGCACTATTCCTTCTTTACTGCATCTCTCGCTCCCTCACATTGACGAATTAACACAGAAATTGCGTCGCTATGAAATACTATGGGTTATAGGAATTCTCCTTCTAAATCGAGGAACGTTTCTATGGCAACGTCAGGATTTTCTTTTGGGATACGAGTATCTCCTTTCCGATGCACTGTTCCTTCTTTACTGCATCTCTCGCTCCTCACATTGACGAATTGACACAGAAATTGCGTCGCTATGAAATACTATGGGTTCTATGACTTCTCCTTCAAAATGGAGCAACGTTTATATGGAAGAGACCGGATTATCTTTTGGGATACGGGTATCTCCATCCGATGCACTATTCCCTCTTTACTGCATCTCTCGCTCCCTCTTATTGACGAATTAACACAGAAAATGCATCGCTATGAAATACTATGGTTTATACTAATTCTCCTTCTAAATCGAGGAACGTCTCTATGGAAACGACAGGATTTCCTTTTGGGATACGAGTATCTCCTTTTCGATGCACTATTACTTCTTGACTGCATCTCTCGCTCCCTCACATTGACGAATTAACACAGAAATTTCGTCGCTATGAAATACTATGGTTTATAGGAATTCTCCGTCTAAATCGAGGAACGTTTCTATGGAAACGACAGGATTTTCTTTTGCGATACGATTATCTCCTTTCCGATGCACTATTCCTTCTTTACTGCATCTCTCTCTCCTCACATTGACGAATTGACACAGAAATTGCGTCGCTATGAAATACTATGGGTTCTATGACTTCTCCTTCAAAATGGAGCTACGTTTATATGGAAACGACCGGATTATCTTTTGGGATACGGGTATCTCCATCCGATGCACTATTCCTTCTTTACTGTATCTCTCGCTCCCTCTTATTGACGAATTAACACAGAAAATGCTTCGCTATGAAATACTATGGTTTATAGGAATTCTCCTTCTAAATCGAGGAACGTTTCTATGGAAGCGACAGGATTTCCTTTTGGGATACGAGTATCTCCTTTTCGATGCACTATTACTTCTTTACTGCATCTCTCGCTCCCTCACATTGACGAGTTAACACAGAAATTTCGTCGCTATGAAATACTACGAGTTATTGGAATTCTCCTTCTAAATCGAGGAACGTTTCTATGGAAACGACAGGATTTTCTTTTGGGATACGAGTATCTCCTTTCCGATGCACTATTCCTTCTTTACTGCATCTCTCGCTCCCTCACATTGACGACTTAACACAGAAAATTCGTCGCTATGAAATACTATGGGTTATAGGAATTCTCCTTCTAAATCGAGGAACGTTTCTATGGAAACGTCAGGATTTTCTTTTGGGATACGTGTATCTCCTTTCTGATGCACTATTCCTTCTTCACTGCATCTCTCGCTCCCTCTTATTGACGAATTAACACAGAAATTGCGTCGCTATGGAATACTATGGGTTATAGGAATTCATCATGTAAATCGAGGAACGTTTCTATGGAAACGAAAGGATTTTCTTTTGGGATACGAGTATCTCCTTTTAGATGCACTATTCCTTCTTTACTGCATCTCTCGCTCCCTCACATTGACGTATTAACACAGAAATTGCGTCGCTATGAAATACTATGGTTTATAGGAATTCTCCGTCTAAATCGAGGAACGTTTCTATGGAAACGACAGGATTTTCTTTTGCGATACGATTATCTCCTTTCCGATGCACTATTCCTTCTTTACTGCATCTCTCGCTCCTCACATTGACGAATTGACACAGAAATTGCGTCGCTATGAAATACTATGGGTTCTATGACTTCTCCTTCAAAATGGAGCTACGTTTATATGGAAACGACCGGATTATCTTTTGGGATACGGGTATCTCCATCCGATGCACTATTCCTTCTTTACTGTATCTCTCGCTCCCTCTTATTGACGAATTAACACAGAAAATGCTTCGCTATGAAATACTATGGTTTATAGGAATTCTCCTTCTAAATCGAGGAACGTTTCTATGGAAGCGACAGGATTTCCTTTTGGGATACGAGTATCTCCTTTTCGATGCACTATTCCTTCTTTACTGCATCTCTCGCTCCCTCACATTGACGACTTAACACAGAAATTGCGTCACTATGAAATACCATTGGTGATAGGAATTTTCCATCTAAATCGGGGAACGTTTCTATGGAAACGACAGGATTTTCTTTTGGGATACGAGTATCTCCATTCCGATGCACTATTCCTTCTTTACTGCATCTCTCGCCCCCTCACAGTGACGAATTGACACAGAAACTGCGTCGCTATGAAATACTATGGGTTATAGGAATTCTCCTTCTTAATCGAGGAACGTTTCTATGGAAACGACAGGATTTTCTTTTGGGATACGAGTATCTTCTTTTCGATGCACTATTCCTTCTTTACTGCATCTCTCGCTCCCCCGCATTGACGAATTAACACAGAAATTGCATCGCTATGAAATACTATGGGTTATAGGAATTCTCCTTCTAAATCGAGAAACGTTTCTATGGAAACGATACGATTATTTTTGGGATACGAATATCTCCTTTCCGATCCACTATTCCTTCTTTACTGCATCTCTCGCTCCCTCACATTGACGAATTAACACAGCAATTGCGTCGCTATGAAATACTATGGGTTATAGGAATTCTCCTTCTAAATCGAGGAACGTTTCTATGGAAACGACAGGATTTTCTTTTGGGATACGTGTATCTCCTTTCTGATGCACTATTCCTTCTTCACTGCATCTCTCGCTCCCTCTTATTGACGAATTAACACAGAAATTGCGTCGCTATGGAATACTATGGGTTATAGGAATTCATCATGTAAATCGAGGAACGTTTCTATGGAAACGAAAGGATTTTCTTTTGTGATACGAGTATCTCCTTTTAGATGCACTATTCCTTCTTTACTGCATCTCTCGCTCCCTCACATTGACGAATTAACACAGAAATTGCGTCGCTATGAAATACTATGGGTTATAGGAATTCTCCTTCTAAATCGAGGAACGTTTCTATGGCAACGACAGGATTTTCTTTTGGGATACGAGTATCTCCTTTCCGATGCACTATTCCTTCTTTACTGCATCTCTCGCTCCTCACATTGACGAATTGACACAGAAATTGCGTCGCTATGAAATACTATAGGTTCTATGACTTCTCCTTCAAAATGGAGAAACGTTTATATGGAAGAGACCGGATTATCTTTTGGGATACGGGTATCTCCATCCGATGCACTATTCCTTCTTTACTGCATCTCTCGCTCCCTCTTATTGACGAATTAACACAGAAAATGCGTCGCTATGAAATACTATGGTTTATACTAATTCTCCTTCTAAATCGAGGAACGTTTCTATGGAAACGACAGGATTTCCTTTTGGGATACGAGTACCTCCTTTTCGATGCACTATTACTTCTTTACTGCATCTCTCGCTCCCTCACATTGACGAATTAACACAGAAATTTCGTCGCTATGAAATACTATGGTTTATGGGAATTCTCCGTCTCAATCGAGGAACGTTTCTATGGAAACGACAGGATTTTCTTTTGCGATACGAGTATCTCCTTTCCGATGCATTATTCCTTCTTTACTGCATCTCTCGTTCCCTCACATTGACGACTTAACACAGAAATTGCGTCGCTATGAAATACCATTGGTTATAGGAATTTTCCATCCAAATCGGGGAACGTTTCTATGGAAACGACAGGATTTTCTTTTGGGATACGAGTATCTCCATTCCGATGCACTATTCTTTCTTTACTGCATCTCTCGCTCCCTCTTATTGACGAATGAACACAGAAATTGCGTCGCTATGGAATACTATGGGTTATAGGAATTCTCCTTCTAAATCTAGGAACGTTTCTATGGAAACCACAGGATTTTCTTTTGGGATACGAGTATCTCCTTTCCAATGAACTATTCCTTCTTTACTGCATCTCTCACTCCCTCTTATTGACGAATTAACACAGAAATTGCGTCGCAATGAAATACTATGGGTTATAGGAATTCTCCTTCAAAATGGAGCAACGTTTATATGGAAACGACCGGATTTTTTTTTGGGATACGGGTATCTCCATCCGATGCACTATTCCTTCTTTACTGTATCTCTCGCTCCCTCTTATTGACGAATTAACACAAAAAATGCGTCGCTATGAAATACTATGGTTTATACTAATTCTCCTTCTAAATCGAGGAACGTTTCTATGGAAGCGACAGGATATCCTTTTGGGATACGAGTATCTCCTTTTCGATGCACTATTACTTCTTTACTGCATCTCTCGCTCCCTCACATTGAGGAGTTAACACAGAAATTTCGTCGCTATGAAATACTACGAGTTATTGGAATTCTCCTTCTAAATCGAGGTACGTTTCTATGGAAACGACAGGATTTTCTTTTGGGATACGAGTATCTCCTTTCCGATGCACTATTCCTACTTTACTGCATCTCTCGCTCCCTCACATTGACGACTTAACACAGAAATTGCGTCGCTATGAAATACCATTGGTTATAGGAATTTTCCATCTAAATCGGGGAACGTTTCTATGGAAACGACAGGATTTTCTTTTGGGATACGAGTATCTCCATTCCGATGAACTATTCCTTCTTTACTGCATCTCTCGCTCCCTCACATTGACGAATTGACACAGAAACTGCGTCGCTATGAAATACTATGGGTTATAGGAATTCTCCTTCTTAATCGAGGAACGTTTCTATGGAAACGACAGGATTTTCTTTTGGGATACGAGTATCTCCTTTTCGATGCACTATTCCTTCTTTACTGCATCTCTCGCTCCCTCGCATTGACGAATTAACACAGAAATTGCGTCGCTATGAAATACTATGGTTTATAGGAATTCTCCTTCTAAATCGAGAAACGTTTCTATGGAAACGATACGATTTTTTTTGGGATACGAATATCTCCTTTCCGATGCACTATTCCTTCTTTACTGCATCTCTCGCTCCCTCACATTGACGAATTAACACAGAAATTGCGTCGCTATGAAATACTATGGGTTATAGGAATTCTCCTTCTAAATCGAGGAACGTTTCTATGGAAACGACAGGATTTTCTTGTGGGATACGTGTATCTCCTTTCTGATGCACTATTCCTTCTTCACTGCATCTCTCGCTCCCTCTTATTGACGAATTAACACAGAAATTGCGTCGCTATGGAATACTATGGGATATAGGAATTCATCATGTAAATCGAGGAACGTTTCTATGGAAACGAAAGGATTTTCTTTTGGGATACGAGTATCTCCTTTTAGATGCACTATTCCTTCTTTACTGCATCTCTCGCTCCCTCACATTGACGAATTAACACAGAAATTGCGTCGCTATGAAATACTATGGGTTATAGGAATTCTCCTTCTAAATCGAGGAACGTTTCTATGGCAACGACAGGATTTTCTTTTGGGATACGAGTATCTCCTTTCCGATGCACTATTCCTTCTTTACTGCATCTCTCGCTCCTCACATTGACGAATTGACACAGAAATTGCGTCGCTATGAAATACAATGGGTTCTATGACATCTCCTTCGAAATGGAGCAACGTTTCTATGGAAACGACAGGATTTTCTTTTGGGATACGAGTATCTCCTTTTCGATGCACTATTCCTTGTTTACTGCATCTCTCGCTCCCTCACATTGACGAATTTACACAGAAATTGCGTCGCTATGAAATACTATGGGTCATAGGAAATCTCCTCCTAAATCGAGGAATGTTTCTATGGAAACGACAGGATTTTCTTTTGGGATACGATTATCTCCTTTCCGATGCACTATTCCTTGTTTACTGCATCTCACGCTCCCGCACATCGACGAATTAACACAGACATAGCGTCGCAATGAAATACTATGTGTTATAGGAGTTCTCCTTCTAAATCGAGGAACGTTTCTATGGAAACGACAGGTTTATCTTTTCGGATACGAGTATCTCCTTTTCGATGCACTATTCCTTCTTGACTGCATCTTTCGCTCCATCACATTGACGAATTAACACAGAAATTTCGTCGCTATGAAATACAATGGGTTATAGGAATATTCCTTCTAAATCGAGGAAAGTTTCTATGGAAACGACAGGATTTTCTTTTGGGATACGAGTATCTACTTTCCGATGCACTATTCTTTCTTTACTGCATCTCTCGCTCCCTCACATTGACGATTTAACACAGAAATTGCGTCGCTATGAAATACCATTGGTTATAGGTATTTTCCTTCTAAATCAGGGAACGTTTCTATGGAAACGACAGGATTTTCTTTTGGGATACGAGTATCTCCATTCCGATGCACTATTCCTTCTTTACTGCATCTCTCGCTCCCTCTTATTGACGAATGAACACAGAAATTGCGACGCTATGGAATACTGTGGGTTATAGGATTTCTCCTTCTAAATCGAGGAACGTTTCTATGGAAACGACAGGATTTTCTTTTGGGATACGAGTATCTCCTTTTCGAGGCACTATTCCTTCTTTGCTGCATATCTCGCTCCCTCCCATTGACGAATTACCACAGAAAATGTGTCGCTATGAAATACTATGGGTTATAGGAATTCTCCTTCTAAATCGAGAAAAGTTTCTATGGAAACGACAGGATTTTCGTTTGGGATACGAGTATGTCCTTTCCGATGCACTATTCCTTCTTTACTGCATCTCTCGCTCCCTCACATTGACGACTTAACACAGAAATTACGTCGCTATGAAATACCATTGGTTATAGGAATTTTCCTTCTAAATCGGGGAACGTTTCTATGGAAACGACAGGATTTTCTTTTAAGATACGAGTATCTCCATTCCGCTGCACTATTCCTTCTTTACTGCATCTCTCGCTCCGTCACATTGACGAATTGACACAGAAATTGCGTCGCAATGGAATACTATGGGTTATAGGAATTCTCCTTATAAATCGAGGAACGTTTCTATGGAAACGACTGGATTTTCTTTTGGGATACGGGTATCTCCTTTCCGATGCACTATTCCTTCTTTACTGCATCTCTCGCTCCTCACATTGACGAATTGACACAGAAATTGCGTCGCTATGAAATACTATGGGTTAGAGGAATTCTCCTTCTAAATCGACGAACGTTTCTATGGAAACGACAGGATTTTCTTTTGGCATACGAGTATTTCCTTTCCGATGCACTATTCCTTCTTTACTGCATCTCTCGCACCTCACATTGACGAATTGACACAGAAATTGCGTCGCTATGAAATACTATGGGTTCTATGACTTCTCCTTCAAAATGGAGCAACGTTAATATGGAAACGACCGGATTATCTTTTGGGATACGGGTATCTCCATCAGATGCACTATTCCTTCTTTACTGCATCTCTCGCTCCCTCTTATTGACGAATTAACACAGAAAATGCGTCGCTATGAAATACTATGGTTTATAGGAATTCTCCTTCTAAATCGAGGAACGTTTCTATGGAAACGACAGGATTTCCATTTGGGATACGAGTATCTCCTTTTCCATGCACTATTACTTCTTTACTGCATCTCTCGCTCCCTCACATTGACGAATTAACACAGAAATTTCGTCGCTATGAAATACTATGGGTTATAGGAATTCTCCTTCTTAATCGAGGAACGTTTCTATGGAAACGACAGGATTTTCTTTTGGGATACGAGTATCTCCTTTTCGATGCACTATTCCTTCTTTACTGCATCTCTCGCTCCCTCGCATTGACGAATTAACACAGAAATTGCGTCGCTTTGAAATACTATGGGTTATAGGAATTCTCCTTCTAAATCGAGAAACGTTTCTATGGAAACGATACGATTTTTTTTGGGATACGAATATCTCCTTTCCGATGCACTATTCCTTCTTTACTGCATCTCTCGCTCCCTCACATTGACGAATTAACACAGAAATTGCGTCGCTATGAAATACTATGGGTTATAGGAATTCTCCTTCTAAATCGAGGAACGTTTCTATGGAAACGACAGGATTTTCTTGTGGGATACGTGTATCTCCTTTCTGATGCACTATTCCTTCTTTACTGCATCTCTCGCTCCCTCTTATTGACGAATTAACACAGAAATTGCGTCGCTATGGAATACTATGGGTTATAGGAATTCATCATGTAAATCGAGGAACGTTTCTATGGAAACGAAAGGATTTTCTTTTGGGATACGAGTATCTCCTTTTAGATGCACTATTCCTTCTTTACTGCATCTCTCGCTCCCTCACATTGACGAATTAACACAGAAATTGCGTCGCTATGAAATACTATGGGTTATAGGAATTCTCCTTCTAAATCGAGGAACGTTTCTATGGCAACGACAGGATTTTCTTTTGGGATACGAGTATCTCCTTTCCGATGCACTATTCCTTCTTTACTGCATCTCTCGCTCCTCACATTGACGAATTGACACAGAAATTGCGTCGCTATGAAATACAATGGGTTCTATGACATCTCCTTCGAAATGGAGCAACGTTTCTATGGAAATGACAGGATTTTCTTTTGGGATACGAGTATCTCCTTTTCGATGCACTATTCCTTGTTTACTGCATCTCTCGCTCCCTCACATTGACGAATTTACACAGAAATTGCGTCGCTATGAAATACTATGGGTCATAGGAATTCTCCTCCTAAATCGAGGAATGTTTCTATGGAAACGACAGGATTTTCTTTTGGGATACGATTATCTCCTTTCCGATGCACTATTCCTTGTTTACTGCATCTCACGCTCCCGCACATCGACGAATTAACACAGAAATAGCGTCGCTATGAAATACTATGTGTTATAGGAGTTCTCCTTCTAAATCGAGGAACGTTTCTATGGAAACGACAGGTTTATCTTTTCGGATACGAGTATCTCCTTTTCGATGCACTATTCCTTCTTGACTGCATCTTTCGCTCCATCACATTGACGAATTAACACAGAAATTTCGTCGCTATGAAATACAATGGGTTATAGGAATATTCCTTCTAAATCGAGGAAAGTTTCTATGGAAACGACAGGATTTTCTTTTGGGATACGAGTATCTACTTTCCGATGCACTATTCTTTCTTTACTGCATCTCTCGCTCCCTCACATTGACGATTTAACACAGAAATTGCGTCGCTATGAAATACCATTGGTTATAGGTATTTTCCTTCTAAATCAGGGAACGTTCCTATGGAAACGACAGGATTTTCTTTTGGGATACGAGTATCTCCATTCCGATGCACTATTCCTTCTTTACTGCATCTCTCGCTCCCTCTTATTGACGAATGAACACAGAAATTGCGACGCTATGGAATACTGTGGGTTATAGGATTTCTCCTTCTAAATCGAGGAACGTTTCTATGGAAACGACAGGATTTTCTTTTGGGATACGAGTATCTCCTTTTCGAGGCACTATTCCTTCTTTGCTGCATATCTCGCTCCCTCCCATTGACGAATTACCACAGAAAATGTGTCGCTATGAAATACTATGTGTTATAGGAATTCTCCTTCTAAATCGAGAAAAGTTTCTATGGAAACGACAGGATTTTCGTTTGGGATACGAGTATCTCCTTTCCGATGCACTATTCCTTCTTTACTGCATCTCTCGCTCCCTCACATTGACGACTTAACACAGAAATTACGTCGCTATGAAATACCATTGGTTATAGGAATTTTCCTTCTAAATCGGGGAACGTTTCTATGGAAACGACAGGATTTTCTTTTAAGTTACGAGTATCTCCATTCCGCTGCACTATTCCTTCTTTACTGCATCTCTCGCTCCCTCACATTGACGAATTGACACAGAAATTGCGTCGCAATGGAATACTATGGGTTATAGGAATTCTCCTTATAAATCGAGGAACGTTTCTATGGAAACGAATGGATTTTCTTTTGGGATACGGGTATCTCCTTTCCGATGCACTATTCCTTCTTTACTGCATCTCTCGCTCCTCACATTGACGAATTGACACAGAAATTGCGTTGCTATGAAATACTATGGGTTATAGGAATTCTCCTTCTAAATCGAGGAACGTTTCTATGGAAACGACAGGATTTTCTTTTGGCATACGAGTATTTCCTTTCCGATGCACTATTCCTTCTTTACTGCATCTCTCGCACCTCACATTGACGAATTGACACAGAAATTGCGTCGCTATGAAATACTATGGGTTCTATGACTTCTCCTTCAAAATGGAGCAACGTTAATATGGAAACGACCGGATTATCTTTTGGGATACGGGTATCTCCATCAGATGCACTATTCCTTCTTTACTGCATCTCTCGCTCCCTCTTATTGACGAATTAACACAGAAAATGCGTCGCTATGAAATACTATGGTTTATAGGAATTCTCCTTCTAAATCGAGGAACGTTTCTATGGAAACGACAGGATTTCCATTTGGGATACGAGTATCTCCTTTTCCATGCACTATTACTTCTTTACTGCATCTCTCGCTCCCTCACATTGACGAATTAACACAGAAATTTCGTCGCTATGAAATACTATGGGTTATAGGAATTCTCCTTCTTAATCGAGGAACGTTTCTATGGAAACGACAGGATTTTCTTTTGGGATACGAGTATCTCCTTTTCGATGCACTATTCCTTCTTTACTGCATCTCTCGCTCCCTCGCATTGACGAATTAACACAGAAATTGCGTCGCTATGAAATACTATGGGTTATAGGAATTCTCCTTCTAAATCGAGGAACGTTTCTATGGAAACGATACGATTTTTTTTTGGGATACGATTATCTCCTTTCCGATGCACTATTCCTTCTTTACTGCATCTCACGCTCCCTCACATTGACGAATTAGCACAGAAGTTGCGTCGCTATGAAATACTATGTGTTATAGGATTTCTCCTTCTAAGTCGAGGAACGTTTCTATGGAAACGACAGGATTATCTTTTCGGATACGAGTATCTCCTTTCCGATGCACTATTCCTTCTTTACTGCAATTCTCGCTGATTCTTATTGACGAATTAACACAGAAAATGCGTCGCTATGAAATACTATGGTTTATAGGAATTCTCCTTCTAAATCGAGGAACGTTTCTATGGAAACGACAGGATTTCCTTTTGGGATACGAGTCTCTCCTTTTCGATGCATTATTCCTTCTTTACTGCATCTCTTGCTCCCTCACATTGACGAATTAACACAGAAATTTCGTCGCTATGAAATACTATGGGTTATAGGAATTCTTCTAAATCGAGGAACGTTTCTATGGAAACGACAGGATTTTCTTTTGGGATACGAATATCTCCTTTCCGATGCACTATTCCTTCTTTACTGCATCTCTTGCTCCCTCACATTGACGAGTTAACACAGAACTTTCGTCGCTATGAAATACTATGGGTTATAGGAATTCTCGTTCTAAATCGAGGAACGTTTCTATGGAAACGACAGGATTTTCTTTTGGGATACGTGTATATCCTTTCCGATGCACTATTCCTTCTTCACTGCATCTCTCGCTCCTTCTTATTGACGAGTTAACACAGAAATTGCGTCGCTATGGAATACTATGGGTTTTAGGAATTCTTCATGTAAATCGAGGAACGTTTCTATGGAAACGAAAGGATTTTCTTTT